>NC_080032.1:70897429-71201629 GCF_030020395.1 Manis pentadactyla
AGGCAGAGGCACTTGGCCTCCAGCCCCACGTTTCTGAGAGTGTCAGGGTTTGAGGGGCAGGGGGTAGGGTGTGTCGCCGAGTCAGGTCACAGTCCCAGGTCTCAGGTTGTTATGGGCTGCATTGTGTCCCCCCAAAATGACATGTGGAGGTCCTAGCCCCAGCACCTCAGCATATGACCGTATTGGAAATAAGTGTCTTTGCAGAGGTAATCAGATTAAAACAAGGTCAGTGTGGTGGCCTCTAATATGCCTGGTGTCTTATAAGAAGGGGGCATTTAGACACAGACATACACAGGGGGAGGAGGATGTGAAGGCACAGAGGAAGAATGCCGGGTGACACTTGGAAGCAGCCGGAAGAGATGAGGAATGGCTCCCTTGCACTTTCCCAGGGAGCATGGCCTGCCACCACCTTGATTTTGGACTTCTAGCCTCCAGAACCATAAGGCAATAATTCCTATTGTTCCAAGCCACCCAGTTTGCGGTACTTTGTTACAGCAACCCTAGGAGATGAGTATGTGGCTCAAAGCTGTGCAGAAAGTGGGGGAAGGAGACATGATTGAATCCCACAGAAACTTTAACTGGGGCTCTGCTTTAAGAGCCAAAGATGACCACAGAACTATGGAATTGGCCCACTGTCCTATTGAAGGATGTGCTATGTATTAAGAAAAGGAGGTTCTACAGAGCAAGATAGAAGCACTGACTGGAAAAAATACAATCATTTTATGCATATACCCCACTGAGTTCTGACTGCTCAATAAGCCAGTTACACACAGATTCAAATGTTCTCTGCCCAGCAGATGCTTGGGAAATTTGCCAGGATTACTCTCGGGCTGCATGCTGGTTGCCATGACAATGTAGGTAAGACACAATCCTGTAACACCCCCAGCTTACAGAAGGGGACCAGTGGTACTTGTAAATGCTCTAATCACTAACGTTTTGTGATTAAATCTGATGTTTAGTGATGAACCCTCAGGACCATAAATCTCTGAAATCTGATGGAGAAACAAGGGTAATAATGGAAATCCCTTAATGTAAAAGTCACTTAATAGGTGGCTTGGAGAAAAGACCCCATCTTTTCGCATCTTGCCTTTGTCTGTAGATCAGCACCAGCAAGCAGCTTACCCAAGAGAGTCTCTACCACATCTAATTCTCGGTGGCCTCCATCAAGCTCTGTGGGCTTTGTTTCTTATCCTCAATACACCCACCCTGAGCTGCCCCACTAAGTTTATGCACAGTCCCAAGACGGCGTGGGCTGCAGTCTGAGTTTCTGGGGTGGATGGCTAGCCAGGATTTGTTCCTTGCTCCCTCCTGGAGCCTGGAGGCAGGGAGAAAAGAGTTTTGGCAAGCTATGCTCCTCCTGCTGGACCTCAGCAGGGGCTTATTGCTGCAATTAGCACTTCCTCTCTTGCAGGACAGCAAGGGCAGCCCATTACAATGCTTCCTCATTACAAACTCTCATTTTCTTCTCTTTACAGGGATGGAGTTAATTAGATTTGTTTTCCTGCTTCTTTGATAAACTAGAAGGTTCTTGTTGGCCTACCTGGGCATGACCAGCACTGGTGGTTTTGGAAATGCTGACAGCCCTAGAAGAGGAGGCACTGAGGGAGAGACAGTAGGGCATGGTGGGGATGGCTAGGGGAGCAGGAGGAGATTTTGGCCTGGGCCCAGCACAATGTTGTGGCCCCCAGAATAGAAAAGAAGGGATGTTCTAAGGGGCCTGAGCAGGGGAAAGGGAACTTTCCTATTTGCAAGTGTGCCCCTTTTTAGTGATTATCTCCCAGCATCCCAGGTACTCTTGGTGAGAAACCAGATTTATCCCTCTTGACACGTAACCTTCCTGCCCATTGCAGCTGGACCTGGATGGTGATCCTGGGACATTTATTCCTGCTCATTAGTTGCCTCTGCCGGGGTAAGAGGAAAGGAAAGATGGGGGCTAGAGTTTCTTACTTCCTCTCTGTAAGGTAGGTTGTGGGGAGCTAGATGCATAGGACTCCGCCATTCTAGGAAAATCCTCTTGCTCACCATTTGTCACCAGCTCTGCTCTCTTTCCCTTTGTAAACTGGACCCTTCTCCCTTTCCCAAAACCCACTTTCCTTGGCTTCTGGGATTCCACACGTGTGTGGTTTTACTCTTGCCTCTTGGGCTGGTTCTTCTCCATTTCCTTCTCTGGTTCCTCTTCCCTTAGCTGTCCCTGAAATGTTGGGGTGTCTCAGAGCTTGTTTTTAGTCCTCTGTCATTCTTTCTTTCTGAGTTATTTTACTTATTTCCATACTTAAGACTTTCAAACCTCTATTTCCAGTCCAGGAACTGTTTTCTGGGCTCTAGGCTCAGAAATATCACATGTTGTTAGAGAATTATCTTCATCTGCATGTCATCCAGACAATTCAAATAGAAAACATCTAAGTGCTCCCTTCATTCCCACCCTCCAACAGCTCCCTCTCTTCTATTGTCTCATAGTCTGCCAATTGGCAAAAATAGAAATACAGAAGGCTTTCTTAATTCTATTGTCTACCTCACACCACATCGAACCAATCACCAAGCTCTAATAATGCCACCATCTAAGTAGACCCGAGCTCCATCCACTTCTCTTCTTCTTCACTGCCATAGCCCAGATCACCATCTATCCTCAAGTGTGGATGGAAGACATGTGGATTCTCCAGGAAGCCTAATTTTTTGGTATGTCTTCAAAACTACATTGCTTAAGTGTAAATTCACTGTTTTTAAAGAGGGAAAGCACAGAGAAAGGACACCGTGGAAGGAATGCCCAAATTATCTTCTATTGCAAACTAAAGGGGATTAGCAAACTAAAGCTATTGGGCTGGTCACAAGTTTTATAAGTTTTATTGGAACACAGCCATGCCTATTCATTTATGTGTTGTCCCTGGATGCTTTCACAAAATGACTACACAGTTTGGTAGTTGTGGCAAATCATATCTGGCCAGCAAAGCCTAAAGTATTTTACTTTTCGGTCCTTTACAGAAAATATTTGCCAACCTCTGTCCTATAGTTTCCAACAATTCAGCTCTGCCTCCACACTTGCATCCTTCCTTATGCAATAATTTAGAAATCATCTGCTGTGAGTTAAGTCTACCATTTCCCTTGGCAGGGTTAGAAGGGGGTGGTTGAGGCAGGGAGGTGTCCCCCACACCCACAGTGGCTTTTCAAAGCATTCTTTCCAGCCACATACAATGGTTCTGCTTTCTGCTTAGAGGGACATCTGAAACATACAGTTGTCTCTATCTTGATATATTTCCACGGATGTTTTAGAAACAGTGAGGTTTCATTTCCCATCATAGTTTGACATTCCAGGCACTACCCAGCTTGCTCCCCATAATTTGGTTCTGATCTCATCAGAATGTTGCATTGACCTCCTATCTGGCCTCCTTGCCTGAAGTCTTGCTCTTCTTCAGATCATTCTCCACTATGCAGATAGAATCATTTTTTCCAAATGCATATCTGATCATGCCACTCACATGATAAGGCACGTTGCAGAGTTTAGAGACTGCACGGTATGCTCTGCACTCCACATAATTGTTTACTGGCCCTTTAAGATCTGGTCTAAATGCTCCGATTTGCTTACAAAGCATTTACTTTCTGCTTCCAGCCTTGTTTTGGGCTTCATATCCTGCCCCTCACCCTCTTTTTCTCTACTCCAGACAGATTTCTCCTCTTTCAGTTTCCAGATGTACTGTGCTCTTTTCCTCTGGTCTTCACAATTTATTTTTCTCTGTGTAGAGCACTTTCCTTCACCCTTGCCCCTATCTGGCTAACTTTAACTCATCCTTTATGTACCAGTATAAACGTCACTTTCTCAGCTAGGCTTTATCTGTCCTCTAGACAAGATTAATCACCCCTCATCTCTCTGCACTTGCCTTATCACAACACCAGTCATTCTTACTGTTACCACTTGTTTAATTATCTGCAAGTTTCATAAAGACAGAGAACATTACTAGCTTGTATTGCTCAAGCCTAACTAGCAATTAGCAAGCAGTCAAATATTTACTGAGTAGATAAATAAATGATTGCGTGAACATGTGACTGTGTGAATGAACAATGTAGTAGCTTTCTTATACTGCTCACGGTGCCCTAGTCTCCATGTAGAACTAGTTCCCAAAGCTGGTGCATTCTAATTTTTACCATCTTTCATATGCTTTCCCTCTTTTGTCTAATACCTGGCCTGTGACAATAATCTCCAGTTCACTTTCAGTATGGCACCTCACTCAATCTCCACACAGACATCTGAAATAAGTACCTATGTCCTTTCCTTTCTGGCCCTCAGTATAAACTCAAAATCATTTTGCTTGTTTGATCAATTTCTGCAGCCCCATTTCTTGTCCCTCCTTTCTCATGATCTATACCCTGGCCACACCACCAAATTAGTTACCGTTCTTCAGGATATATTAGCATGTTTCATGCCTTCCAGCTTTCCTCTAGCTTCTCTCCATAGGCAGCACACATCTGACCCCAGTGCATGCACCTGGGGAAACCTTGTGCACTTTTGAAGACTGAGTTCAAGGATACATCTGTGGAGCTGGGCTGACACTCTTTTCTCTGTGCCCCAGATGAATGAATGTCTATCACAGCACCAATATCACTTTTTGCATGCATTTATTTGTCCTGGCTTTTCCCTCTATCTTGAGGATAGAGACCACGTCTGACTCATATTTATATTCTCAGCAACTGGCCCAAGGTTGGCACTTTTTGCTGAAACATGCAATGTGTGGAGGTGATTTCTAAAGTCCCAGCTAGCTACATCACTCTATTCATTAAGGAACCAGTCCAGGGTTTTCAGCACATAGAGCAAGCATCCTGCAGGACATTTCTGAAGTCCCTCTGAACTCTCTTTTCCCATTCTGAAAGCCTGGGCAGCCTAGGTCTGGGCTCAGCATGGCATTCATTGCTATTGTGAATACCACAACCATGTGATAGGGGAATCTTTCCTGTTGACTTGCCAGAACCTTATCTGAAAGGTCAAATGTAATCTGGAGCCCATTTCTGCCTTTTAATGATATGCATCTTTTCCTCTGTTCTACTCCAAGCCCCCAGGAGGGAGGAACCAAAGTAGTGGAACATTACAAAAGAACCCAAGCAGGGGTTCGTGATGAAGGAGACCTTCCTGACATAGGAAGCGTCACATCGGGTCAGCTGCAGCAAAGATGCAGGGTGTGAAGCAGTGGTGCCTGAAGGCAGGTGAGAGCAAATGAGGCTCAGGAGGGCGGTTCTAGAGAGACTGACCTGGCTGTAGAACTGGTCTTGTAAACAGCCAAATTACGTCATAAGTACTGGTCTAGTCTGAGATGCTAAAATGGCATTTTAAGAGACTCAGTCTACAAGAAGAGTGAGCAGTGGAGATTTTCAGGGCACAGCAGTCCAGGACCTTTTTAGCAGGGCTCTCTTTCCCTGCTTAAATGAAACAAAGGATGGTGACTGGAAATGGGGTGCTAAGGTTTAGCCAGCCATGCCTTCCACTTGAGCAAAATATCAGAGCTCCAATCCCCATGGGACTCAAGATGCAAACTAGGGATTGGGGCAGGGGCTAGGAAATTGTCTTCTTAGATGCACACACAGTAGACATTGTGGGCATCCAAGCACTCATTAAGGGAACATTAGGTAAGGGCTAGAGATTAAGCCTAGACTCCACTCACTTGTAGAGACAAGGCCCAGATATTACAATCTTTTACTCAATGGTCAAGCATGGGGTAGGTCAGCCTGAGGTTTGGAATTCTTCAGAATATTTATAATCAGAATTTGACTTGCAAGATTTTGAAATAATAATGGCCACAAGCACATAAGTATAAACAAAGATATATAAATGTATGTGGGATATGATAGTTACTTGGATCTATCAAATTGGGCTTGGGCAGTTTTAAAAATATTTAAAAATAATCAGTGCTGGTGAGGGTAGAGTTTGACAGGCCTTCTAACATACTGCTGATTTTACGTTGATACAACCCTTAAGGAAAATTGTTTGGAAATTCATGGCAAGCCCCTTAAAGAATATCTGTTACTGCTTATGCAGCCCTCATTTCTGCCTTTCTCTTTCTTAATACTACTCAGGTTTTATTTGGACAGTCACCCTTCTGCAAGGGACCATATGTTTAGGGGAAGTTGACTACCTTTATGAATAGTCTCTGATTGACTTATGCCAATCAGAACATTGATCCCCTGGTGCACAGCCATTGGTCTGTAGATCAGCAGAGGATCAATATTCCAATCAGGGTGTATCTCAAAACTCTGGCTTGGAATTCAGAGACACAAATGTACTCTCTTCTACTGTATGTGTCGGAGAACATCTGTGGCCCTGATGTGCTGGTAGCCATCCTATGGCCACGCAGGGAGTCAGCTGAGGATGGAGTTGCCTTTCACAGATGAGAGAGAAAGAAAATGAATCCTTGACCACATCGTCAATTCACTGGACCCATGGACCTGAAATCTGGCCTCCTTCTGGAATTCTAACTTCCATGTGGCAACAAAGTCACTTTGTTTTTATGCCAGTTTGAGTTTTGCTTTCTGCTATTTGCCGCTGAAAACCTGCTAAATTTGACTCAGTGATTTTACTTCTACAAATCTACTCTAATGAAATCATCATCAATTCATACAAAAACACATAAGTATGCCATTATTTATAAGAGAGAAAAATAGGAAAGAGCATGCATTAATGTCCGCAGATGGGTGAAGGTCAAATAAATCATATTGTACTTACAAGAAGGAATTTTATGAAACTATTACAAATCATGTTTCTGAAGAATATTTAATAACCCTGGGAAATCCTCACAGTATAATGTAAAGTATACAATGTCAGATATAAAATGGGATTCACATAATGTGATCCCATTATCTTATTTACATATAGAGAGACTGAGACCAAAACATTCACTGTTATTTATGGGTTTTGAACATTGAATTTTTTAAAATGGGCACATATCATTTTTATGATCAGAAAATATTCAATACACATTACCAATATTTTTATAGTTTTGACTTTGTCAGAGATCACAAAGGGTAATAATATATGCTGATTTTTTATTTGGTTGAGGTGCATATTCAAATCATGCCCTGGGAGGCCAGTCTGAAGGAACGCATCCCTGAACTCTGCTGCTGTTCACATAGGCCAGACCTTCCATGGAGCTCCCCTCTCCTGGCAAGAAATCAGGCTTCTGGGGAGCCGGGGCAAAGTCTGTCACCCAACATAGAAGCAAATACTGCTGAACCGAAGGACAAAATCGGTGCCTTGCCTACTTCTCCTTGAAGCCAGAATGAATCTGAAGTTACACTGACTCTTTCCAGACTCTTCCTGCTCCCTCCCCCATCCCTCGCTCAGGTTTGGGACTGTTACTGTTCTGCAGATGGGAAACCGAAATGCTCTGGGAAGTGACTCAGCCACAGCCAGACTGTGATACAGCCACAGAGAAACAGTTTGGAACCGGGACCATCTGCCTCTCCAATTAGGGGCTTAATCCCCAAGGTAGCTTATTATCACTTGGAGCTATTTTTCCCCCAGGCAGGTGTGGAGAGTAACATCGTGAACCTGGTGGCCGTGCAACCATTGCTCTTGCAGCACAGTCCCACTGGGAACAGTTCTCTTACTTGAAATTTAGGATCAGTGAGCCCTGTTTCTCCACTCTTATTCAGAAAAGGTCATGTGAGCAGGCAGTATATCCTCCCTAAAAGATTCAGATCCTGGGGTTTGCGTGTGGGAAGCAGGATCTCCTCCCCCTCCTTCCTCTCCCTCTTCCTCCTCCTGCTCCTCCTTCTTCTTTTAGAATCATCGTTACTGGCTCACGTTGCTTAAGGCTTGACTATGGGTTTTCAGGGGCTTCCGTTGCAGAGAGAAATGTCTGCTTTTCCCATTACCCCAGTGACTTAGGCATCCGGCTGACTGGGTCCTTCCTCACCGTTGCACTTCTGGCCTTGGCACTGCCTTGTTGTCTTAGTGATCATCTGCTCACTGGGGTACAGGGCGTTTGGAGCCTCCTTTCTAGGTTTGGCTGTCCCCAGAGCCAGCTTTCTCCAGACGAAGCTCATTTCAGCTGAGACCTATAGCGGGATTAGGCTGATGATGCCGTTCAATGCCAGGCTTCCCAGATCCAACTCCTTTGTGCCTTCATGAAATATGATGTATGAAAGTCATCCTCCTGCTGATTCTGTCCCCCTGGTCGTGGCCAGGGCTCAACTGCATGCTTGGAATTGTGCTAAGAAATCATGTCACCAACCTCACCTCTCTTGCTGACCTGAAGTTCTCAACATTGGCAGCATTCCTCGGTGAGGAGAGCACGTTAGGCAGAAGCAAGATGAAGGGTTATTTATTTTGCAGGTTCAGGGCTCTTCATTCCTGACATGAGGATCTTCCAGGAGGGAGGGGAGTCTTGGAGCAGAGCCGTGGAACATCCCCATTCAGGGCACTGGGCACAGCCTGGGCAGGCCTGACCCATCTCACACTCTGATGCAGCCCCAGGTGCATGGATGCACCGGTGTTAGCCTGATCTAGGCCCATCCTAGCCCCCCTTTAAGGAGAGGTCATTGGTAAGGATAAACTTGCGTGTGTGTATGTCTGAATCACGTCTTGGAGAAGTCGCCTTGGAAAGGTGAGCCCTGCTTACCTCGTGGACCGGTCAGCCTCTCTCTGACTTCAGCTGAAGTAAATGTCAATGCCTGTGTCTTTAGGCCCTTGCTGTTCTCTAATCTCTCCCCACGGGATTAGGCACAACCACATGAGTGGCTTTTCTCCAGAATCCGGTCTCTGAGCTGGAGTGACATGGGCCATAGATGGGGGCTAACAGCACCGGGGACTCCACCCCTCCTCAGAGTTCCCATGGCCACATACACCATGTGACTCACTTTCCCTTAGTTGTATAACTGCTGCAGTCCCCGGCCCCGGACCCGCCCTTAGTGTTCACTGAATGGGTCACTCCTACCATGAATGGGTCACCACACCCTTGATGCCCAGCTCCTCCAGATCTCAAAGACTGAAGAGAACTGAGGCTTTGAAATCCCCCACTCCCAGGGATTCAGTTCTCTAACATTCACGGAGGGCCTCTTTCGTGCCAGGCTCAGTGTGAGGTGTTTTCCTTTATCTCAGCAGACTTTCAGATTGTTCTGTAGCTATTATCATTATCCCATTTTATAGATAAAGAAACTGAGGGATTAGAAAAGGTAAAGGACTTGCTCAAAAATCACCCGGCTCATAGTGGAGTGAGATTCAGGTCCAGATCAGCCTGACTTTAGAACAATACAGCATGTGTCATTTGCAGGCTCTTGCCTTGGGTCAATAGCCCTGATGAAATAGGATGTTCTCATCTTTGAACTTCTCTTCCTGCATGATAAGCTTTTAGGCCTCACCTTCCAGTAGGCGGAGTCCCAAGAATGTCTGGATAAGAAGGAAGTGGTAGAGCGAGGCCTACACATCTGCATTTCGTTTCTACCCAGCCTCCCTCCTCTCTTGCATCTTGCCTCATTTTCACAGGGGAGCTGGTGACATGTAGCAATTAAGAGCATATTCTCTGGATTCAGAATGATGGATTGAAATCCTGGTTCTGCCATTAACTGTGTGACTTTAGGAAAGATACTTGTCCTCTCTGTCTCAGTTTTCTTATCTATAAAATAAGGATGGTAATAATATCTACCTATAAGTTTGTGATAATGAAATACAACAACACATGTACAGAGGTTATTACCTGTTGTCTAGAGAATGCACAAATTGGTCATTTGTACTACTAACAACTAGCAGCTAGAATGGGTGTGCAAACTGGTGCAACTAGTTTGGAGAACAGTTTGGTGGTATCTAGAAAAGTTGAAGATGTACATACCATAGGACTCTTCTAGGTATGTGCTTACATATACCTAAAAAACATGTAGAAATGTTCAGAAGACATTATTTTCAGTCACAAGAATTTAAAAACAATCTGTATATTCGCTGGTAGAATGATTGAAGCATGATACAGTTGTACAATGAAAAACTCTACATCAGTGAAAACAAATGAGCTAAAGTTATGCAGATTAACATGGATACATTTCATGAATGTAATGCTGAGAGAAAATAACAAAAAAAGTGGCAGAAGATATATACAGCATGTTGGGTTTAAAACATGCAAAACAATGAATCTATGTTACTTAGGGATACATACGTATGTAAGAAAAGTATAAAGAAATGAAAAGCTCCATTCACTGTGGTGGGGAAGGCAGGAGCACATAAAGGTATCCATTCATTAAACTATTTTCTTCCTCAGATTGAATTGGGGGTTCATGGTGGGGTAGGCAGAACTCTAAGAGGGTTCTCAAGGTTCTCACTGCCTTGCCTACACACACCTACTCCCAGCTAGTCAATCAAACACTAATTGAGGTTCTGCTGTGAAGGAATTTTGCAGAGGTAATTAAGGTTCCAAATCAGCTGACTTTAAGGTAGACCTTAGAATAGGATTATCCTAGATGGGCCCGAGGTAATCAGCTGAGACCTATTAAAAGAGGCAAGACTGATTCTGGTGCTAAAGACTGGAAGCATGGGAGGGATTTGATCTGAGGCAGGTTTGTTGTTGGACTGAAGATGGAGGGAACTGTGTGGCCTCTAGTTGCTGAGGGCAGTCCTCACTGGCAGCCCGCAAGGAAAGGGGGACCTTTGTCCTACAACTGCAAGGAACTGATTTCTGTGAACACCCTGAATGAGCTTGGAAAAGGACCCTGAGCCACAGAGGAGATGAAGAGTGAATCTGGCCAATACTTCAGTTAAGTGTTGTGGGATCCCGAGCAGAGAAGCCAGCCACCCCAGACCTAGACTGCTGACCCCAGAATTGTGAGCCACCAGGTGAGTGTTGGTTGGAAATAAGTTTGTGATAATTTTTCATGCCGTCACATCAAACGAACACACACCAGAATTCCTAGTAATAAATTTGTGATAATTTTTCATGCCGTCACATCAAATGAACACACACCAGAATTCCTAGTATTATTCTTTGTGTAATTTTTGTACATCTGAAATATTTCAATGCTTTTTAGAAGCATCTAGAATGGAGTTGGAGATGACCAGTATTATAGAGTTTAGGCCTGAATAGCATTAGAAAATTATTACCTGAAAGGTAGCCTGTGTGTTCAGCATAGAGTAAAAACCCAATAAACACTGACATGGAGATGAGGCATGTTGGCGTGACATTGCTGAGAAAAATTCAACAGGTAAGAGGCATCTACCATGCGTGGACTGGGTATGGACTGTGGGAGTGAAATCCCTCGTTGGACCAGAGGAGTGGAGCTCTCTGAGCATTTTTAAGATGTTCATGGGATCCAAACAAAGTTCTAGCACAGTGGTTAGAATCTACTGGTCTCCCTGAAGGATCTTAGGCTCTTGGATCAAGTCATTCTTCTTCTGTTGGGGTGGGGGAATGAGTTGGATGAGATGTGAGAGGAGGTGGAGAGGAGAGGCCCCCTGAGAGTGGCTGTGCAGGAGACCCCATTCGTCCTGGGGAAGTGCTTCAGCCTGAGCTTGTTGTACAAACCTGAACTTACTCTTGCCCCACTGTCAAGTCCTTATCTCCCTCAAACTCTTCCTGATTTTGAGAAATGATTATTAGCTACAGGTCTGGGTTTGTACCATGGAATGCCCAAGTCAGACTGCAGTAAATGGAATAAAACAAGCTTGTGAATGGAAGATTCTCTCTTCTCCCCACCTTAAGGAGTTATTGAGTGGCATAAGTTTGCTGCACCAAGGAGCCCCAGTCCAGCCATCTACTTGCTGCATAGCTCAACCCAGATGTCCCCATGCTGTCAAACTCAGTACACCCCGGATGATCTCATTATCTCACCCTCTCATCCCCACTGGTGGACCTGCTTTCATATACAATGTCGCCATTCATTTTGTTCACTCCCCAGTTTCTAATGGAGAAACTATCATTTCATTACTTTTTTCCACTTTCCACTCTCTGTTCCATCCATTCATTATATCTCTCTAGAATTTGTCACTTCCTTTTTCTTCCCAATGTACACTTACTTTACTTATATGTAATCTTAAACCCTACAGAAAAGTTGCAATAATTGTATAATTCCTGTGTAGTCCAGTATAAACTGTTTGACATTCTGCTCTCTTGCTCTCTTCCCCTCTCCCTCTCGCCTCTTATTCCTTGTCTGTGTGTGGTTTTTGTCTATGAATGATTTGAGAGTAAGTTGAGGCATCCTACCCTTAGAACTACTTCAGGGTATATTTCCCAAGAACCAGAACGTTCTCTTACATAACCACAGTACAATAATTAAAATCGGGGAATTTAGCAGACATAGTAGTTGTCGCTAATCCAGAGTCCATAGTCAAGTTGGAGCAGTGCTCCCAGCGATGCCCTTTGTAAGACTTTCCCCCGGGATCCAAGGGTTAGCCCAGGATCACGCACTGCATTTAGCTGTCACGCCTCCAGCTTCCTTTCAGCCCAGAGAGTTCTTTTGCTTTTCTTGGTCTTTCTTGACCTTAACATTTTTTCAGAGTAGAGGCTAGTTACTTTGTAGAATGTCACACAGTTTGGGTCTGTTTCCTCATTAGGAATTTCAGGCTAGGCAGGTTGGGCAGGCATATCATTTTGGCAGGTCCATGATGTCAGTTTGTCCCAATATTGGTGGTGGTAATGTTGATTATAGTGTGGCTTCTGCCAATTTTCATTTCTACGTTACAGTTTCTTTCTTTGTAACTAATAAGTAATTCATGGGGAGATGTTGTGAGGCTATGAAAATATCTTATATCTCATCAAGCTTTCACTCACTAGTTTTAAAATCCATAGATGATTTTCAAATTCCTTTATTCCTTCTGTATTTACTCATCGGAACTTTTAAAGAAAAGAATATTTATATCCATAAAAATGTTTGGTTTGTATTTTATTGAGTGGGTTACAATCCATTACAACCATTATTTCTTTTGTTCAGACTGCCCTGATTTTGCCAGTGAAGCTCCTTCCAACTGGTCTCTGTGTTCTTTTGATGTATCCCCACCATTCTTCATGGATTTTCTTACTTTTTTATGCAGTAAGATGTTTCAGGCTCATCTTGTCTTGTCCTTGCCAGGAATGAACCTTTTCTCCAAGGAACCCTGGTTCCTTTGAATGGAGAATGGTATATAGAAACCAGTATATGGGTTTTACATACACTTAGTGTATTGTTATTTCTAGGATTTCTCAGGAGACAGAGCTACAATATAAATGTGTGTGTGCATATATTATATATATATATATATATATATATATATATATAAAATAGAAAGAAAGACTAATATATACATATATAGTAAATTGTGTGTACTACAGGGCATATTCTTTCTCCTCTTCTTGTATATAAAATTATCTTCTCTAACAGTAAGAAACCTGGCTCTCATTTTCTTCTATATATTTACTCATTTTTCAACCTTAGAATAAACAGAAAATAGTTTCAGAATTCCTAATTTACACCACTGCTAAATCTAAATTTGCTAGAGTTTAGTATTTGTTTATAATTCTTTTCAGTTAAAATATACAAACAATGCAATTGCACAGATCTTGTGTGTAACTCATCAAGTGGCAAATGCATGTCCCATAAATGCCTATCAAGATATTATGTATCCATCATTCTGGAAAATTCCATCATGCTCTTTCTCAGTTAATACTGCTATGCCCTACAGGCTACCGTTTTTTTTTTTTCCCACCAAATATTAGTTTTGCTTCTCTAGAACTCATAAAATGGAATATCCAGACATATTCCTTCATTCTTTAGCCCAGAATAATGCCTGTGAAAAATCATCCATGTTAATGTGTATATCAGTAATCCAACCCTTTTTCCCACTGAGTTTCCTCTCTACTGTATATATACCTCAATTTGCTTATCCATTTTCCTGCAGATGGACATTTGGATTGAATGTGATGATTATGAAGAATGCCACTATGAATATTCGTGTCTAAGTCTTTTTGTGGATGTATACTTTGATTTCTCTTAGGTAAATATCTTGGAGTAGGATTACTGGATCATAGGGTAGGTGTGCCAGATTGCATTTCCCAAACTTGGTCATGAGAGTATCTTCAGCTCCACATGCTTTTCTTGGAGCTTCTCTCTTCTTTATCAAGAGGCAGATTCTATGCCTTCACTACTTAGACCTGCACAGATCTGTGTGATATCAAAACTAGAAGATGCCACCTGATTCTATTGCTAGATCATAAGGTACCATGCACTGGCCATGTGCAATTCCCTTTTCTCAATGATCACAGTCCTCTGCTTCCTATTTTTCAATGTCTGAAAGTCATTTTAGGTTTTCCCATCTTAGTAATAGTTTTTTTTACAATGGGAGGAAAAGTCTGGTGCCAATTACACTATCCTGAATGGGATTCTAAGTATGGTGGCTTAAAGCAAGTTTATTTCTCTATATTACAGTATCTGGAGGTGAGAAATACAGGTTAGCAGGCTGACTGGGCTCCAGGTGGTCACTTCAGAAGTCTTAGTTCCTTCCATCCTGCTGTGTCTTCATCCTCTAGGATGTTGTTTCCATTGCACAACTGAAGCGAGGCACAGTCTAGTCTGAGAGCCAGTTCATAGGAAGAGAAAATTCCTTGTCTTTGAACTTGGAAATTACCTAGAAGATTTCACACATAAATTTTGTTCACAATCATCGCATTGGCCAACTAGACTACAAAGCCATACCTTGCCAAAAGGGAAGCAGGGAATATACCTTCTAGGTAGAGAGATGGCCATGTGCCAAGATTAGAGTCTATTACTTTGAAGAAGAGGACAGAATTTGGTAGATAACTAGTAGTTTTTGTTACACCACCCACTATCCATTCCTTCAGAAACAATTTAATGATTATGTAGTTCCTCTACCTAAAACCCTTCAGTGCCTGCCCATTTCAAAATCTGTCCCTGGGCATATCAGTCTCAATATGATCTGAGCAAAACCCATCCTTCCCATGAGAACTCCCTGGACCCCTCCACACTTCACTACCTTTCCTCTCCTCAAGAGTTCATGCCTCCGCACCTCTGTATTGCCACAAACTGTTCCGTCCAGTGACAAGTTTGTCTCCTTTTTCTTCGCCATGAAATTCCTGTCCATTTGTCAAGACCCTTCTCATCTTCCAGGAAGTGTTTTTTTTCCCCTCTATTACTCTGTCTTTTTGTACATTTTAACTATACTTTTGGTTTGCTGGTAAATGTTTTCACAACCATCTCTTTGGGGGAGAAAAAAAAAAAGATTGGTAGTTGCTAATTTCCATTGTGTAAATAGTTCCACCACAGTTGATTTCAAACTATCAACGTAATGTCAACTGAAAGCTGAGTTGGAAATGAATAAGAACCAGCTCCAATTCACCACTGACTATATACATATATTGTATTTATCATATCACATTATAATTATTTCTTTACGCCCTTCTCTCCTCCATTAGACTTTAGTTTATTTTCAAGGATAAAGGCTATATCTTGTTATATTTTCTCCAATGTCATGAACCTTAGCATAGCTCATTCATAGTAAGAATTAAGAATAAAACCATTTGTATGTGTTTTAGGAGAGGTTGCCACGGGGTGGAAGGAACTAAGAGAGAGGGACTACCTATGATCTCAGTAGGTAGTAACGGACTTCGCAGGGTTGAGAGAACTAGTTACCATGTACTTACTTCTAGTAAGTGAAGAATCCAGCCCTTGTCCCTGCATCTGTCTTTCCTTCCCTTCTTACCCCAACCTTGAGGCAATTTAGTCTCGACATAGTTTGTTTCTTCTTCCTAACTCTCTTTGCTCGCCAATTGCCGTTTGGTCTCTTCCTGATGACAATATGCAATGACAGTCCTCTCACTACACTCCTGTACTGTTTGGACCTGCTCTCTTCCACTTAATACTGTCTCCTCTTTGGTTCCTTGACTCCCAGACTCCTAGTTCTCCACATAACTTACTAACCATCTTTCTCAATCTTTGCCCTTGTATCCTGGTCGTCCTTTAGGGTGACTCTTCCCAGGCTCTGCCCTTGAGCCTCTTCTCTCTGTGAATAATCTTATGAGTTCCCTAGTTTCAGTTCTAGGCTTAATATTCAGTAGCACCTTGCCCCAGTATCCCAGAGGTCACGTATCTAGTTAAGTGTTGGAGAGTTATAGCTGCACAGCTCCAGAGATACTTAGTCCAGCATGTCCTGATCTGAACTCAGACTCATTTCTGCCCCCAAATGTTTCTGCTTCTGTATTTTATTTTCTATAGGTGGGGGTCATCATCCAGAAACCTGAGATTTATTCTAGACTTCTCTCTTTCCTTAATTAATCAATGAGTGCAACTGATTTTATCTCCTAAACCATCTTCTCTGTCTTATTCTTGCCTCTCTATCTCCGTGGACCTTTAGCATCTGCCACCTGGATTGTGATAGTGTCTCTAAGTGCAGTCCTTGTCCCAGCCCATATCCCTCAAAGGCTCTCCACAGTGCTGTCACGGTGACCCATGGAGGGCAAATCTAACCACCTTATCAAAATACAGTCTGTATCTCCCAGCATTTGACATACATAATGGCCCTTCATGGTTTGGCATCTAATTCTCTTTCCTGTCTCCCTCCTCCCTTCCACTCAAAGGCTACAATCACCCTCATTTTCTTCATCTTCTATCTACCTGCATCTTCTGTCTTTACATAAAACAAGCTCCCATCGCTGTTCCACCGTAGTCCTCCAAATTCTCTGTCAATCCACTGTGTCACCTCCTCTCTGAAGTCCTCCTTAATCCCTTCTCTGAAGAAAGAAGAATACCTCCCAGATTTCTTACCTGCCTACATGTCTGTTCTAGTGCATATTGTGCTATATGTGTTAATCATTTTATATTGTTTATCCCCTGCACTAGATTGTGACCCCCTTTTCATTTTCTCTTCCCATCACTGTGTCTGCAATGCCCAGTGTGGTACCAGTCCCTAAAGAGTGCTTATTCAATACTTTTTTGGTTGCAGGTAGTGTTGAAATAGAATGTTAAAACTACAGTCAAACACTGCTCTTATGCAATATTTAAAAACTGGAAATTCTAGCTTTATAAATTGGCTGGTCAAGAAGATGTGAAGGATGCTTATGAGCCTTTTATGTGCTTTTTTTATTAGGTCTGAGTATCTCCTAATTCATTAATAATGAGGAATAGGAAGAAAGCTAGTGGGCTTTTATCTCAAATCATTATTAAAACAGATATCCCCCCTCAACTATTCCCTGTATAAAGCACAGTTAGAGTTTGTCTGTAAAATCAGCATTCAGGAAATGACTTGGGTCCTGACCTAGTCCATAAAGATGGGATGCCGCTGTCACTTGGCATGGGAAGCCTATCCACCATGCTCATGGATTTTCTAGATAGAGTTGATTCATGTTATAGGTAGAAAAGGATGCATCTCCACATCTCAGTGTGTGCAAAATAGAAGTCGTCATCCTCCCTCTCAGCCCTGTACCACCTCCTGTGTTGCCTATTTTTGGTAATGGCATCACCGTGCTTCCTGCCACCCAGGCGTGAAATCTTCCTGCTCTTCTTGCTCCCCTCTCCCTCCCCTGCCCCCAACAACCTGTCTGTTGTCAATTCTGCCTTCCTATTACCTCTATCTGTCTTGTCCTCTGTTCCCATCGCTGCTGCCCTAAATTCAGGTGCTTATTACCTCTTGCCTGGCTCGCAGTAATAAACCCCCAAGTGGTCTCTCTGCCTCCCCGAATCAGTCTTACATATCAGGTTCATCTGCCTGAAGCACAGCTTTCATCATGCCCTAACCCTGCAGAAACCCCTTCAGTAGCTCCTCCATTCCCTGCAGAATAAGGTCCGCATTCATTCAAAGTGAGGCCTTTGCAACGTGATTTCTCATTACTCCTTTCATGCTCCCTATGCTTCGACTAAATCAAACCACTTTTTCTTTATTCACCCACTCATTCATTTATTCAATAGCTATTTATTGAACTACTGGGCAAGGCATTGAGGATACAGAAATGCCACATTTCTAATCTCAAGCAGCTGACAGGTTCTGCCCTTTCCCACCTCTGGGCTGTTAATCTTTCTGTCCCAGTGGCCTGGAAGGCTCTTTTCCCCAGCTTCCCATCTATGCCTGGCCAAATTCTGCCCTTGCCTCAATGCCTCCTTTCCTCTGTTTCAAATATCACCTTCTGGAAGCCTCCTTCTGGGTCACCTCTTCTCTCTCCAACCAAGAGGAAATCAATTCTTTCTCTCAAAGGTTGTAGCGTGTCACCTGCCTTCTCTGATGGCGATGTCTCATTTTCTACTGAAAATTGTATGTTCCTGAAGAAGGATATATGTCAGTTTCACCTCTCCATCTGAAGGAACCTTTGATACAATGCTGTGCAGATATTAATTACATTTAGTTGAATGAACCAGTATCTCTGAGACACATCATGGAAATGAGGCTTCCCAGGGTCTTAGAGCTTAGAATTGGGAAATAATCTTTTTCTGGTCATTGCTCCTCATTGTCAAAAAGATGCTGGCTTTTCGCTACCCATCCTCATTTTCTCCTGGGCATAATGCCCAATGGCACGTGTGATGGGGAAGTCAATGCAAAGGGCCGCAGGTTCCTTAAAAAGCCCCCTGACTTTGCATTCCTGGGGCTGCGCTGTTTCCGAGCCATGTGGTTGCTCTGTTCCTTGGTGACCTAGATTATGCAGGGCTTTCTCTGCCCTCTCCTGGAGACATGGTGGGCTCCGGCTCCTGGGGATTCTGCATCATTACAGGGTGGCACAAACAAGACTGGCTTGAAGCCAAGAGATGGATGCACAGCTGAGCTTGTGTGTGAGGGCAAGGGGCTGCGGGCTGGGTGACCAGAGCCAGAGCCAGATCCTGCAGTTGCTCCAGGACATCCCAGAGCGCAGTGGGGCCCCAGAGAGAACCATATCCGGGGTAGCAGGATGCTGGAAGTGAGTCCGAGCTAAACTCAGGGCCTCTAAGGGGTGGGGGAACATCACTGGCTCCTTCAGCAGCCCTCCCGGGATAGAAGGCTCAGTGCACACCTGTCGGCATTGAGGGATCCAATCTGACGTGGTGCGGCCTACTTTTCTTGTCTTAGCACCACCTCATCTCTGGGCACAGCTCCTGTTCCCCTAGCAACTGACCGCTCATGGTTGCTCAGCACACCCTGAGCTTTCTTGCCCCTGGGGCTTTGCCTGAACTGGGTGTGTCTCAGCCTATTGAGATCCTCTGCTTTCAAAGCCCTCCTCAAATGCCACATCTACTGAGACTCTTTTCTTGAACACCTCACTCAAAATGCACCCCTTGGTCCTCTAGTTTTAGCACTCATCCTGTTGTGCTCTGTATTTCAGGTAAGATAGTGCTGGTAAGTCCGTCTTCTTCAGTGGATTTTAAGATTCTTCAAATCACTACATTTTATTCAGATATACACTCAAAAGCCAAACACAGTAACCCTGTAGCTATCTAATCAGTGTTAAGTAGACATCCAAATGAAGCACCATCACGCTGTTCAGCAGAATTAATGTGTTTCCAGACAGTTTCTCTACCTTGCAGAAGAGCAAGGCAAACACAACTGCCCTCTCCCTTGGTGCACCTTGTCCCTGTCTTGGCCCTGGGGCTGTTTTGTGTCCTGTTTAGTGCAGGCTCCTCATTCAGATGTATCTGGTTAGGTCCCAACTCAGTGACACAGTATATTATCTAGTCGGAGACCCAGTTCCAGGAGTTGTCTTTCTTCCCTGACTCCCTCGTCTCATCCCTCCCTCTGACAGTTTGGGGCTCACCTGTTCCCCATCACTACTTTCTTTGGACTTGGTGATCAGTTGGCATGTAAGTGAAGTGTAGCCTTGCTCTGAGAGAGTGAGAGCAGGCACCCAAGCCCCTGGGCAGGCAGGGACGCCAGGAAAGCAGACACTGCCTTTCACCCTCTCTGTCTACCTTCTAATCATCTCCCTTGACTCACCCATTTTCCCAAGCACTCAGAGCTCTTAGAGTCTGTGCAGTATGATGGTATTGTACTCTACCTTTTACACACTCTCCATGACCTCGTGTGCATTTATATCATCCCCAGCAAAAGTATAAATTTCTTGAAGGAGAGAATTGTGTCTTACAGTAGTCTAGCACCCATAATACAATACAAAGAATGTAGTAACTATACCACGAACGTTGTTGAATTTTGCAAATCAAGTTCCCAATCTGAGCATCTTCATGAGCTATGGGCCTCAAAGTGAAACACTATAGGCTGTAATTAAAATATCTTCACTAGAATGTTATTCATAATAACAAATAACTGCAAATAACACCCAACAATGAGATGCAAGATTCAGTAAGTGAAGGCACATCACTTTGATGGGATATTATGCAGTTATCAAATGGTAATTATAAAGTGTATGGAGCAATATAGACACTATGATAGGCTGGTAACTGATGAAAGAAGATACAAACAATGACCTGAAACTATACAGTTAAACCTTGAACAACAAGGGTTTTAACTGCACAGGTCCTTTCAAATGCAGATTTTTTTCAATAAATACATTGGAAAATTTTTGGAGATGCAGCAACAACTTGAAAAAACATTTTCTTGTCTCTTGCTTACTTTATTGTAAGATACAGTATATAACACATATATGAAATATGTATTAATCAACTGTTTATGCTATTGGTAAGGCTTCTGATCAGCAGTAGGCCATTAGCAAAGTTTTGGGGAGAGTCAAAAGGTACATGTGATCTTCCACTGCACAGGGGTCAGCGCCCCTAAACCCTGCATTTTTCAAAGCTAAAAATAAAATTATAACTATTACTTTGCACTACAACAAACCTGGAGAGGTGGTATGCAAAAATATAGTTGGCATGAACGTTATAGGATTTGAGTAATTTTTTCCTCTGTTTTTAATGTTAAAGCTTTATCATCTTTGGAATAAGAATTTAGGCACTTATATAAGTAACATAAAATTATATACACCATTTTGCTGGAAGTTTGGGACCATTAGTGGTGATAAGTCCATCTAAGGAAAGAAGAGAAGTACAAAAAGGAGGTTTTAATCAATGCAAATTTTCTGTGTATTTCACTCTTACCAAATGAATTTTGATAATGATGGTGATGATGCTGATAATAAAAAAAAAAGGTATTTCTTTGACTTTTCCTGAGAGCTGTTAATCAGTATGGAAACTGAAAATAACCATGGGGCCCTGTAAAAATATGCCAAGTCCAGTAAGGTTAGGAATTTGGGAGAGGAGTGCTGCTCCAACCTGGGGAAGGGCTGCTCCCTGGCTGGGTGGTACCTGAAGAAACAGTGACAGGAACGATGGACAGGAATACTGAAAGGCTGGATTCTAGTCCCACTTCTGGTATTAAAGACCCACGGGATTTTGGGAAAGTCACTTAACCTAAATAGGTAATTTTTGCATCCAGCTGGCCAGCCCATCCCATTCAACGAAAACGCAGTGAATTCCTACTGGGCGGCAGCGTGGCGCTCAGCAGCGGGCCACCCCGATTACTGCCAGAGCAAGTTCACAGCGCTAGTGGGAGGATAAAGGAATGATGCATGTGGAAGCTGCACGGAATAAATGTGAACTATTGTCAAGCCGCGGAGGAGCATGGACGGTCTAGTTAGGTCCACAAAGCTAACAGCTGACTCAGCCCAAAATTGAGACAATCAACCTCTAACAAAGCTGAGAAAAACAAAGACCTGATTGAAATGGGCTACAGCTGACTTTTCCAGGCCTCCCAGCTGGCCTCGTTCAGGGTCTCACAAAAACACGTGTGCCTCCAGCAGACCACTGACCCTCCTACAGGCACACGTCTGCTCTCCTAAACTCACCTCACTGTCAAGGGCCGCTTGAATGAGAGTTTGTTAAATCTGAAGGCCTGGTGCGTGCGTGTGTGTGTGTGTGTGTGTGTGTGTGTGTGTGTGTGTGTGTGTGTGTAAGCGTGTGAGAGAGAGGGAGCAAATTTTCACACTTGAGTAATTTCTGATCTAACACATAGGACTGGCCGTATTCCCCTCTGAGCTAGCTACTTACCACTCTCCTGAAAAATACCAAATGCCTTTGTAAGGATTCCTAAGTGAACCATGGCCTTTTCCTGAATATAGTCCCTGTGGATAAAATGAGCGTTCCTGTGGCCAGGATTCTCACCTGGCAGTGGTTGACTAGCTCACTGCACACCTGTGGGCAATACATGGCTGTTGACTCTATAAAAGGAGCTCCGCCCAGTGCTCTGGGCACAACATGGTGGCATGGCTGCAAGGCTGCAGGAGAGGAGAGCAGAGCAGAGGCTGGAGAGGTGGTAGCACTGAGGACAGAGGCCCAGAGGTGGGCTGTGCGGACAGAGGAGCCCAGAGGCAGAGACTGGCTTGCTGCATGCAGATTCGCTCTGAGTGAATGGGATTCTAGTGACTGACCTGCCACCTGGAAATAAAGTTGGCTATAACCCTTTCACCCCAAGAACGTTTTGCTGTCATTTTCTTTGGTGACACTGAATCCATAGCGAACTTGCCCGGAGCTGAAACCCATTGGCAAGACAGTCCCCCTTCTCATTTGGGCAGAAATGAGACGAGTTCGGTTAGTACCTATCTGAGGGGATGAGGAGAGAATATAAAGAGCCAGCAATCAGCAGAAAAGCAAAAGAAATTGACAAGAGAGGGGAAAGGCACTCTGGTCCATGCTAATAGAGACTCTCCTCTGCGGACGAGGCAGTGACCGCGCCCGGTGCCCCCGAGCCCTTCCTCTCTGAGAAGTGCCCGAGGCAGGTGAAGGGTGCGTCTGAGGTCAGAGCCTTAGCCTCTCTTTCCCTAAGACACAGGGCTCAGCGGTATTAGTCACAACCAATGAGGTTTGATTTAACAAATCAGCAACAACAATTTCAGTCCTTAGTTATTGCTGAGTCACTGATGGGCATGTTGGTCACTTACAAACTTGCCATGGTGCCTGCAGCCCCCCAGTCAGCATTGTGCAGGGGCAGAAGCAGATGGGGATGGATCATAGAGACAGGCTAGCACCTCCTCAGTTCACCCGTGACTGTGCTGGTGTTTAAAGTGAACAACGAGGTTGATAGCCCCTATGACTAGCTTGTAGAGATTTACAGGTTTTTAAAAAATTCCAAATTAGGATAAGAACACTACTAATAGAGCTCATTAATTGATGGCTTACTTTGTTCACATGGAGTATCGAGATTTATTCCCATAGATTCTGTAGGGTTACAGAGTTAGTAAGGTGCAGAGGGAGGATTCCATTCCCAAGCATGGAACTATGACCTTGATAGGAAATGAGCTTAAGGAATATTTATCCAGTTACCAGATACCGACTTAACGTCTGTGGTAGGAGAAGTCCGGCACTAGGCATTGGAAGAGAAACAAGAGGTTCTACGGCCTGATTCCACTTCTCACCAAGCTTCAGGCTCATGTGACACTCACTTAAGTAAGGGTTAGGACACACATTTCTCACCAGCAGTGGCACTATGACTGTCACCCAGCAGTGCACTGCTTGAATCCTGCACCTCCACCAGCACTCTGGCTATTGTCACCACCATCATCCATGTCAAATAGCATTTGTGAAGTGTCCATTGTGTGTGTGTGTCACTTCTTAAAGGTGGCAGCCAGGTCACATCTGGGGCATGCTGAAGGATTAGGTGGTGCCTGAGTGAAGGTGACATGTGACAACCTCACCTCTCAGCCTGGAGCAGACAGCAGATACCAGTCTCCTGGGAGCTGTTAGTCCAGGACAGAGCACCATGCTTGCAGAATGGGAAATGAGCGTGGTTTATATAACGTTTTAGGAGGAGCTGATGTTGGAGGCTTCAGTCTCCTTTCTGCAAGCTGGTCTGTGATGACTTTTCTCTGCCTGATCAGAGGTCCCACCAACGTGTCACAAAGGGTGGCTATCACATCAGGAGGTCCTCACTGCTGCAAAACCAGAGGAGAAGCTGAATGCACACAGGCAGCATTGTCATGCCAACTGCAATGAGCCAGAAAAATAAAGTGAATCATAGTCTGCATTGGGGATTTATATATAAACAAATTTCATGCACATGGGCACACTATTCAGATGCATTTATATCACTTATATTACCTTAATCACAGAGCCAAATTAAACCAACCACGCTTTCAAGCATGCAAACCACTTTCCTTCCCTTCTCCATGCCTTAGCTTCTTTTTAATCTACAGCCTAGGATGCCCTTCCTCTGAATTTGCGAATGTCCAAATACTGAGTGTTATGGGCTGAAATGTGTCCCCCCAAAAAGATGTCAAAGTCCTGATGCCTAGTACCTGTGAATGTGACCTTATTTGGAAACTGAGTCTTTGCAAATGATCATGTTAAGATGGGCCATCAGGGTGGACCCAATACATTACAACTGGTGTCCTTACAAAAAGGAGAAATTTGGATTCAGAGACAGCATGTGCAGAGGGAAGATGTGAAGGCACAGTGAGAACCACCTAAAGCCAAGGAATGCCTGCACACCAGAAGCTAGGTGGAGACCCAGAGCAGATTCCCCCTCACATCCCTCAGAAGGACCAACCCTGCTGGTCCCCACATTTGGATTTCCAGTCTCCAGTACCGTGGAGCAATGCATTTCTATTTTTTAAGCCATCTAGTTTGTGGCACTTTGTTACGGCAGCCCCAGGCAACTAGTGCACCAACCAAAACTCCAGGTCAAACTGCTGCCCACAGAACGTCTTCTCTGTCTGTAGCACTGTGCTGACATTTAACCCAGCCGTAACTATTTGTTGACTGACTTACTGTTTGACTCTTAACTGGTGGATGGCTCTATATTAAACTCTGTGATGATATAAATGTGACACGATTTCACCCTTGAGACTCTTGTAATCTTTGTGCAGGACAACACATAAACTCCATGTGTAACCACAGGCCAGATGAAGAGCTGTGGAACAGATTCAGTACAGAGTGGAATAAAGGAGCTGTCACAGGGAAGGTCTCATGGAGGGTGTGGCAGGATGTTAAGTGACTCAGGTAAAGGTTACCCCCTTCTCCTGGATAGTGCAGGGGACCCCACTCATGATCTGTCGGCCTCTGCCTGTGCTATTTAAGCAGCCTTGGAGTCAGAGCAGGTGCTTGGTCTGGGGTCCTCGGATGCTGTGGACAGGCATGGCAGTGTAGAAGGGAGGATCCTAGGCAGGCTCTGGGTGTTGCTTCCCCTTCTGGATACTTCTCTGGCACTAACATGGGATTATGAGAAAGCTGAGTGTCAGAGCAGACATGGAGGGTTCTGGCATTCACAAGGTGGAAGGTGCAAAGTACACCTGTCACTTGCTTTCTTTGTTATAGTGGAACGTCACCCTTAAGAGTCTAGGCAGAGAGTGGAAGGCGGGATAGACTACGGCTGGCCCTGCACCCAGAGTGGAATTCCAATGATGTTTGTCACCAAGGGCTTTGGGGTTCTCAAGAATCCCCCTTGGTCCATTTCCTAGGCTCAGAAACCTAGAATGCCCCGGGACTGTACATCTGGAATACAAGGTCGAAGATGACCAGCATCACGAGATGGGAAGGAAACTGTTCAGAAGAACGGACAACAGCACTCCCACTGGCTGGTGGGGATGTGGGGAGGCTTGGAGGGGGCATCTCTCTCCCTCGTTGGCCATGCTTTCCACAGTGACTCTGTCCATCCTTACTCTGACCTTCAGTGCCAATACCTCAGGAAGCACAGGTTCAGAATATTAGCGATGTCCACTGTGGCTGTCATTGTCATGAAGATGCCTCCTTGTTGACCCTCCAAACCAGCCTGCCACATGCTCCATGGTCTCAGGGAGAGCTAATGCTCTACCCTGGCATTTTAAGTTCTGCTCAGCACTTTGTGCCTGATATTTTAGTTGGATGTTGATGTCAACTCCTAGAGATCAGTGCCTTGAAGTTCGGAAACCTGTTCAATTCATGTTTTTATCATTCTGAAGTCTGGCATAGTCCCATTTGTTCAATAGAGTCACTAAATAAGCCAGCAGATACTTATTTATTGAGTGCCTGTGAAGAGCTGGGCATGTGCTAGACTCTGGAGATCAATACTTTGAACAGAAAGTGTCAACAGATGCAATAGAATCTGCTCTTATTCCTGCCCCCTGTTCCTCTTCAGCTTCAGCCCCTACAATGACTTACTGGCTACATCTGTGCACTTGTGCCCCACTCAGCAAAAGGGACAGGAGATGCTCCCTGACTGTGCTGGGAGTTGCCTCAATTTACAGGTGTCCTGGTTGTGATGACTTCTATCTATGGTCAGGACAACTTGCTGGGGCCTGTTTGTCCCTTGACTGCCCTCATCTCTGGTTCCCAACTGCTTACCTAAGATTTGGCTCCTTGTATTGACTAGACTTCTCTGACTTCTGTCTTCTCACCTAACTCTGCCCTGAGCTTGGCCTTGACCATCGACACTCAGGTGTCTCCTTGAATCTGCCCCATCAGGCCGAGCCCCTGGTGCTGTAAGTCTTTTCTCACTTTCTGACTTGGATTTCCAGTCTTTATGACCCATGTCTGCCCTCAGACAGGTCTTCTTGAAAGGAGAAAGGAAGGACAAAACTATAAATATGTATTCCAATGTAAATACACTCGATTGTTGAAATGATACTAATCTCAAATTACAAGGAAGAAAAAAACAGTGGAAACTTCCAGCCAGAATCACACATTGAGTTGGCCAGAGAAAATGGAGTTAAGTGTTCTAAGGTCTTTGTACTATCTGGAATGAACATAAGGGCATTGATTAATTTTAAAATGTCCTAAATTAAGTATGTATGTTGTATTTTTTTAGGGTAAATACTAAAGGGAGAGAAATACAGTATATAACTCCCTAACTAATAGAAGGAAAATATAAATCATAAAAATAAATAAATCCAAAAGAAAGAGATAAAGGAAAGAAAAAGAAACATGAGCAGTAAGCAAAACAGAAGTGCAAAATAACATGGTAGATTTTTAACCCCAAAATATCAGAATTTACAAAACTTTAAGTGGATTAAGGTCTCAGTAAAAAATCATGAACAGCAAAACCCAAAGATTTTCTGGCAATATTATATGTAACGTTTATTTCTGTGTATACTATTTTTAAGGGACATGTTTAAAGCATAAGGATACAAAAAAGCAAAAGATAAAAGGATGGAAAAAATACAGCAGACAAATTCTAATCAGGATATTGTCAAAGAATTCACTAATACGAAACAAAATAGACAAACATTACTAGACTTAGTAGAATTTCAGAATGACATGTGTTTTAATTAACAAAAATACAATTTAAAATAAGTATAAAGTCTAAAAAATTAAGCTTCAGGGTGTATAAAATAAGAATTGACAGAAGTACAAGAGGAAAAAAAAATAACAATCAGAGTTGGAGACTTTCATATGTTCCCGTCAGCCATAGTAACATAGAAAAAAGTCATTATGACTGAAGATTTAAACCAGATAAAATTTGCCCTAATGGATATAGAAGATTTAAACCAGATAAAATTTGCCCTAATGGATATAGAACATTGTACCAAACAACTGCAGAAAACATATTCCTTTCAAGTATATATATAATATTTATAAAAATCAATTATTTCTGGATCTTGAATCAGTCTCAACAAATATTACTGAATTGAAATTATATCAAGCATGATCCCCAATAAAAATACAATTAATTTAGAAATAAGAAAACAAAAATTAACCAGAATATTCCTGCGTGATTGGGAATTTAGACACATACTTCTAAATAATCAGAAAAGAAAGTATAGTGCTAATCAGAGCATTTTGAACTAAACAACTGTGAAAATGTTATTTAAAATTTAAGATATACAGCCAATGGCTAGAGTGGGCTTGTATCAGCTTCTAAGAGCTAACTGTCAAATACCCAGGACATTTTCCAGCTAATTGCTAACTCACTAGTAGCTTGAAATCAGTCATGGTGGGGTGCTTACAACACAGGTATAAGGAGTTGACACTCTGTAAATCAGGAATCTTGCTTTTCCTTTCTTCTCTCTTCTTTTTTTTGCACATTAGTTACCAGAGTGCCAAGAGATGTAGTTAAAGC
This sequence comes from Manis pentadactyla, assembly GCF_030020395.1. Lineage (NCBI taxonomy): Eukaryota > Metazoa > Chordata > Mammalia > Pholidota > Manidae > Manis > Manis pentadactyla. Next base: position 70,925,307 of record NC_080032.1, read on the forward strand.
ATTATTTTGAGGGAAATTTATAGCCTCAAGAAGATGGATTAGAAAAAAAGAAAGGCTGGAAATTCCAACTTCTGGAACCAGGATAAACAAAGCAAAATAAAGTCAAAGAAAGTAACAGACAGAAAGCAATTAAGAAAAGAATATTACGCAAAATAGAAATATAGAAAGAGAAGAAACCAAACCAAAGGCTGGTTCTTTGAAAATAAGAATAAAATTGAGAAACCTCTGTTGAGATTGATTAAGAAAATAAAAAAGACATGCACAGATAATGAACATCAGGAATAAAAAAGTAGACATTACTACTGATACTGCACATATTGAAAGGTGATAATATATATGAAAATTTTAATGCTAATGTGTTCAAAAGTAAATATGCAATATATATACATTCCTAGAAAAATTATGTACAAATTATGTATTTCTTCTCACAAAGAAATAAGAACCCGAATCCTTTAGCTGGTAAAACAACAACAAAAATTTCTTATGTAGAACTCTCTAGGCTTGGATGGTCTTATCAGTAAGTTCTATAAATGTTCAAGAGAGAAATATTTCCAATTTATACACACTCTTTCAGACAATAGAATAAAAAGGTAAATCTTCCATTATGCTTTATGATACTACTTGTAATCTTGATTCTAATACTCAACAAAGGCAAACTGAGAAAGGACAATTAGCGCCCAGCCTCACTCAGGAGCATAATGCAAAACATTAATTACAATTAATAAACTGAATCCAGCAATGTACATGCAAAAATACATCATGACTAATTTGCATTTAACTTAGGAATGGAAGACGAGTGTCACTTCGGAAAAGCAATTCATGTAATTCGCCACATAAGCAGAGAAAAATGGGGAAAAATGGTGCAATTATTGCAGAGATACAGAAAAAGTATTTGGTAGAAGTCAACATTCATTCATGACATCAACACAGGAATAGAATGTAATTTTCTTGATTTTATAAAGAGTGTCTACTACAACCTTATAAACATTGCATGAAATGATGAAACTTGGAAAGCTCTCATTTGGAAATTTGGAACAAGGAAAGAACTCCCACTGATGCCACTTTGATTCATCCTTGTCCTGAAGGTCCTTGCCAGTTTGTTAAAACAATAAAAAGCAATACAAGGTATAATAAGAACTTAAAAGTGGGGAAAAATAACTCTCACTATTCACAGATAATATAATTATGCATAGAAAATCCAAAGCAATCCCAGAGAGATGATAGATTATCACAGGGGGTTGACATGGTTGTAGTATTCACATTCAATACTTAAACAATGAGTTTAATTCATATAACCGAGCAACAAATTGAAAATGAAATAAAGGAGCTTTTTTTTTTAACAATGATGTACAACAAGATGACATCCTTGGGAATAAAGCTAACAAAATATTTTTGTCCAAGACGTCTGCAGAGAAAATTGAGAAGTGTTATTGAGAGATATTAAAAAAGAAAAGTAAGTGGAGCGATACACCAAGTTTATGAATCAGAATAGTCACTTTTTGTAAAGAAGTCACTTGTCCTCTGACTGTTATAAAGCTAAATGCAAACTCACACAAAACTCCGTGAATTTGTTTGTTCCTTTTTTAACTCGGCAGGCTGATTTTAAAATTTATATGGATATGCAAAAGGTTGGTAATATCCAAGACACTCTTGAAGTAAAAGTCAGTGGCTCTACTAGATATCAAGATCAGTGGGGAAAGCAAGCATTTTTTGACAAATTGCTGGGACAATTAGGTATCCACATGGAAAACCATGAAGTTGGATCTTTATCTCACACCATGCTAAAAAAGTTAATTTCAGTGGATTAAAAGACCATAGTGAAAGGAAAATCAGTGAGGAAAGATATTGTCGTGATCTTGGGGTAAGGATTTCCCCAATGAGATGCAAAAAACAGCAGCTACAAAGAAAAAAATTGTGAACTCTTTCTAGATTGAAATAAAGACATTCCCTTCATCAAATGCTGACATAGAAATGGTAAAAATAAAACAATGCAATGAGAGAAAATATTTGCAACATTTAACAAACAACAGACGAGTATTCAAAATATTTAAGAATTCTCCCAAATTGCTAAGAAAATGGCAGAGAGTCCAATATGGGTAAAAGGCTTAAATAGACTCTCTCAAAAAGGAAATATGATTGCCAGCAAATATAAGATTAGTAATCAGTGAAACCAAACATGATGATGATGGGATTCCTTCCGTACCCCCTCGATGGGCAAAAAGTTCAGAAAGTCTGACAATGAAGAGGTGATGGAACTTTGGAAACCCTTCCTGACTGCTCATGACGCTGTAAATTGGTGCAATCCCTTGGAAATCAGTTTGGCATTATTTAATATACTACCCAGAAATATAACCTCTAGGCCTATACCCCCAATTTTGCTCATATGTGCACTGAGTAACACTAGAATGTTTATAACAGCACTGTTTGTGGTAACTACAACTCCGTTTCAACCCAAATACCCATCCACAGGACAGATGAATTACTTTGTAGTTTATTCATACAATTGGATGCTATTCAGCAATGACTGTGCTCTGACCCACGCAGGTATGTGGATGAATCTCACAGACCCCGTGCTGGATGAAAGAACACAGTGGAATGCTTACATTTACATAAACTTCAAAAACGGGAGGCAAGACTTTCTTGGTTAGTATTGCAGACGTGGTTGGTAAACCATAAAGAAAAATGCAAGGGAACTGATCCTAACAGCACACTGTCACCTCTCAGAAGACACAAGCTTGTCATCAGGGGAGAGGCCCACGCAATGCTGGACGTGTCTTTTCCTTTTCCTGACTGGTGGGGATCTGGTGTTCTCTTAATTTTATTCATTTATTTGCGAAACTGTATATGTGTGGTCTGTGTAGTTTTCTGTACCCACACCTCACAACTTTTTTAAAATTAAGGGGGAAAGATTAAATTGTGATTGCTGGAGGGCAGTTTGCATCTGCTGATAGCTGTGGAAGTACTTGACCTACAGAAGTTGCTGGATTGCCTGGCTAAACTTCTTTGTAAGGAATACGTGGGAAATACGCCAGGACTGTCCATGCAGGAACCAAGGACAACCAGAGCCTGAATCAGATTTTTGGAGAACGACTTGAGTGGGCTTTTCTGTTCATCATTCCAGCTTCTCTTGCAGCAGCTCTTGGCACCAGTCGCTTAATAAGCATAGACTGAGCACCACCAACACGCCAGGCACTGCGTTCGGTACTGGGGTACAGAACCCCAAAGACGCAGGCTTTAGTGAGCTTCCCTCCCATAGAGGAGAAGGAGGAAATTCACGATTACACGAGGGTACAGGCTAGTCTAAGCTGGGGATGGAGTTACGTGGGTCTTGGGTAGGGACATCTTCACGGACAGGTGACAAGATTCTGTCAAAAAGGAAATATGATTGGAGGAAGGTCCAGGAGAAGGCGCAGCCTGTGGCTACCTGAGAAACAGCAGCTGCATTCTAGAAACAATACAGGGCCCTGAATGTCTGGAGCTCTTGAGGGCAGACGGAGGGTTGCTCTTACAAGATTTACTGTATGAATACCATCTATTCCTGGCATGCCAAGCTTTAATTATGGCTTAATCAAACAAGATCTTTTCAAACAAGATCTTTAGGAGCCCATGAAAAGTAGTACTAGAAGGGATATCTTTAAGGTATACAAACCACTACCACTATCAATAATTACTAAGAACCTATTCAGTGCAAAACAGGGGCTAGGCTGGCTGAAACAGAAGGCAGGATGTGGGAAATGAGATAAAAAATATTTTTGTTGGGGCTCGTGAAATACCAAGGTGACAATAATGCTCTATGTTCAGATAGCATTTTGCCATTTTTAAACTTTCCATAAATAATCACATTTGGTGTGAAGAGGAAAGAAGCCCTGGCAGGGGGTTCCACCTAACAGTTCTGTCTGTGATTGACATCAGGTCTGACAGGGCATTAGCAGGACGTCTCTGTCAGGGGCTGCAGACTTCCATCCAGGATTTATTAGAAGAGGGAGGATAATGACATATGTCCGTTTGTGGCATTACTGCATGGACAGGAATAAAGTGCTTTAGCCCTCTCAGGGCCTGAATGTTCCTTTGGGTAGAATTGCTTTGAAATCCTTAGCTGAAAGTTTTAATAAGGGCCTGCTCACTAGAGTAGTTGCCAGTAGGCCACTGGTAACAAAATAATCCTGTCAGTGTAGTCCAGGCTGAGGCCACCAGAAAAAGAGGGCCACATGAGATATTCCACTCGGATGGATGATGCCTCCAAAAGGGGTTAATATCCAAAATATATAAATAATTTTCACAGCTTAATATAAAAAAAATTAAAAAATAGGCAGAGGACCCGAATAGCCATTTTTCCAAAGAGGACATACAGATGGCCAACAGGCACATGAAAAGATGCTCCGCATCACTAATGATCAGGGAAATGGAAATCTAAATCATAATGAGATATCACTTCACACCTGCCAGACTGGCTATTATCAAAAAGACAAGAAACAATAAGTATTAGTGAGGATGTGGAGAAAAGGGGACTCTTGTACCCTATTGGTGGAAGTGTAAATGGGTGCAGCCAATATGGAAAACAGTATGAAGTCTTTTCAAAAAGTTAAGAATAGAAATACCACATGGTCCAGTGATTCCACTTCTGGTTATGTATCCAGAGAAAATGTAAAACCAATCTGAGGAGATATATGCATCCCTATGTTCAGTGCATCACTACTTACAATAGCCAAGATAAGGAAACAACCTATGTATCCATTGACAGGTGACTGGATAAAGAAGATGTGGTGCATATAGACAATGGTCTATTACTCAGACATAGAAAAGAAGGAAATCTTGCTATTTGCAATGACCTGGGTGGATTTAGAGGGTATTATGCTAAGTGAAATAAGTCAGAGAGAGACAAATACCATATGATTTCACTTACATGTGGAATCTAAAATCAAAGGAACAAACAAAACTAAACAGAATCAGACTCATAAATACAGGAAACAAACTGTTGGGTTACCCAAGCAGGGAAGAGCTGGGGGCTAGATGAAACAGGTGAATAGGGTAAAGAGGTACAAACTTCCAATTATAAAAGACATAAGTCATGGGGATGTAATGCACAGTATGGGGAATGTAGTCAGTAATCCCGTATTGACTGTAAGGTGATGGATGGTAACTAGACTTATTTTGGGGATCATGTCATAATGTATAAAATATTGAATCACTATGATGTACACCTGAAACTAAGGACATTGCCTGTCAATTACACTTCTTAAAAAAAAACAAACACCAAAACAAACAAAAACCCCCAAAAACCTAATGTCTGATAGCCCATCTCACCTACTAGGATGGTTATAATTAAAAAAAAAAAAAAGATAATAAGTGTTGTTGAAGACACAGAGAAATCAGAACCCTCATCCATTGCAAGTGGGACTTTAAAATGGTGCATCCACTTTGGAAAATGGTTTGGCAGTTGCTCAGCATGTTAGCCACAGAGTTCCCAAATGCCCCAGCCATTCCACCCCTAGCTGTTTATCTACCCAAGAGAAAAGAAAACATATGGCCACACAAAAACAATTGTTCATAGCAGCGTTAGTCATAATAGCCAAAAAGTGAAAACAACCCAGATTCATCAGCTGATGAATGAATAAATTGTGGTATACCCTGGCAAGCAATATTGTTCGACAATAGAAAGGAATGAAGTACTTGTGCATGCTGTGATGTAGATGAGCTTTGAAAACATGTGAAGTGAAAGAAGCCAGACAGAAAAGGCCACACATTGTATGATTTCATTTACATAAAAATGTCTGAAATGGACAAATCCATAGAGACATAAAGCATATCTGTGGTTGCCTGGGGCTGGCAGTAAAGGATTGGGGGAAATAAGGGAGGGTCTGGTAATGGATGCAGGATTTCTTTATGAGAGGATGAAAATAATCTAAAATTAATTATAGCGATGTTGCACAACTCTGTGGTTATACTTAAAACCATTTAATAGTGTACTTTAACTGGGTGAATTGTATGGTATGTTAATTATGTCTAAATAAAGCCTTTTTTTTTTTTTTTAAAGATAGTCCAGCTAGCTTCACCCAGAAAGAAAGGACACTGGAGGTATGTAATGCCTTCTACTTGTAGCATGATATCCCACAAAGAGCACTGAGTTTGGAGTAAAAGGATGTGGATTTAGCATTGGCTCAATCACTACTTAGCTGTGTGGCTTCAGGCCAGTGACTGAACCTCTCTGAGATGCAATTTTCTCATAAAAGGGAGATGAAAACCGCTGCCTATCTCAGCAATTAGGCCATGAAATGAGATTAATGACTGTGAAAGGTGTTTCAGGTTGAGCTTGTCAAAGGAGGAAATTATTGTTGTTTGTTGTTATTTAGTCCTTTTATAGGATCTGCTGGGCAGGCATATTGTCAGGCAGAGTTTATCTTTTATTTTTTGTCTCCTGCAAGATAGCTCTATTCTGTCTACCAAATGGTAAATTGCTACATTGTTTCTTTGTTGTTTGACACTTAGGTTCTCCACCTAATAGTCTGTTTACTTAAATATTTCAGAGTCACTTAGCATTTCAAAAGAGGATTTTTAAACATTAGCTATGAAAAAAAAAACAGAATAGGAAATAGAGGCACAGTTTTTTGCTTTTCTAGGCTCACTAGCTATCTATTGAATTATGCAGTATACAGGCAGAGAGAAAAAAAAAAGACCCATTCACTGGTGGACAGACATAGGAATCATCTTAAATCTGTTAAACTGTGCCTGGCTTTCACAGTTAATTTTGCACACATACTTTCACCCCCACGTGAAAGCCAGTATGAAAATGTCAGTTCCCAGGGACAGCTTTTTGTTCTCCTACACAGTGGTTCAGAAGAAGCCTCTGCTTCAATATGAGACCCGTAGTGACAGGAGCTCCCTGCAGCTTTGCAAACCAGAAACCAGGCGGTTCCGACTTTGAATTCTAGATCTTGACTTTCCTGTCTTCTTTTCTAACGTTACAGTCCCACTGTAGCTTGGTTCTAGAGGACATTTGATTAAAATCTTATTTTTAGAGACTACCTAGTTTCCTACACTAAAATTCAAAAACCCGAGAGGACAGCTTAGGCTTGTAACAGTGTGATGCTGTCGGCCACTGGTGGCCAACGGAATCTGAGCAAGAGGGAAAGGGGCGAAGAGCCGGTAGGAAAACTGTGGCCCCACCTTGACTAAATGACGTGCGAGACTCATCTCCAAATACACCACCTTCCCTGGTGCTCATCGGCATTCATAACCCTGACCGTGGGAACCCACAGCCCAGTCCTGCAGAGACGCTGTGGTCCAGATGTTAGCATCAGGCAGGCTCTAGGGAGAGTGGAGGTGGTGAGCCTCCTGCCTTGTTTGGCACAGGCGTACATGTGCTGCAGTGTGATTCGGAGGGTACCGCCCCGGGCACTGGGTACAGTAGCAGGCCTGAGTCTGCCTCAGGCCCCACTCTCTGGTGGCTTTAAAAGCCGTGTAGGACTGAGTGGCAGACATGGACTTGGTGTCCCACCCAGGGGCACTTCCTCCTCATGACAGATCAGGGTCCTCATGGGGCCTGCCCTCTGGTTACTAATGCATGCTTTCAAGGAGATGCTGGCCCAGGCGGTAGGAACCCAGAAGTCTGGCGTCTGTGAAGTTTGAGTAATGGAGGATTCTTTTTGGTTAGATTAACAGAGGCTTCGATGAATCTATTAACAGAGGTTATCATATATAGCATTTGTGTATTTCTAGTTTTCAAGGGAATGAAATTTATTTCCTATTCACTTACTGTGTTCTTACTGTTTAGGTTCAAATCTTAAAGATGTTGAAATCTAGCTGGTAAAGAATCTAAAACATGTGAGAATTAAGAAGACTTGACCATGAGGGAAACTGGGATTCAGAGAAGACAGCAATTAAAATGTAACTGTGGTCAGAGAGGATTTTCCGGAGGAGGGGAGGCCTCCCCAGGGCTTTGAAGGACAAGCAGAGTTCACCTGGGTGGGAGGAGAACAAACAGGAAGAGCAGGGGGGTGAGAATAAGAACATAGTTAATACTCAAACAAGAGAGAAGGTAATTTAATCTTTCTTTGCCTGCTCAGAAGGCTCATTAGGACCTTTCAGAGCTCTGGGATCCTTCTAGATCACGATGTGCGAGATGCAGAAGCATTGACTAAGGTGGTGAGCCAGCTGATAGCCAAGCCTCTGAGGAACAGAGTGCTGACAGCTTGCAATCCAGGTCTCAGGTCTCCTTTAAAATATATCTTAAAAATCAAATAAATTATTTGTTGGGCTACTGAAAGGACCAGGGCACCTGCATGTGGTTGGGGAACTAGCCTCTCACCCCAAGAGCCACCCTCACTTTCTTGGTAACCATGAGGCCCACAGGGAAGAACTTTATGCCTTAGCCTGAAAAATGGAACTAATCACATGTCCCCTTGTGTAAAAATAAAAGGGCATCAGGGATAAGTACTATGTACATTATTCCTCATACTCTCTGGAAGAAAAGATACAATAGTTTCCAAGAATTATTATTATGATTACATATGCCCAAAGGTGGGGAGTTGATTTTTCAAGTCATTGACTTCATAAGTCCTTCGTGTTGTCTTAGAATTAGAAGGGACATTCCAAGTGTAATTAGAATTGGAAGAGGATAACCTACTGGAAAAATCATGGGCTTTGGCGTTAGAAAGTCTTGGCCTTGAATCCCAGATCACTCACCAATTACCTGCACCATCTTTCCTTCCTTTATTACAGAAATATGTATTAACCTCCTATTGTGTGTTCTGGGAAATTATCTAAGTTCTTGGAGCCTCAGTTTCCCCACCGATAAAATAAAGATGGAAATAGAAATCTCTGAAAGTTATGATAATGTCTGGCATATAGTAGACCTTTAGTTCATAAACGTTCTCCTTTAATTAATGAGTGAGGGAATTAAATAAGTATGGCTACTTAAGAAGCTTAAAGCATGTGATGGGAGGAAAGACAGGGCAGTGCCTGGTAGGAACCTAAGGCAAAATGCAGCTAGTGTGAGTGAGCTGAGATGGTCTGGAAGGACAGGAGAGAGCTTATTGAAGGACCGTGGTGTGGTGGTTGAAGGGGAAGGGACCCCGACCTGCTGCTGCAAACAGGAGGGGGTAAGCTGGTGCATGCAGGTGTCCCAGGTCAAGTTTCATCTTGTCTACCACTTAGTCTAACAGTGGCCTTGGGGGAAGATGCATGCATCCATCCTTTCCTTTAACCATTTATTCATCCACTGAAGAAATGTTTGTCACCCTCCTTCCCTAGTCAGGCGTTTTCCTACCACTGGGATACAACCAAGGAACTCACAAAAGCGTGGAGAAGAAAGACAAGTAGACAGACAATTACAGATCATTGCGATGAACAGTAAGCTGGTGATAAGGCATCATGCCTTGTATTTCCTGAGAGTCACATAGGGTCATACCAAACTGGGTGCTGGCCCCGGAATCTCCACTCCCTGGGTGTGGTATTAGGGAAGAGGAAAATCTCTCAGTCTCCAAGCCCCTCTGCTCTCTAGTTTTTTGGTTTGTGGGTCAGCTAAAATCATGTACTTAAGAGCTCTCTGGAATCTATTATGCCATATACATGTGCATTTAATGTATTAATCATTAGTGAATCTATCCTCTTATCCCACCAGAGCTGACCAGCTTTTTGATTTTTCTATGATAAATAATAACTGACTTGCAGATTTTGTCAGTCCCATCTTTTTTGTTTCTTGATGTTGCTTCTGTAACCCTTATCTTCTAGTTCTTTCTATCAGTGTGGTTGTATCCATCCCTGGTTCAGATGAAATTTTAGGGAAGACCAGTAAGGTTTTCAACTGCCTGGAAAGGGGTAAGGGGACTGATCATTGATGAGGAAAAGACTAAGGCATGAGGCTTAGACAGAGAGTCAAGTGTTACAGAAAGTTCCCAGATAGAACATGGAGGGTGGGGCTGCAGTGTGGGGAATGGAAATGGAGATTAAACCCAGAGAAACAGAATGAGTTGAGAGTAAAAGACGGAGGAAAAGACCGAGGCAGCCATCCAGCTGATGGAGGAGAGAAAAAGGTGGCTTTCTTTTTGAACAGCTTATCTCCTCTATCTGCAATATTTCTGCTGATGTCTGAATAGAGAGAAAAATGTGTGTGTGTGTGTGTTTGTTAATAACAGTCATCTATTTATAGGCCTTAAATTATACACCCAAGAAAGCCTCTCTAAGACAAGATGTGTTATTTGGCTGCCAGAAGGAAAAGTTAGAGAAAAATAACACCAGAAAAAAGGGGGGTGGGGTGGGATCTTCTAGATGTCCCTCTTCCTTTTCCTCTTCCTCTCTGTCCATCTTCTTATGCTTAATGGCAATTGTCATTGTCAACTCTTCCATTATTTGGAGTCACGCTCTCAGGAGGTGAGGAAGAGATGGGCGAAGCTCTTCCTTGAGGAGGTGGGGCTTTTCCATGGTTCCCTGAGAATGATGTGACCCCCAAATCATACCATTTTCTGGCTGAGTAGGAAGACAGACCAGACAGCAGCATTTCCAACTTCCTCTTATTTCAGAGGATGAGACCGGGCCCCAAAGGGGTGGTCCTGCTTGTGTCCCCCCAGCAAGCTGGAGACAGGAGTGTCTGCTGCTTCACTCAATGCCCCTTCCACCTGGGGGCCCACCCAGCTGATGCTCCACATTTCAATTCCAGTTTTCTCACTCATACATGAAACAAGATGGTGTGGTTCATGTCATCCTTTGGCCTCATCTTTCCGGAGAAATGTCTGAATCCCCTAATGACCCCAAGATGACCTTCAGGCAATGGGGCTTAAGTTCATGCTCATAAGAGAATGGTTAAGAGCAGGGACTCCAGTATCAGACCCAGGTGTTTCAGTGACTACCTGTGTGACATCAGCTAGGTTACTCCACCGTAATACCTCAGTTTCCTCATCAGTAAAGTGAAGATATTAACAGAACTTCTTTCATGGGGCTGCTGTGGAGATAGACTAAGGCAGTGCATGTAAGCACTTAGCACGAGGAGGATCCTCACTAATGTCTTCATTATTGTCATGGCATCCAAATGGGTCAGAAAGCTAAGACTGCAAGGGTAAGAGCTTTGCATGTAAACCTCAAATGCAGAGGCCACCCCCTCTGCATAGACTTTTGCATGATGGAAGAGATGATGACCAGCCAGCAGTCAGCCCAGTCAACCTATAGATGGTCTTATAGGGGATGTCAGTCAAAGAGGAAAGACATGGTAGGGGAGTGGGTGGGCAGAGGCAGCCAGTGAGCATTAGAGGGGCAGCCACTGAGTATGAGAGGGGGCAGCCATGAGTGTTAGAGGGGAAGCTGGTGAATATTGGAGGGGGCAGCCAGTGAGTATTAGAGGGGCAGCCAACGGGTATTGGAGGGAGTTGTAACCAAATGAAGTGGGCATCTTCACTGGACAGGAAAGAACACATCTTCTTTCCTCCCCATCTCTCTAACTGCCTGGAGGTGTCAATTTTGAGCTCCTCCTTTTTGCCAGGAAGAGGCACCATTTGCCAAGTCCCATAGCCTGAGCTGCCTCCCTCATCTCCCATACCAGCCCTCCAATCTCCTCCCATGCAGTTGGCTTATGTTCAACTTCTCCAACACCTTCCACTAGAGATTTAACATTTTCCTTATTACATATTTATGACTATTATTTTATTGGATTCAGTGACTCTTCCATGACTTGAGAACAGATTATAATTGCCATTTACAGGGAAGTCAAGATCCTGTGTTTAGTAATTGACCTCCTAAGTCCTAAGGAGGAGGTGCTCTTCCTCTTACATCCCTGGCCCTTTACGGCACCTGTAACTTTTCTTTTGTTCTCACTTCTAAGTTCAGATGCACCTGCGCTCACACTTGAACAATCACCAAAGCATTATATATAATGAATTTCTGGCTTCGGGTTAAGCTGAACAATATATATTCTTCCTTCCTTTCCCCTTAGGGGAACAGAGGGCCTAAAAACCAAGTCTGCAATTTATTAAGGGAAGTATAAAGAGAACCTAATATTAAAATCTAGCCTCTAAGCAAAACATTCCATTCTGACATCCTTTGTAATCAATTCAAGGGTGGGGTGATTTTCTTATAAATTTTATGTCCTGTAATATTTGTGACAGTGCTGTGAATTTAGCCAAATTTCAGTAAGTGCCATGTTAGGGTGGGAGGTGGGGAAGGGAGTCCCTTGGGGAGGCCTCAACTGCTGATAGGGGCAGGATGTGAATAACGGTGCATGATCACATACCTCTCTGTAAGGCACGTTACAAACATTATCTCTAATTATCAAAACAACCTCAAAAGTAAGGTATTGTTCCTATTTTGGCAGCTGGGGAAACTGAGGCTCAGAGAGGCTAAATAATCTGCCCAATTCATTAAGCAGGTGTGAGGCAGAGCTGAAGTCTGGGATTTCCTAGTCTTGTGTGGTTTTGTGTGACTCCAGGGTCACCAGGCCACTGCTTTTCATGGCAGTTGCTCCAGGGTGGGCCCAGGTCTCCCAGAGTACGTCCCTCTCCATTGGCAGAGCCGGGGTCATTCTTCATGTGCGTGTGTGCCTCCAGCTGTGCTCAAGACCATCTAGCTGACAGTCCCTTCTGCAGCCTCAGCAGCGGGTGCCACGGGCAGGCGGTGGGTCTGCGTGGGCTCCGCTGGGAGAACTTGACAAGTGGGAGGGGGGATCTTCCGTTACTAAGCAAGGATCTGAGAGCTGTTGTCAAGGAAGACTCCCAGGCCTTCCATAAAAGGAAGGCCTCCCTTCCCCTGCTGGCAGCAAGCTTCTGCCTTGAGCAAAGAGTCTGACAATCTCCCTGGCCCACCTATACTTGTGCAGCTTCAGAAAGGAGGCCCCAGCAAGTGGGGCGGGGGACCGGACCTGGAACTTGGTGGGTGGGACCTTTGTTTGAAGGCCTCTGGCATGGGAGGCAGCTGTCATCTCATCAGGTGAGCCACGAGAGGGCCTCCGGCCTCCAGCATTGTCCTTTCTGATCTGTCCCCCGAGATGTACCTGGGAGACTTTCCCCAGATGCTACAATTCTGCCTGCATATCCTCCACTGGTTCCCCACTACTACTGGATAAAGCCCAGCTAATTTTGCTTTACCAGCCCTGTGTACCAGTACCTCTTTGGCCATTTCAAAGCCTCAAAGCAGAGCAGGTTTTCCGGTGCCTCTGAGCCTTTGCACATGCCGTTTACCCTGCTATACCACCTCCTCACACATACTGAGACCTTACTGGCCTGGAAATCACTCTCAGAGTTTAGCCCAAAGCTTTCCAGATCAAGACCAGGGGCCTCTCTCCCGCCAGCTTGTCAGTTATAACACCGTGCTTGGCAGCACCACCTTCTCTCTGAGCCCAGCCCCCCACAACCCCAGAGGAGCCAGACATTGAAGAGGGAGGTGCAGCAAGATGTTCCCAGTGTGGACTATGCCCCTCAACTCTTCAAAAATGCTGGTGGGAAGTGCCAGGTGCCAGGGTAATCTCCCTCAAACTCCCTCTCTTAGTCTAGTCAGACCGATTAACAAAAATACCATAAACTGGGTGGCTTACAAACAACAGAAATGTATCTCTCACAGTTCTGGAGGCTGGCAGTCCGAGGTCAAGGTGCTGGCAGGTTCAGTGCCTGGTGAGGATCCACCTTCATAGACGCCATCCTGTGCTGGGCCCTCATGTGGCTGACAGGGACGAGGATGCTCTCTGCAGCCTCTTTTATAAGGGCACTAACCCCGTTCATGGCTGCACCGGCATGACCCCACACCTGCCACAGGCCCCACCTCCTCCTCGCATCCCTTTGGGTGTTAGGACTGAACAGGTGAACTTGGGGGCCCACCAACACACAGCCCACAGCACTCCCTTCCTCACCTCCCCCTAGACCTCCTGGGGAGAATGGAGGATATGAGATTGAAATCAAGTGTGAGATCAAAGTTTTCAGTGCAAGTGATTTTTTAAAATCTGAGAATGAAGAAGCTCAGCCCACGAGGATACTGTCGGGAAGAGAAGAGGACGTTGGAAAGCAGCTTGTGTCTGGTAGGGTGAAGGCTTCCCCAGAACTGGCTACACTTGGTTCTCGCTTCTGAGATTGACCGACGTCACTTCTCTGTCCCTCTTTCGAATGTACGTGGCATTCCCCGCAGTATGGCACCTCCCACAGCAGGTGTGTGGGTGCGTCTGTCCCACTGCTTTGTCCAGGCTGCTCACCTGCACAGCCCACTCATGCCCTTCCGGTGGCTGTGGCGGCTGACCCTGAGGCACTCACCTGCCGGGCAGGCACAGGCTGCTCTGAAGTCCACGGGCTGTGAGTGCAGCAGGGGAGAGGTTAAAGGAGAATAGGTGGATGGAGGCAGAACAGCCACAGCGCACAACTCCAGGGGGCGCTGTTCACGCAGAATACAGCTACATACCTGGGCCCGGCGCCACCCGTGGAAGCTAATGTGGGGCCATGAGGGGCTGCGGTGGCCGCTGATGCGGGTGGCCAAGGAGAAGAAGTGCACAGCTGCTCTAGAAGACGTTATTATGTACTCTTCTCTCTTTTTTGCATCTCTGCCTCTCTTAGAGTCTCAGCAACTGGCCCTCTTCCTCTCATTGCCCCAATTTCTTCATTTATTTCTGATTCTGGCCTTCATCCTTCTAAGGGCCTCTGCTGTCCCCGAGTCCTCAGCTGTCACCAGTTTCTGACCCTCCTTTATCCAGTGCACTCCCCGGTCTGCTTCCATTGTCTTTAGCATTTGTTCTTTACCTCCCCTTAGAGTTTTCAAATATTGGCTAATGATTTCGGGCCTTACTGCAAAAGAGGGCCATAAATGGTGAAATTTTGTGCTCAAATGTAAAACTGATCTATCTAGAATACCCATAAATAATGAACTCCTCTAGCTAAGAAGGTTTCTCCTGGACACCTCCAACTAAGACCTGTGTCACCTGTCTAAATCCCTTCCCTTCCCTGGATGGCCAAGGAAATGCTCAAATGTGTGATCCTGACCCTGTGCCTTCCCTCCCAGACCCCCCGTGTCACCCTGGATCCTGTTCGCTTCTCTTGCTGACCTAGGCTCTCTGTGACGGACTAAACCTCCACTTCTTTCTGGGCCCCCTCTTCCCCACCTAGCTTCCCATCTCTTGCCTCTCTCTCTGTCCATCAGCCCACGTGTTCCTGGACCAGCTCCCAGAGACTGGACTGCTGCCATCCTCTCTGCTCCCACCTAAATCTCTCATCTCCTGTTGCCTCTGCTCTGAAGCACCAGCCCCCTTCCTCAGAAGCAAAGCCCCTTTGTCTCATGGAAGGTTTATAAACATGCCTCACTCAAAAATAGAGGCAATGTCCGGAACTCAGACTCCAGGGTCCCGCCGAGGCCTAAGGGACACAGTGATAATGCCACAGTGACAAGTTCTGGCCTGCGGCAAGGCAACCTGAATATCGGGGGTCAACAGGGGGTTGGGAGAAAAGTTAGGAGCTGGTCTGCAGCACACTGAGAAGTCACATCCTCCCGTCTGTATCCTTCTGAGCACCAGGTTAAAATAGATTTTGGAGTGGGGTAGAGGGAGGCCTGGACCCTCCAGAGCCCAGATGGATGGCTCGTGAGCTCTGAGTCAGCCGGAAACACCTGCTCTGGTCCCCAGAACCCATGTCTCAGTTCCACCTGGCATCACCAATTATCTGTGCCTCTGACATAGGGCTTTTTTTTTAAAATTCCCTCGAAATAGGGCTATAATTAATTCCAAAATTGTACTGCAGACTTTGTAGTCGTAGCAAAGCAGAACACAATGTCTGCAGACAAAAAAAAACACAAAAAACCTCATTCAATAAAAATTAATTATTCCAACTCGTGTCCAGTGCGGGTGGCGATGTGCAGAGTGCACATGAAGGGGCACTTGGGGCGTCAGGGGATGAAGACACTGCCCCCTCCCAGCCTCCCTGGGCTCCTGCCTCCCAGGCCCCACCTCCACCAGGGCCAGATCTCACGGCATCCCTTCCCTCCCACCCGCCCAGTAACCCCGTGTTACTGCCCCCGGTCTGCCGCCGGTGGACCACAGGGGGCTGAGAAAGAAGAGATGAGACCCAGAAAGAGACAGGGAGCCTGGGATCTGTCGTTCCCAGTCAAGCTCTTTTTCTTCCAAGAGGAAAAATTCTCACTGATAGGGAATCTAAGAATCTGCTGGCAGTGAGTCCTGCGCTTCCTGCCACGGGGCATGCGGGCTCCAGCTCCACAGTGAGCTGCAGGGGAAGATGATGGAGCCCGGGCTGGGCCATGTGACGCCCACGTGCGGAACCTACCGCAGACCAGCACTGGGGCTCGGCCTTGCCTGTCGTCCTGAGCGTTGAGTCCACATGTGCAGTAGAGTCAGAATAGGGTTCGATCGTGGACAAGCCTCCAGGGGAGTAAGGACAGTGGGAAATCAGAGAGGTAAGATGTGAATGGGAGGCAGGGCGGGAGGGTCTCACCCTGTTAAAGTAGACACTGGGTTTTGACAAGGAAAAAGGAAAAGGACTTGCAAACACCAAAGCAGGCATAGAGCAGAATTGGATGGAGGGCTGGGACCCTGGCGAGTGCTCCTTGTTAGTATCTAGAGTGTCTTCCTGCAGTAGGTTAGTCTGCCCCATCCATGCTGCCTGGATGACGTCCCACCAGGCCTCACTGAGTGCCCAGGGCTGGGCATCATCTAAACATCTGAGTGGCACTAAGGGAGAGGGGCCCTGAGGTCAGGGCTCAAACATGCTGGGTGTTCATGAGAGGCAGCCCACTGAGGGCTCTGCAAAATGGCAGGTCCATATTTAGCCCACAGGAGTAGCCACAGTACAATGTGAGAACCATCTCTGGGTTGTAAAGGCAGGCAGCTGGGAGAACAGGTAATTGAAACTATCCACAGCAGGGACTGTGGAAGGGCTGGTGGGATGTTGCTGGAGGTGATCTTGGATTGGGGATGATCACAGCTATCCTCCAACAGCACGTTCTTTAAGACATTCTCAGAGACTCATGCTTTGAGTAGAAGATTGATTGGGTGGCTTCCCAAGTCCAAAATTTAGTGATTCTGTTGAGTCAGCCATATCCTCCCCACGTTGGGGGTATTACAGGATCTCATGTGGACCAGCGCATCCTTATTTCCTGCCAATTCTTCTCTCCCAACACTGCAGGCCTCAGCTCCTGGACACACACGTTGTTCTAGTTACACACAGGTAGGCAAGACATAGGCATGACAGGTCTGCCATTTATTCCACAGAAAGATTTTTCTCTTCAATTCTGTTGAGGCAAACTTTCCCCTGCTGCACCCCCACCCTTCACCCTCATTATTTGCCCAGTTTCAAAGCTCATCAAAAGCCTAGATTTATTGACGTGGGAAGATGGGGAGCCTTGATTTAACTCAGGGGGTTGAAACCTCTGTCAAGTTCCCTTGATCCTGGGAATTAAACAATGACTGCCATTACCCTCTTCTAGTCAACATCGTATAACAGGTCCCAGACAGCACAGGAAGAAAAGAAAGAGTAGGATTGAAAAGGAAGAAATAAAGCTACCATTCATGACAGATGGCATAACAGCTTAGGTAGAAAATCTTAAAAAT
This sequence comes from Manis pentadactyla, assembly GCF_030020395.1. NCBI lineage: Eukaryota > Metazoa > Chordata > Mammalia > Pholidota > Manidae > Manis > Manis pentadactyla. Next base: position 70,942,819 of record NC_080032.1, read on the forward strand.
CTACAGATAAACTATCTGAGTTGACAAGTAGAATGAGCAAGGATGCTGGGCTCAGGATCAATATAAAATTATTTGTGTTTTATATATGTGCAATCAATTTTTAATGAAATCTTTATAACAGTTACAATTTAAAAGTATCCAAAGCATATGTTACCAATAAATCTTACAAAATTGTGCAATTTCACTGAAGACTGTAAAACATTATCGAGGCAAATTATGAGACTAAACAGATGAATGGATAGGCCATGTTAACATATTGAAATGTTGTAAAGATTTAAATTCTCCCTAAATTGACCTATAGATTCAATACAACCAAGATAAACATTCTAGCAGGGTATGTGTGTGCGTGTGTATAAGTGTACGTGCATATGTGTGTGTGTAAACTGGCAAACCGATTCTAAAATTTATGTGGCTAAGCAGAAATGCAAGACATCCTTGAGGAAGAGCAAAGCTGGAACCCTCACAGTGCTATGTAATGAGGTTTACTAGGAAGCAGCAGTAATTAAGACACTGTGGTATTGACACAAGGATAAACAAATACACAAATAGAACAGAATGGAGTCCCCAAATAGACCATACGATGGAGGTCACTAGATTTGTTACAAGAATGACAATGTGGTGCAATGGAGAGAAGATAAGCCTTTCAGTAAATGGGGCTGGCTTCCTCGTATATCTAAATGGGAAAAATGAATTTTCCACACACCAGAAGTCAATTCCAGATGGAGTAGATCAAGTACAAAAGGTACAGCCACAGAGCATCCAGAAGAAAACATGGAGAAATAGCTGCATAAACCAGGCACAGGTAATAATTTATTAGATGGAAATAAGCACAAATCATAAAGGGGAGAAGATAAACTGGATTCATGAAAATTAATAACTATTCATCAGAAATACTATTAAGAGAAAGAAAATGCAAAGCAGAGTACAAGAACATATTTACAATATATTTTTAATACATCCACAATGTAGAAAAGACTCCAACAAATCCATTAAAAAAAAAAGACATACAACTATTTACCCAGAAAAATGGGCAAAAGACTTGAACAGTATTTCACAAGGATGTCCAAGTGGCTCATAACCATTCAAAAAGGAGCAATGCCTCAGCAGTCGTCAGGGAAATACACCACAAAACTGGAAGATTCCATTATATATCATCAGAATGGCTACAGTTAAGTCTCGTAGTGTTAAGTATTGTGAGTATATGGAGCCACTGGACTCTCAAACACTGCAGGGTGTATTGTACATTTATACAATCTCTTGTAAAACTGTTTGCTAGTATCTACTAAAGCTAAACATGACATGCTTTATAACCCAGCAATTCGCTTGTAGGAATATACACCAAGCACAAGCCTATGGGCACCAAGAGACACATGTAACAATGTGTAACATCCCTATTCTCAAACTAAAGCAACCCAAATGTCCATCAATGGTAGAACGGATAAATAACTATTGTTAAAGAACTATTCATACATTGGAATATTATACAAACTTCTGCTATTCACAACAAATGAATGAATTTCAAACTTAACATTGAGCAAAAGAAACCAGCACAAAAGAGTATATATATCACAGGGTTCCATTTACCTAAAATACAAAGTAGGGAAACTTAACCAATGCTATTAGAGGTCAGGAGAGTGGCTCCTGGGTGGTGTTAGAGTGGGGTTTCTGGGGTGCTCGTAAGGATCTATTTATTGATCTAGGTGTTGGTTATTCAGATGGAGCCACTTTGGGGAAATTCATTGAGCTAAACTCTTATGAACTGTAAACTTCTCTGTAAGCATGTTATACTTCAATAAAAAGTTTATGTGAAAAATAGAAAACTATTAAGGGAAGTTCTTAGAAGAGCATAATTCCCCCAGTTAGGGAAAAGAGAACAATAAAGAAATTGAGGCTTGGGGAGGTCACAGGTTCAGGCTAGCATTAGAAGGCAGAATGGTGACCCCCCATGTGGTGTGATTTGAGGATCAGATTGACATTGTGATCACAGGGTCATCAATCCCAGCCCCATAAATAGATCCATTCCTTTAAGCTTTCATGAGTTCCCTGAAAATCTTTGGCTTTATGCCCCATTACCAGCTAACATGTTAAGGAGCTGTATTGACTGTCAGCTGAGAGACAGCCCAAGCTTCTTGGACATAGACTGGGCCCTGGGAGTTGTAGAGCCAGGAGAGGGGGCCTATGTATGAGCAGGAGGCAAAGGTGTCCAGAGTCACACTCTATCATCCACTCGGGGTGGGGGAGGGGAGCCCCTTACTCTGGCCCTCCAGATCAGCCATTCCTTCATTTATTTGCATTAAATAAATATTTATGGGAAGCTACTATATGTCAGAATTGTAGCAAATTACAGATATGAGCAAGATAAGTGTTACCCTTGCTCTTTCGGAGTATGTAGTCTGGGAGATGGTCAGACAGAGCTGAATTTCTAGTAGATAGATTAGCTTACTCCTCAATAGGGTAGGAGCCATGCCGGGCTTCAGTTCCCAGTCCTCTGAGCCCTCATCCAATAACATGATCTGCAGTGGGACTGGTGGGCACCCCCACCATGGTGTTGTGCAAGGGGAGAGGTTTGGTCTCCTCAGGGTGCAACCCAGAACATGAAAAGTTACTTTGAGATGGTTGAGGAGACATAGGAAAATCATATCTGCAAATGGTTCCTAGCCAATATTATGACATTTCCATAATCTCACTTTATGTCATAATTACAGTGTATTTGCTCTTTACTGTCATCAGCCAAAAGGGGTTCTTATCAGCATATTTACATTATAAATGTTATGTATATAATCATGGAAATCTGTCTTTGAAGCAACAGAAGGAAGGGTAATCATATTCAGGAGAGATGTATTACCTACTATGAAACACAATATTAATTGTGGGATGAATATAGCACAAACTCAGGGCTGTTTCATGCCTTCCTTCATCAAGGCTTCCAAGGCCACAGTGGAGCCCTATGTCTTTGTCTTTGAAACTGAAGAGAGACAGAGAGAGGGGTTTCACCAAAAGAAACAGAATACACAGCGTAGGATGTGTAGTTAACCACTGACATCTATGCATTTGGTTGCATTTTACTTATAAGATCACTTATTAGGTCCCAACACATTCTTTTTTCTTAGTTTAAGGCTTTCTATCAACTGTCATTCCTTCAACTAATGTTGAATGAGCTCTTCCCTGTGTTAGGCATCATGCCTACGATCACTGCACCAGAGGCCCATCCTCCCGTGCCACCTCCACTGACCATGAGTGCAATCCACAAGCACTCCCAAACCTAGTTCTCTCCTTCCAGACTTTTTCTCCTCTCTTCGGTGTTCATTCTGAATTGCATGGGAATACAAGTCTAGAAGTGGGACCCTCTCGTTACCAACTCTGGTCTTTCTTACACGTCACGCTGATTCTCACTAGTATGTTGCTGTGCCAATAGCCTCTCATATGTGTTTGTTGGCTTGCTCATTACAGCAGCCAGATCGAGACCAGCTCCTTTCTGTGTGTTAGCTCATGCCTCCCTTGGCACGGTGGGCACTGTCTGCAGCAGAACTCTCTTATAGTTCATAGCAAATCTAGATGAGACCTTGCATTAGGGGAGTGGTACATATGCTATGGAACCCGCACATTGTAAAATTAATACCTTGCCAGGGCATGCTGTGTTCCCAACAACCCACTTGCATTCAAAGGGGAAGAGTCCACAGCCTGTAATTCAAGGATCACAACAGTATCATTTCTGTTCCCACCACCTGAGAAGTTTAACTGTCAAGCCTCAGCAGGCACCTGTACCACAGAGGTGCTGAGGGGTTTCCTGAAGAATCTCAGCTTTTTTTCTGAGACAATGAATCCCAAGCAGACTTGATGTCTGTTGTGATGAGGAATGTGGAGCAATAAGGCTGGGTGCCCACTGACGGATGAGAGCCGGAAAACTCCTGGAAGCAGAGCAAACCTTCCCCAGATTTCTGTGGAGAGGCCTGATACCTGGCACACAGGCAGCCTTAAATCTGATGACAGACTTCCAAGCACTCAGTGGGACTGCTGGGGTCTGGGCTGCTCGCTGTTCTCAGTCTCTACAAACTCATCTAGGACGTTCCAAAGAAAAACAAGAATTGGGTGGACTCTAGAAGGATGAAACAAGATGCTTAATTTTAAATTTAACTTCATCTGTTATTACTATAAACAAAAGCTCACACAAGTTCTAAGAACATGTGATAGAAAAACCAGGTGTAATATTTTGGAAATGACCAAGGTCATTCAGGATTTTGGAGTCCAGTGCTGCATGTAAATTTTATAGTGAGCTCGAACACATACTAGACACTCAGGAACTAATAATTTTAATTTAAACTCACTGAATAACTTCAACTGAATAACCTCCAAAGAAAAAAAATTCAGGTATATGCAGAGAAAAAGGTTAGTTGAGAATAATATTGACAAATAGTGATGAGGGTCCTATGAGAGGAGGGAAATAGGCACATGCTTCTAGCCTCAAGGAGAGAAGAGAGAAAGCTTCATGACTGGGCTGAAGAGGAGGACATTTACCTCCAACCGTCCTCTAAGATTCAGTACAGGCTGGATGCCAGTTGCCTACTGCAGGGAAATCAAGTGAGCATTAAGAACCCAAAATAAGATGCCCACGGCAAATATCTGGGAGGTGACTGAAAGAAAGACATATAGGCGAGCTGGCAAGGTGGAGACAGAGCTTACGCACATACTTGAATTCTGAAAGCATCTCTTGGCTAAAGACCTGGATGGATTGCCAGACAGGAAGACACCTTAGCCCTTCTTCTCCTTCTCTTGGCCCAAAGGCTTCACTGAACACTGATTGGAATTTTAAAAACTGAGAGTGCCTAGAAGGATTCTCAGTTTCCATATTTAATGATATATATATAGTATGTGATTTAAGCACTTTTGTATTGTATCATATGCACACACAGCATATATACAGCTCTTCATGGCTCAGTTTATGGCTTTGATTAGCATTGGGTAAAATCCACTAGGTAACAAGTCAAATCATCAAATTATATAATAATTTGATCAGCCAAAATGATCCTGCCCTAGGCCTTGTTTCACATCCTCTTGGATAAATTCTACTAAGCGAAAAAGCCACCCAAGCAAACCCCAGAGGCCTCCCCAGGGTGAAGCCCAACCCTGCAAAATGTGGTGGCCTCCAAAATGCCTGTTACTAACTAGGTTAAAAGTGACTTTCTATTAGCTAATGACCTACATGTGTATCCATTTTTATTAATCAGTCTTGAGTACATGTAAGACTAGACACTTGACACAAAAAGGAGCCAGGGCACCAGGGGGTCTTGTTTGGCTGACTCCAGTTCTCGGGCATGGAAAGTTCACGTTCTGGAACATGCTGTTCCAGAAAGCAAGGAACTGCTCAAAACTGATGGGAATGTGTCAAAAGTAAAAAGGAGGCAACTTGAAGAAGCTCACAATGGCCAAATTGTTGTAAAATTCAAGCATCAAAATAAAAATAATAGTAATAATAGGAATGGATTATAATAAGATGCTTAATAAAAAAAAAGAATCCCTGAATCCAGAATATTATTCCAAAAAAGGGAGGTGGGTTCTTCTCATGGAAGTATGTCAGCTAATAAATATAGAAGAAATTGTATAACTATAATGTAACCATTTTATAATCACTGAAGTAAGTTAGGCAAGTATCATCAATGGATAATAAAACCACTGGGTAAGTGTTATTGCAACAGGCTATCACATAGTCCCAGAGTTTCACCCCACAGATTATATATTAGTTACAAGTGAAAACATGTGGCACTGTGCAATGGAGAAATACAGAAGCTATCTCTTCAACCAACTGAACATATTCAGCATCACCAATAATGGGACAAACTGACATTCTATGTCTCCCAGTTTGATGTACTAAAAGGTCAAAACATCAGCCGAGGAGTACTCTTGGCAAAAATGTTTAATCTAGTTATGAAAAAACAATCATATAAATCTCAACTGTGGGACACTCTTACAGAATAACTGACCTGAACTCTTTAAAATGCCAATGTTTTAAAAGATTAAAAAAAAAGGCAGGGGACTATTCTTCATTAAAAGAGGGTATAGAGATACAGCAACTAAATATAATGCATGATCTTTGGATTTTGGGTCAAATGAAGGAAAAAAGCTGGATAAGACATGAGAGAATGGGGGAATTGAAAAATTGAATACGAGGTATAGATTAGAAAACAGTCCTGACTCACTGTTAACTTTCTTGAGAATTATCAGGGTGCTTTTAGGAGGTACTTGTTAAAGCATTTGGGGGCAAATTCTGATCATGACGTCTGCAATTTACTTTCACATCATTTGGGTGGGGTCAGAGAGGGAAGATGAGGATGTGGAGATAACAGCAGACATGGCAAAATGCACACCATTGGTGAATAGGAGTGAATGAATGAAACTTCATTGTAATATTCTTTCAATTATTTTGTAGGTTTGGAGCTTTTTGAAATAAAAGTTGGGAGAAATTTGCTTGCGAGGCTATAGGGGAAATATGAGGATGTACCATTTCAGTATAATTTATATTCTGTGGTGTACTGAATGGAGTATGCTAGGAAAGGGATCAAACATGAGTATGCAACCAAAAGGAAAATACTCCTCAAGTAATAATATCTCACACTGAGATATTTATCCATGTGCCTAAGTGCTTGAAATGTTCAGTTTCATTTAATTCTTGCAAAAAACCTTATGAGATAGGCATTATGTTGCAGATGAGGAAACTGGGGTTTATGCCAATGTCTAACAGTAAACAGAGGAGCCAGAACAGAACAAACTGCGTGATTCCAAGCGTGGTTCTCAGCCTCTCCTTTGTGCTGACTCTGTGGCTTATTCTGGGGGCCCTGACCCTCTGTAGAAAACCAAGTGGGATGGGTCTTATATGTACAGTTTTAGAAATATAGAAGAATTTGTTAGGAATTTGGAAGAAAGCCACCTAATTTTATGAAATTGTACTCTGAATACTGTTAATCTGCTAGTCGTCAATTATGAAAGTAATTCTTAAGTTATTTAAAACTATCTGTTTCTCAGTATTACCATTTACATTTATTGTGTTAATTCAATATTCTGGCCAACAGAGTTACCATATATACCATGGGTTGCCAGTTTTGAGACCAAAGAGACCATTTTTAAATTACCAGTTACAGTAAGTTCCTAATAATAGTATCAGTATAAGTAACAGACCATCATTTACTGGTAAGTTCCCTTTAGCTTTTCAAACACACTTTGCTATTATCCAATTTTTCATCCCTCACGAGTATCGTTATTAACATGGATGGAGACAGGTGTCCGTGGCTGTAGGGATGGAGTCCTATCTCAACTGATTTTATATTATCTCTCAATATTTTCTTTTACAAATACACTGCTTGATTTGTGCCTTGTTTGCATAAATGTAGAAGACAGAGTGTGTATCTCTGGCTCTGCCAGTGAGTAGAGAATTTAGTGTTTAGGAAATCAGATAAAATAGTTTGGATAGATTAGGCATTTCTGGTAAATGAACGCATTGTGGCCTTTGGCTAAGGAAAAGCAAATAGAGGACAATTGCAACCAAGTTTCCAGAGAGACTGGTGCAGACATTTCATCCCTGTAGGTACCTGGAGCAATGGGCTTCGACAGGAACAAATTCAAACTTGGCACAGTGGGACACAGGACTGAATGGTAGTTACGAGTGTGGGTTCAAGAGTGAATCTGCCCAAGTTCAAATTCTGGCTTGGCTACCTTCTAGCTACATGACCTTACATGAATTATTTGACTTCCTTGCCCCTCCATTTCTCATCTGAAAAGTGGGAGAAATAGGAGCGCCCACCCTAGTGCCACCTAATCTAACACTCTGGTAACAGAGAGCCAGTAATGGAATAAGAGAGAATAAGTTCATGCCAAGAGCCCAGAAATATTTTCTTCTACAAGGACACCCTGAGTGCCCTGAGCCCCAACAGCATAGTACATATGGCTCAGTGTGTCTGGCATTTCATGAGACCAACCCTGGGGAAGTCTTCGGAGGCATTTGATGGCAGCAGGTAGAGCATTCTAGAAAAAGACTTAGAATGTTCTGGGAGACTTCAGCCAGATTTGAAGTCCTTTAGTCGTACTTACAAAGTTGTGATTCTTTATTGAGATGTGTCACCGCCACCAGGGCATGGACATCTCATACAACAATATGTCCTGTATGAAGATGGCAGGGAAAATTCTACTACTCCAAAGCCTTTGGCAGCATTTTCAAGCATCAACAGCTACTTCTTCCCTGTAGACCAGACAACACCTATGGAGGCTACAAAAGGAACAAACAAAACAAGACGCTTACGGTCTAGTATAAACACCAGAACTTAGATGAAAATGAAAAATAGGCAAAGTCTGTCTTTGCTAATTCCCTTTTCTCTCCTCTCTAACTCACCTCCAGCATCTTGTACTGTCTTGCTCTCTAGAATAGCCAAAAGCCCCAATTAGGGTAGTTCTGCTTGGCCCATCCTACCAGGTGAAAACTGCCAACCCCAGTAAAACTACTAACCTCTTAGCTAGTAGGAAGACAACTGGATTAGAGGAGTTACAAGTAATTGGTAGGTTTGAATTCCAATAATTTTGAGTTTTAAAGGAGAAGCTTTCCTAATGAGGTTCAGATGAGAAGGAGATATTTTAAGAAATACCTTCTGGGCACTGCTGTAGACCTCTACAGCTCATACACATAAACTCCAACCTAGGAGAACAGAGTTAACTTACTTCTCAAATTTGCCAAGCCCTCATTGCTTTATGGAGTACCAAACCAATGTCCAAATGACTAACTGAGGTCACAGTAATTCTACAGAGATCTACCAGCAACTAAGAGTGATTGAACTTATAGGCAAATAGTGCCGGAAGGAGGTGGGATGGCTTGGAACCGGCGAGTCATGTTGCGTGGTGTCTCGGGTCATTTCCTCCGTGTCAGCAGCTGGGGAGCTGGTAGAGCCTACAGTAAGCCTCTTCTTCCTGGAGTGGTGCAGGATGCAGCTCCTGAGTGCTTGTCCCCAGGCCCCTACGTTGATAACAATAAGCTGCAAATGAACATTAAGGACAAGCTGGAAGAGGGCTGTGTTGAGAATGCCCAATGAAGCCGGAAGCGGTCGGGAGGGGGCACAGTTCTACCTTGCCTTGGTGATAGCAGATGCTTTTATAAACTAATGCTAAATAGATGAGCCTTTCTCTGCTTTAATGTATCCTTATTTCCTCCCTGCTGTTTTCTTGAGCCCCTGCCCATCTCCCAGCCTGGGCTGAAGGATTGGTGCTCCGGTCAGCCCTGACGACGCAGGCTCAGGGCACTGTGGCAGCACTTCTATGTCTATTGATGGTGTAGAAAACTAACCACGGGTTCCAACTAACTTGGCATTTTCTCAGCTGTGGCCTGATGCACTTGGATTTTATTTGTGATAGGCCCCTCATTGAGCATGAAAGCTGGTTTCCTTTTTTCTGCCAGAAATCCTGGCTCACTCATTTACCATATTTTCTGGGTCTGCTGGACCCAGCTCAAAAACGCCTCAGCAGAGTCTGTCTCTGTGGAAAAGGCAGCCTTGAGAAAGGACAATTCAAAGCAGTTTTGTCTCTGATTCCTACTGGTAGCTGTGTACAGGTGAATACATACAGAAGGCCAAGGTCCACGGCCCATGGCCCACACACAACCTGACTGTGCAACTAAGCAACTTCCCATAGTGCTTCCATTTGGCACAGGGGCATTTAAAAGAGACTCGTTCATGGCACAAGCTAGGGAAGGAGGGTATAGGCCATTTACCTACACAATGAGGCCAATGTCCTACTTGTTAAGTCTGGAAAAATGGGTGAAAGGAGTGGTGGCACCTATTCTCCCAAGAATACAGTTTGTCTCTTTAGCTCCATTTTTTGGTATCCCCCCTAGATAGGACCACCCTGGAATTAAAGGTCATGACTGAAGCCACATGAGTCGAAGACTGTTCTACAGAAGGAAACCAATAACAGACTCACTGATGTTTTCTTGGCAAACGAGATCATTGACTTCATCCACTTGTGTGTGGCCTGTAAACTGGATTTAGTTCAGAAATCCAGGGAAACAAAAGGAAGAGGGTCATTCTCTTGACTGTTTACTAAGAGTCAGATGAAAATTATGATGGCTTATTAACAGAATAGGTTTTGACACCTTTTCATTGTTGGTGTTTATCAGACCTGAGAATTGAACACCCCTCAAGTCTCACATTTTAGAAAAGGTATAAAGAGAAAAGCCCAACATATCAAAATGTATGAGTCATTTATCCTGGGCTGATTAGCTGTAGGAGTAACATAATCTCTGCCATGAAATGTAAAGTCAAAATAACGACATCAGTGATCTTTTCAGTACTTTGTGAGTTGGCTCCTCACGATTACCTTTATTACAGGTAGAAAGTATGGTATCCAGTCCCTAAAATATCAGATACTATTTCTTAATTCAAATATAAGTTTAAGAATATTACATGCATATAATGGCTCTCATATCCCTCCATTAAGGATAATCAAGAGCTGAAGGTATATGATTATTTCTGGAAACATATTCTTTTTTCCTTTTGTAAACTTATTTTTGATTATGACTTCAGTGCCCACAAATTATATTATTCAGCCTTCTGGGTGAAATTGTTGAAAGATCCCTTTGGTGAATACATACTTTTCCAGTGGAGAAGGTCCCCCATTTTCTTGGTGCTATTGAGAAGGACAGATGATCCAAGGGCAGGTGTCACATATTCCTGTTCTTAGAGCAGAACCTTATAACCAACACATTCAGAAGCTTAGCACCAACTCCAGGACTTTTCTCCTTGGCTTATGCATCCAAATCCTGTTGACTCTCTCTATCGTATCATAAATTATTTCCTTCCTTTTCATGTCCTCTGCCACCATTCTATATCCTGGACAGCAGTGCCTGTCTCTTGATTTATGTCCCCTCTCCAAGAGTGGGGGACATGACTACTCCTCACCACAATTGTGCTGTTACTACTGTTCACCCCGGGCTCAATGCCTCCTTGAAGTAAGGTGTAGACACGTAACTTTCTCCGGCTGAGGACGTATGAGTGGAGATACAAGCAGAAGTGAACATTCCCTTTTGTCCCTTTTGAACTCTCCTAAAATGGAGAGTTGCGTCATTCCAGAGAATCAGATCCCTGATGAAGACGTGGGAGGGCAGAGCCTCTGCCCACGTGGTGTGGCTGTGTATAAGGATGAGAAATACACTCCGTTTAAGCTACTGAGATTTCAGTTCTGTTTTTATTTTTCTTTATTGCTCTTAAGCCGACTAACGCATCCCGTCTCCTTCTACCACTTCTCTTGTACATTCTTTGCCAGGTAATTAAATCACAGGACAGATTACTCCCTGGTCAGAAGCCGTCAGCATGACACTAGATTATGTAAATATAAAACCCAAATTTCTGACTTTCAAGAAACCACAAGCTCTGTTCCCAATCTCCTTTTCCATCTTTTTCATCAAAACCCATCTTCTAGCCCGGTGGGAAGACTTACGGATACCCTCAAATGCCCCTGTATTGACCTGGGATATTACCTTCATTTGGGGACCTTTGCTCTGATTACATCATCTTGAAATTCTACCATCCGTGAAGCACAGGCTCAGAGGAAGACTTTTCTGACTTCTTGAAGTGGATAAGTACTCGCTCCCTTCTGGGATCCCTTAGCAAGTTGTATCTCATCCATAGTATTTCCACTTCCTCTTGCATATGGTGCAGTTATCTGTGGATACAGCACACCTCACCTACTAGACTATAAGCCACATTGGGGCACACCCACTATTGTTTATTTGTGCATTTTCTTACAGTGCCAAGTTGTGATGCTCCTCAATAAATAATTCATTAATTAAATATTAATCTTCAGGGGAGGATCATGGAGTTCAATTTAAATCCCAAGTGACCACAGTTCAGTAAGTGACTAGAAATGCCACCTGTAGAGGAGAAATGTGTTGTCCTGGTGAGTCTCCTTTTTTGGTGGGAGATTCTGCAAGACTCCCCCTGGGTGAGATATCAAAGAGAGCCTGGTGCACAGGAAGGCTCAACTAGACTTCAGGCTCACCATAGGTTAGGTGTCTCCACCCTGCAAATAAGCTAACAACTAGAGGAAATCTTAAGTCAGGAAAAGAGAGACGTATTTTAAGAAGCTAGAAGGATCTTTTAAGACAAGCATTGGTAATTTCTGCATTCAGAGGAAACTGCCGTATTGAAGAAAGTTTCTCAAGGCCATTGAGACCTTATAGCCACTTGTCAGGGTGGAGGGAAAGGGACCAAGAGAAGAGGCTCAGTGGAAGAGGCTAGCTTAGAATAACTGGTGATGCTGAAGGAGAGCAGCCTGCATGGTCAGCCGGAAGAATTCTTCAGTCGAATGGCACAGGGAGGTACGGATCAGAAGCCAGTCCAGAGAGTAAGGATGGGAACAGGTGGGGCCTGTGAGGAGACGTGTGTGACTTTGGTGCCATTGGGAAGGAACTTCTTAGTTACGGGTTGAATTGGGAAGAGCCTTCCCCAGCTAGATCAGGCTCTGATCAAAGCTCCACATCCCAGCAGAGATGGAACAGAAATGAAGTCCATTCCTGAGATGGTGCAGAGAGGCAGAAAACAGAGGGGCTCATCTGGTCTGGAAGCTGTGCCAATCTGAATCTATCTTAAGTTTGATTGTTTTTACCATCTCACCCAAACAAATTCCACAAAACTGAGGATCCCACAGGCTATGTCAACTCAGCCCATGTGTTTTTAGATATTAGTTGAAACAAAAAAGTACCATACAATTACAGAAATTAACAGAAATTTAATTAGTTTACGAAGTACTGTCCTCTGATTACAATTTTGTCTTGCTAAGAAATATTCTTTTTAAAGTAGCCAGCCACTGGTGCTCCTGAATTTAGGAGAAAGGTGGATTGTTTTGCCCCCTCCCCACCACAACAGGCACGTAGGCAGTGGAGATCGGCCCACCCGTAGATTCCAGAAGCAGATGTATTACACAAGCTCAAACACCTGGAAAGGACGAAATCATGGAGAATGGAGCAGCAGGGGTCAGTGCTCACTCGCTTTTCATTTTCTAGAGCTGCTCATTCTCTCTCTCATTTCTCAGAGGGAAAAAGAGAGGTGCATTTCTTTTGTAAAGAGAATATTAACAGATGATATAAGAGATAACATTAATTAATATTAATACATTGACTCATCTCTGAGCACATTAAAAGTGATGACCTTTCTTTGGCCCTGGCTATATATTTTGAAAGTGGCAGGAAGGAGGATAAATGGGGATACAGCAGGTACCTAGGAATCCTACTATATTCTTGCTAAAATCATTGAGGTTTTAAATAGTTTTGTCTCAGTGGTTATGTTGGGGACCAGGCTGACCTTAGGGCTTAAGAGGCACTGGGGGTGTGAATGTAGACCATGCCAGCCTGAGTCTAATGAATTCAAAGACGCTAAAAAACTAGACAAAACACCAGGTCTGAAATCTATAGCATCAACACCAGGAGGGAAAAAATTAAAATCGCAAAAGCACAGGGACTTTGACAAAGCAGTGCGATTGAATGAAAGGAGGATGGGCTTCGGAGTCAGCTTGACCTGGTCCTGGACTCCAGATCTTCCACTTCCTCTGGGCAAATGGCTTTCCGTTACCCATTACAGGGGACTTCAATCATGAGGACACAAAAGATCAGAATGTGGCCTGTCTTTGTTCAGACATCCACTAACATTTTGAGTTTTCCTCTACACTAGGTACATGAGAAATAATGATGAAAAAGTCAGGATCCCACTTTAAAGGAACTCATAATCTACAGAGAGTGATAATAATAACAGTAAAATCATTACCAAGAAAAATATATTCACAATACATGGGGCCACTCTAGAAGGGAGGTTGATGGTAGAGATTTCTATGTCACGACAGAAGAAAGTCCTATTTTGTTGTTCATAGCTGTCTTAGCCCTTCCCAGTTGCTGTGTCAAACCACCATAGACTGATTGACTTAATAAAGAACAAACCTTTACCTCTCACAGTTCTGGAGGCTGGGAAGCCCAAGATCAAGGCACTAGCATGTTTGGTGTCTGGCAAGAGCCCACTTCATGGTCCAGAGACTACTACCCTGCTGCTCTCTCCCCACATGGTGGAAGGAGGTGACAGAGCTCTCTGGGGTCTCTCCTCTAAGGCCACTAATTCCATTCAATAGGGCTCCACACTCATGACCTAATTACCTCCCAAAGGCCCCACCTCCTAATCCCACCGCCCCACGTGTAGGATCTGAGCAAACAAATTTGGGCATGTGGGTGGGTAGAGAGCAAACATTCAGTCCATGACATCTCTGCTTACAACACTGGAGTTGTGCACAGCTGTAAAATGGCAGATGGCATGGGCCCAACAGTTATTTACTGGAATTTCCAAGCAGGAGAGGGCTCTCTGACTTGGATATCCAGCTCAACTAATTCATTTAAAGATGAGGAAACTGAGGAAGGAGAAGGTAAAGTGACGTGGTCAAGCCAGTTGCTTGGATTTGCTCAAGTCAGAGCTGAAGCTCAGATCTTGCGTCCCATGTAGTGCTCTTCCATCACAATGTCTCCCACTGACAAATAATATTAGTTAGATGCCAGAACTGCTTCCCAACAGATGTTAAGAGGCAAGAAATTCCACACACATTTTCATGGGTGATCTGTGACAATTTCCATGGGTAACAAGACATTTTAGAGACTATTGTCCCAAGCAATGCCATCCAATAGAAATTTCTGCAGTGATGGAAATGTACTGTCTGTTATGTTGGTCACTAGCCACATGTGGTCACTAGCCTTTGGCCAGTGTGGCTGAGGAACCATATTTTAAAATGTATTTAGTTTTAATTAACTAAAACCTTGATTTCAATAACCACATATTGCTTGTGGCTACCATATTGGACAGCGTGAGTGTTAAGCATTGCCTATAATTTTAATTACGTCATGGGCTGTGTGATTGTCCCTTTCTAGTTGCTTTAACTCTGCATTCTGCAAGCTGCTCTATCCAGTCCCCAAGCTCTAACAATACATAAAGAATCTCATTGTCACTGGTGGGTGAGGTCTCAAGACAATCTACTCTAAGTTCATTCTACATTTAGTGTATTTCTAAGAGTGTTTGCCAAATTCCATCATAACAACAAGGATAATTATCATTTCTAGCATATTCTATATAATCTTTACTCATTCTAAGTGCTCTATAGGTATTACATTAATTAATCTTCCCAGGGACCCAGTGAATATGTTCTATTACCTTTAACAAGTGGCCAGAAGGCAAATCTATCTTCTTCCAAATTCCATGCTTTTTTCACTACACGGTCTCTCTAAGAACTGAGGATTGGTGTGTAATCCCCTGTAGCCTGAGCAGAGGTGATTTTTATTCAACCATTCAAATACATTTATTGACTCTTAAGTGCCAGGCGCTGTGCCAGGTAAAGTACCTAGTGAGGAATAAAATAGAATTATTCCAGCTGACACCAACCTGCCTTCTAGGAATGAAATGCTGGTTTTCTGAGAAAGAAATTTGGTAGGTTTTTCTAAGTAGCTAAGGATTGTACTTACATGCTGTAGCTCACATGCTGTAGACAACATTTACACTGGAAGCCATTTCTTTGATGTTTCAGATGTGTGGTAAATACTACCTCATGACCAGGGTTTCTTATTTTTTATTCTTTTGCTCTTAAAATATGTTGCAGCATTCGTCAAAGAACTAGAGCAAATAGTCCTAAAATTCATATGGAACCACAAAAGACCCGAATAGTGAAAGCAATCCTGAGAAGGAAGAATAAAGCTGGGGGGATTATGCTCCCTGACTTGAAGCTCTACTACAAAGCCACAGTAATCAAGACAATTTGGTACTGGCACAAGAACAGACCCATAGACCAGTGGAACAGACTAGAGAGCCCAGATATAAACCCAAGCATATATGGTCAATTAATATACAATAGAGGAGCTAGGGACATACAAATGGGGAAATGACAGCCTCTTCAACAACTGGTATTGGCAAAACTGGACAGCTACATGCAAGAGAATGAAACTGGATTATTATCTAACCCCATACACAAAAGTAAAGTTGAAATGGATTGAAGACCTGAATGTAAGTCATGAAGCCATAAAACTCTTAGAAGACAACATAGGCAAAAATCTCCTGAATATAAACACAAGCAACTTTTTCCTGAATGCATCTTCTTGGGCAAGGGAAACAAAAGCAAAAATGAACACGTGGGACTACATCAAGCTAAAAAGCTTCTGTATAGCAAAGGACACCATCAGCAGAACAAAAAGGCATTCTACAGTATGGAAGAATATATTTGTAAATGACATATCTGACAAGGGGTTAACATCCAAAATATATAAAGAACTCACACACCCTAACAACCAAAGAGCAGGTAACCTGATTAAAAAATGGATGGAGGATATGAACAGACAATTCTCCAAATAAGAAATTCAGATGGCCAACAGATATATGAAAAGATGCTCCAAATCACTAATTATCAGGGAAAAGCAAATTAAAACCACAATGAGATATCACCTCACACCAGTTAGGATGGCCAGCATCGAAAAGACTAAGAACAACAAATGCTGGTGAGGATATGGAGAAAGAGGAACCCTCCTACACTGCTGGTGGGAATGTCGGCTAGTTCAACCATTGTGGAAAGTAATACAGAGGTTCCCCAAAAAACTAAAAACAGAAATACCATTTGACCCAGGAATTCCACTCCTAGGAATTTACCCAAGGAATACAAGTTCTCAGATTCAAAAAGACATATGCACCCCTATGCTTATTGCAGCACTATTTACAATAGCCAAGATAAGGAAGCAACCTAAGTGTCCATCAGTAGATGAATGGATAAAGTAGATGTGGTATATATACACAATGGAATACTATTCAGCCATAAGAAAGAAACAAATCCTACCATTTGCAACAACATGGATGGAGCGGGAGGATATTATGCTCAGTGAAATAAGCCAGGCAGAGAAGGACAAGTACCAAATGATTTTCCTCATTTGTGGAATCAACAATGAAGCAACACTGAAGGAACAAAACAGGAGCAGACTCACAGACTCCAAGAAGGGACTAGCGGTTACCAAAGGGGAGGGGTGGAGAAGGGCGAGTGGGGAGGTAGGGAGAAGGGGATTGTAGGGTATCGTGATTGATGCACATGGTGTGCATGGGGTCACGGGGAAGACAGTGTACACAGAGAAGGAAAATAATGACTCTGTGGCATCTTACTACACTGATGGACAGTGAATGCAATGGGGTATAGGGGGGACTCCATAATATGGGTGAATGTAGTAACCACATTGTTTTTCATCTGAAACCTTTATAAGAATGTATAATAATCACACCTTAAAAAAACATTATGTTGCATTCACTCAAGAGTTAAACTGCTAGGATTTCATCATGAACGTCACATATAAACCAGTTTCACAATAGGTCATCACAGAAACCTCCCAGATCTGTCCTGAAGAAGCAGTGGACCACAGCTCTGAGTTAATTTTGCCAGGCTATTAATTGTGTTTGTAAAATTTAAGTGCATGAACTCAGTGACTGTGGGTATTGTTTAAGAACCTAAAAACTGTATTAAATAATTAAGTCAGATAAAATAGGGGGATGAGAATATAAAATATGAGATACCATATTACATCAAATCTAGCATATCATAAATTTGAAGACTTACCATTATTTTATGAACCAGAGGAAAAAATGCTGCCAATTAAGTTATGACACAATGCATTGAATTTTTATTTCATACTTTTTAAAAGGCTCTTTTAGTTTATTTAAACATAATTAGTGTTCTCTTTATATTACCGATGTGTGTATATCAAAAAGAAAATGTAAGCCAAAAAATTTGGTTAATAATTCCTAACACTGCTACACATTGAGAATTTATCTTTTTGAAATTGTTTTCAACTCGAGAGTTATCAACATCTGTGTTTTCCATACAATGTCAACTTCTGTACCATCAGGATCATTGGGATGCAGAATTTCTTAAAAGATTTCCTTCTGGGATTTTCTTCTAAGTTGCTAAAACGTTTCAGCAAAATTTGAAAATGGTGCCACCTGTTTGGTGATGCCAGTTTTTGTGCACACATCAGTGAGCCAATATATCCAAGCTTTGTCTACTATTGCGTATCTTCCTTCTTTATGTCTTGTAAAGCACTTGGTGCTGCTTTGCAGAAAATAAAGAATTGTGGTCATTCTTCCAAAACCAAACATTTGCTTCAGTATCATCAAATTTATGCCCCAATATTCTGTCCCTCTATCTGTGTATATGCAATAACTTTCCATCTCGAAGCCAAATCGCAGTGTACTCTTTGTCCACAAAGAGTAGCAATATGCTATTGAAGTAGCAGTGACAGAAATTGCAAAAAGGGAGGAACTTTGCACACTTTGCACATGCATAGAGAACAATAATGAAATAACGATGTCATAGATGCTGCTAGCCCTGCATCTCCCTGAGTTTGTAAGATAACATGTTAGTAACAGGCAACCTGGTTTCAGATATGGTAAAATATATATAAAAAAAAGTCAGAACTAATCAGCTGTGGATCTTTGGATTCCAGGGATGCTGATGACCAAGCTTATCTATCTTGGTTAACAGAGAAAGAATACTTCCCAGTTATGATGCCTTGGAAGCAAGAGACAGTGATATGAAATTCCTCCTGTTCCTAGAAGTAGTGCTTTGTGCAAAACGACTCCCCAAGTTTCAGGGTAAAAGCTTAATTAGACTTTGTGTGCTGGAAAACAAAGTTACAATCTGGATTTCTGGCCTCTTTCTGTATTTGAACAGTTCTCACCCTTGTCACCAGATACTAGTGAGTTAGTAAAGCAATAAAACAGTCTGTAATACTTACCATGCTTCGTTCAAAAAGATGACTTCTAGTGTCTTACAATAGAGGCATCTTTTATTCATTCATTTAACCACACATTCCAAATGTATTTATTGAGTTATCACTGCGTGCTAGACATAAAATGCACCAAAAAGCCTGCTTTTGTGGAGTTTCCTCTGCAGTGGTGGAAGGCAGAAGACAAACAAGTAAAATATATACCATGCCCTGTATGCAGTGGGCGCAGTAAGGGTAACGGAGGAGAGTGAAGCCGAGAGGAGTGAGCACTGCCCACAAATCCCTCTCAGCCTGTCACATGGGAAGTGAGCCTGGCTTGTCCCTAGCAGCATGTCACCCTGTTGGCTGCCCCTGGGCAGGCTGCAAGTCCAAGCAGGTTTCACTGAGTCTTCTCCGTGAGCCCTGAGCCCCTGACAGACAGGTCTGGACTCTGCCTCACTTCCTATTCCCTCAACGGAAACGGTTCCAAGCCTCTTGTCAGCCGGCTGCATGAATGGAGGAAGTCCTTGTCTCCCCACTTCTGAACGCACCTGCCGCTGCCCCTCAGAGCTGGCAGACCTGCCAGTGTCTCTCCTGGTTGCCCCACTGTCATTTCCAAGCGTTTCCAGATGGCAGCAATGAGACCTGGAGCTCATGCAGCAGGTGACACAGTTTCCCCACCTACAGAGGGACTGAGCATGAATGTCTGCATGGGGTGGCCTCCCACTGAGCTCCATTTCCTCCTCAGCCGGACAACCCCGTCTCCATGCAGTCATCATTCTCTCTGCCTTCTCAGAGGTTTCCCCTTTTCTCACAAAGGGTGAGTGAAATTTTCTCCTTGTGTTGCTACAAAAAAGCCTGCCTTTTCCAGCTTGAACTGATGGAAGCCTAGGCTAAGGCTGAGCACTCCGGGAAGTCTGTCGCCCGAGGCGCGTCCCTGCCGCCCTGTGCGGGGTGGACGAGCTGCTTCCATGTGGGCTGCGTGCGGTGGGGAGTGTGGCTTCCCCCACCTTGTGCTGGACCCAGAACAGGGACTGTCCCTGCTCCTATGAGAGGATCCAAGATTTCTAGGTGGAGTGTCAGGCCCACACTGAAATTGGGTCTAAGAGGATTTTTCTTATTAATAAAAGGAGCTTAGTCTCTCCCTTTCTGGGGCCTCCATTTTGTCACAGTGAGAGATGAGGTTCTCCCTGGAGGCTCAGAAACGATGGTTCTGGGGTTTTAGAAACATGGCACAGGAGGAGGTGGATACCGAACCATTAGCTGGTACCTGTTTCCCACCCTGGTTTTACCTGGAATTACCGGAGACCAAAACTAAAACTGGTCATTCAGTGGTGCACAGCCTCCCAAAGGAGCAGGCCACCCCCCTGCCACCCTGAGGCTTCCAGGCTGGAATTCAGGGCTCGGGTTCAGGCCTTGCTCTAACCATAGTCCACCATCAGCTGCTTCTCTTGCAGGCAGGCGGGCTGAGAGGGCTGCGGGCAGCAAATTCCCAGCAGCGCAGTCACAGGCAGCCTGTGGCAGCAGGGCTGAGCCCAGCAGCCCCCCACAAGCTCCCCTCTCCGTGGCTGGGCTGCAGTGGGTGCTCTTCAGGCCCACACAGCATTAGCAGCGCTCTGCTTTGGTACAAAATGCCTTGTAGGGAAGGTGGCCGTGGGCTCCTGACATGAGCCAGTAGCTCAGTGCCTTTCAAGAAGGAATGGAGAGCTGAATATGCCAAGATGTAGAGACTGGGGAGACAGCTCCCAGGTGCACGCTCCCTCAGCGTGGAGGGCATTGCCTTCCGTGTGGCTGAGGCATGCTGGTGCCAGAGGCTTCAGTGTGCCCATATGAGAGGCTGTGTGGATGACAGGGTCACAGTTCTGCCGGGAACCTTCTATGTGCTTCCTGGGATTTGGACAAACAGGAGGAGACCTTGAAAGGGCTAAGACAGAAGCATCTGGAAGGTTAAGGTATCAATGCCAATAAATAATATGAATCTGTTGGAGGCATAGAAGAAGCAAATCCTGGAATGACTACATTGCCAGCTTCTTCAATGATACGTGTGGCATTAGAGTGCAAGGGACTGCGTGCACCCCAAACACTGCTTACTCACAGCAGATGTAGATGCCAGACACCTGGCCATGTTACAGATGGAATGAAAGACAACCCAGGAAGTTAAAATCACAGCATAGCAACAGAGCCCAAAGCAAGATCCTTAATGTCTTCAGTGCCAGACCAGAGCTATGTCACCTGGCCACTCTGCATCTGGGCTGGGGGGAGCTTGGGAGAGCAGATAGCAAAGGTCAACGAAATGGACGCCGAGTCCATGGAGGGGGTCAGGCAGGAGGAGGAGGCTCATACAAACTGTCACGCTCAAGACCAGCGTTGCCCAGAAGAGATGGCAAGGAGGAGATATATTTAAGAATCGGATTATACCTGGTGTGGCGGGTTGAGCAGTGTCACCCCAAATTCACCTTTATGTACTACCTGTGAATGTGACCTTATTTGGCAATAAGACTTTATTTGTAATTAAGTTAAGACAGTATGGGTCCTAAATGCTGTAGGAATGGTCCTCATAGGAACAGGAACATTCAGACAGAGACAGAGACACAGGCGAGAGCGGCACATGAAGACAGCAGCAGGGAGCAGAGTGATGCATCTGTGTAAGGCAAGGGCGCCAGCATAACGGGCCACCAGCAGAAGCTGGAAGAGGTGAGTACGGGCTCTTCCCTAGAGCCTTTGGAGGGAGCAGGTCCTGCTGACACCTTCACTTTAGACTGCTGGCCTCCAGAACTGTGAGAGAATAAGTTCCTCTTGTTTTCAGCCCCCTGCAACCTTTGTTGTGGCCGCAGGAAGCCAGTACACCTGGGGTCAGGGAGACATTTCAGAATGCAGGTCAGGGGCCTCTGTGAGGTGGCAAAGGTGCTGGTTCTTACTAAACTTTCCCTCTGGGTAGGCTGAGGTCTGGATGGTCTTGACATGAGACTGATCTCTCTGTTGTGGCCCAGAAGCCCTTCAGCTGCTCCCTGAGGCCCTGGGCTTCAGCTCTTACTGTAGGACGGTGCAAGGCTGGAAAGTCAGCAGAGCTTTCAGTGCAGAGAGGCCCCTGTAATTGAAGCTTGGCTTGTCCCCGTGGCCCACAGAGCTTCATGACTCAATGCTGAGCATTTTGCAAATGAGGGAAAACTGAGAAGCACCTGCAAAACTCTCCATGTGCCTTAGCGGGTTCATAAGGCACAGAGATCTGCGCCTCATTCCCACATGGCACATTTTATGTCACGCTTTCCCATCAGTGCTGATTTGCATGACACACACCAGCCCACCTTCAGTCTTGACTGCAGACTCATGCAAATGAAAACTTGCAAACAGTGAAGCCACTCTTTTGCAAGCAGACGTTTCTCTCCTCACTCAGATCATAGAGAATCTGGTTTTCCTGGGGTCTGCCTACTCTTATTTACTAGCCTCTGGTGCACACATGCTAATGCGGTCCTCTCCACACCTTACATATTAGTTACCCATTGCTGCATAACAAATGATCCCAGAATTTAGCAGCATAAGACAATAAACATTTGTCATCTCACACAATTCCTAAGGGGCAGGAGCCCAGGAATGGTTTAGCTGGGTGGTGCTGGCTAATCTAGTTGTCAGCCAGGCTGCAACCCTTTCAGGATTTGACTGGGGCAGGGAATCTGCTTGTAAACACATTCATGTGGTTGTTGGTGCATCTCAGTTCCTGGCTCACTACAGCCTGGAGCTCTTAGTCCCTCACCATTACGGCAACTCCATAGTGTCCTGACTGTCACCATGATGTGACAGCTGGCCTCCCCCAGAGCCTGTGATCTGAGAGTGCATACCGGACAGCACAAGCCAGAGGCCACACTGCTTTATAAGCTATCTTGAAAGTGACATGTCATAACT
The DNA here is from genome assembly GCF_030020395.1 of Manis pentadactyla. Taxonomy (NCBI): domain Eukaryota; kingdom Metazoa; phylum Chordata; class Mammalia; order Pholidota; family Manidae; genus Manis; species Manis pentadactyla. Next base: position 70,965,500 of record NC_080032.1, read on the forward strand.
TCTGCCATTGGCTATGGGTCATGCAGACCAACTTCAACCCACTACGGGAGAGAATACACAAGAGGGCTAATACCAGGAACTTTGGGAGCCATCCTGAGGGCTGCCTACCACCATCACATAGAAATATTTCCTATATTTCCTGAGCACAGAGCAGCAGACCAATTACCTATGGCCACCAGAGTCTGGGTACATGACCAACTCTGCCATTTAGTCGCATCTAGGCAGATCCAAATTTCTCCATCTTCCCATCAGCCAAAGGAGATAACCCCATGGGGCTAGGAAAGCTGTAACACTTGGTGCATTCCTGTGTGGTCAGACTACCTGGATTCAAGGCTCACCTCCTTCACGTACTAGCTGTGTGAATCTGGGCAATTTACTCAACTTCACTGTGCCTCAGTTTTATTGTACGTAAAATGGGACTAAAATAGTAGATACTCCATAGGATTATTGTATGGCTCAATGAAGTAGCACGTGTAAAATGAAATGCACAATCCAAAGTGCTTCTTAAATTATAGTTATTATGACCATTGTTGAAACAGATCCTATTTTAGGAATCAGAAAGAAAGAGTGGGTTACGGGGACAGGTAAAACAGTGAAACATTAAGGATTCTTCCTTGATTAGCCCTACTGTGCTCTAAGCAGCCTTGGACTTTTTGAGGTCACTGTTACCTCAAGCAAGTGTTCCTATTCCCTCTGTTCCTTCCCTTCATGAACACAAGGACATTGATTTGTGTGTATCTTACAGGCCACCCAAGAAGGCCTGACCAATCACAGCCTGACCTGTGTGTCTGTGATTTGATGAAGATGAGCTGCCCCAATAGAGGAAAGCTTAATGTAGGCCTTTCAACTCAATGGAATTAATTTTAAAAAGAGACAAATTAAAAACCAAAAAAGTTAATAAATTCTTTTTTTGAGCTAAAGTAGAACTCCTTTATTAAATTCATTATTTTTTAATATCCCTTTGCTGAGTTTGGGACAGTTACATCTGCCAAATTTCAACTAGGTCAACCCAAATGTTTTTATTTGTAACATATTCCTTAGTAAAAAATACCTATACCCCATTGTTTGGAAACCCTTACCAAGTGGCTTGGGTGCGGGTTTAAGTCCTTTTTTTTGTCATTCCCATCTCAGGGGACTCTAGTTATTTGGACCAATGGCTCATAAGCCAGACAGCATTATACTTGGTTCGACGTTCCTCATTCATATTTGCAGGTCTTGAATTAGAAAGTGAGATACTGCAAACAAAAAGAGTAACAATTCCAGGCTTGGCATTAGAAAACAAAACCAAAGTTAATTCTGAAGTGGCAAAAGAACAATGATCAAGAGCCATTCAGTCTTCCTCCTGTTGGTTGAGTGTGTTTCCCAGAGCCCAACTAACGGATCTCCTGAGAGGGCCAGAGGAAGGCCCCCGTGGTGGAGCAGGCTGATGCGGCACCCCTTGTGTCGCGTTTCCATCAGCATTTCAAGGCCAGCAACCACGGCCATTTCTCATAAGTTGTTAGAACAAAGAACCCTATGTCTTTCCCTTATGTCTGTTGCTTATAGATCAAGGCGGTACCTCCTGGCAAGATTCCTGGAGTGTCTTCACGTGTTACTCTCCCCAAATCTGACAACCTAAGGCAGAAAACAGGACGATGTCTCAGAGATGGAAGGTGGCTCAGACAATTTATGGCCAAAAGATTCAGCAGCCAGGCCAGAGTAGTAGCTCTGATAATAAACAGGATTATTTTTCAATCAGTAGCCCACATTACTTAGCTTTCTCCTCCCCAGAGGCCCTGCTGCCCAACATAGAAAAATTCATAATGATAGTGGAAACTTGTCTCAAACTCAGCAAATTTCTCCAAGCAAATAATGATTCCAATAAAGAGTGTTCAACTTTGCAATAATAATAATATTTTGTACATCTAAAGTGCTCTCATCTCTACCATTTAATATGTGGGGTTCATACTTTGCATATGCCTATTGGAGAATGTGAGGTGTATTTTGAGTATATAAAATGATACAATGAAATATTGAGTTGTGTGATTAATTTCCAAAATCTGTTCACCTCGCCTATTTAAAACATTGTGTTCCAGATACTACATTAGCCTCCACCCAGTCTCATGAATTTTTAGCATCAAAGTTGTTATCTATTAGTACCATATAGATGGCTAAGGAGTTGTGGGCATATAATTTTTTGAGCATGTAACATCCTATGCAGGAACTAGAACAGAAATAACCTGAGGAATAGGAATAAAAACATTTTGACACTGGGGATTTGCTTGGTTTCTGTTATCTGTGCCCTCTTTCCCTGAGGTCAGATGCTCATGAACCAGCACACAGTGGCCTGACTTTATTCAAGTTTGGAAACAAAACACTAGAAATACTGAACTCTGCAGAGCTGATGATTCCTGTGCCAACAGTGGCTCGTGAACACAGCAAAAGGAATGTATTTGATTTGAGTTTGGCTTTAAAATGTGCCATATTAATGTCTTTTGGCCTCTTCTCACCTGGTAGAGTTCCACTTAGGATATCAGAGCTGGATCTGTAAAGGCCCCCAAGCTCTTTGAGGAGAAAGGCTGATTTTGTGCAAAGTAGAGCTGTTGTTTTATTAAGGATCCATGAAAAAATATAACTCAGCTTCACAGAGTGACTGAGAGAGGTTGAAGCTCAGCCATTACTGGCCCTTCTAAGACCCTTCATCTTTTCTATGAAGATCAAGGGAAAGTGGGTGTAGAAGAAGAGTAGTACAAGGTCCATTAGAAGAGGAATGAGAGAAGGCATTTAGGGAGAAAGTTCAGCTCAGCAAGCATTCATTGGCCTAGGAGCTAGAGATAAAACTCCATAAATTTCCTGCCACCAGGGGACACCAAACAAAACATTTCAATAAAGTGTGCTAGGAAATAATGTATAGATGTGCTAGGGAGCCCTGGGGGAACAGCATGGGGGCACTGAGGTCATCATGGGGGTTTTAAAGAGGGTTTCTGAACAACTGAAACCTGAGCTGACAGCCAAGATATACAGAAAGGAAGAATGGTTTAGAACAAGTGACAGCGTCCAAGAGAACAGGAAGCCGCAGAGTGTGCGCTGGGAATTTCTAGCACTTCATTACTCCAGGGCGTGTTGGAAAATGAGACTGAAGTAGACAGTGCCAGGTCACAGGGGACACTGAAGGCAGTGCCAAAAAAGCTAGTCATTCTTCTGTTGGTAGTGTGGGAGCCACTGAAGATTTTCATCAGGGGACAAATGGGGTCTGAGCTGTGTTTCAGATAGATCATGTCACTAGCAGCAGATACTGAAGGGGCAAGACTGGAGGTGGAGAGGCCAGCTTGCAGGTAATTGTAACAGTTGAAGAAACAATGGCAAAAGCCCCAACTAGGACAGTGGTGTCAGGGGGGGGATGGACTAATGCGGGGACGAAAGTCAGTGGAAACCGATCGGTTATTTGATGGATTGGAGGAGAGTGGAAAAGAGGAAAGAGGAGGCTTCTGCAACAGTGGTTCTCAAAGTGTGATAGCTGGACAAGCAGCATAGCCTCACCCAGGAACTTGTTAAAAAAGCAAATTTGGGGGCCAGCCTCGACCTTCCAGACCACTCACTGCATCACAAACACTGAGGCTGGAGCCCCGCAATCTCCAGCTTAACAAATCCTGCAGGGGATTCTGAGGCTCATGTTTGAGAACCACCTGCCCAGAATAACCCCCAGGGCTTTGCCGCCGGTTTCTGGGTAAATGACGTTGCCATAGGCTGGGATGGGGAAAACTTTGAAGGGAACAGTCTTATTTTTGTCTGGAAGTGAGGAGAAGGCAAGAAGCTAAAAAAGAGGAGGAGAAATAGGGTGATAGGCAGCAAGGAAAAACAGAAAAAGCTGGGAAGACAGGACGCGAAGGAAGGAAGTGGTAATCCAGTCCTGCTTGAGGTTAGCAGTTGGTGGAGGGAAACATTTGAAAGCTGTTTGCTGCTCCTGGGGTAGCACTGGAAGGGAGAATGTGGCCTAAATGGTGAGTTAGCAATTTTTGTCTGAATCCTTCAAAAATCTAGTTTTCCAAACTATCAATTGTAACATCCTGCTTTCTATACCACCACATGGTAGCCAGAATTTGGCAGGATTTGACGGAGGTCTTCCTACTCTTGTCTGGCTCAGGAGATGGAAAGAATGTGCAGAAACACAGCAGCCAGGCTCACAAGTACCTGGGCCTGGGTGTCCCCTGCACCCTGAGCATGAGCAACACTGTGGTCAGGCAGCAGAGGTGGTGGCACTTGCAGATCATGGTAAGATGTGGCTAAGGGATCAGGAAAGCATCTCTCATAGAAACATGGTCCCCAGCTATTTTGCCCCTGAAGCTGTCTGTCACTGGGCCGGGTTGGAGCACAGATATGGCCCGATGTGACCCTAATGAATGTTTCAGGTGACCTGGGGAAGATGGTGGGCATGACAGAGGGCAATGGGTTCTCCTGCCACATGGCAGGGCCTGGACTGGGGTCAGAGGTGGATAAGATGACAGGCTTCTGTGAACTAATGCATGGTCCCAGATCCAAGAAAGTTCTGCCCAGATCTAACCCTGCAAAACACAAAGAGAGATGGAGTAGCACTCTCACCCCTTTGAAATGGAGTTGCTTGCCCAGGACATTCAAGTCTGAAAACAGAAGCTTTAATACACCAAGGAGGCCACTAAGTCAGTCATGACAGATGTATGGAGGCTTTTTCTTGATATGGTATCTGAAGGTCAAAGCAGCTTGGGGCAGACACGTATTTTAAATGCTGTCCTCCTAATACAAATCCATCTTCAGTTAGCTCTGCTCTTTGACCAGCTTTTTAGCAGCGAGAATGGTTTGTGCTAATGAATCCACATGTTCTGTGCCAACCCTTCCAAGACCTTGGCGTTGGAACACCGTGTTCCAACCAACTGTTCCCTACCCTGCTCCCATTTATCCTACATCTCACTGCCAGACTGATTTTCCAGAGTAGGTCCTGTGTCCCTCTTTGGGTCATAAACCTGCAGAGGCTCCCTCTTGCCTATAGTGTTGAATACAAACTTTTCAGCTTGGCCAAAGTACCTGAAATTCCCATTCTTATGCCTGTATTTCCTCCAAAAGCCATAGTCATAAAGGAACTATTCTGATGCCTGTGAAGGATAGCACATGCACTCATTAGCACCAGTTAAAAATCTGACAGTGGGTACATTTCACAGGTGGACAGAAGGCATTCTCCTTGTGGACACAGGAAGGTCATTTTCAAATTAAGTTTCCTTCCTGCAGTTAGGCAATTTTTATGATAGATGTGTTAGATGGGACTTATTCATGGCATGGGGGAGGAAGGAAAAAGCTCAGGACTAGAGCACAACGTTTTGCTTAGGGCTGAGGAGTACTGATGAGCATTGATGTACAGCCAGCTCTGTACATGAGCGACAAGAAATGACAGGAGGGTCCTCACAAGGGCCCCGAATCATTTGCATTAAAGTATGTGCAGCTCAGCTCCTTGTAGAGACAAATCAAATTCAAGTGCTCTGACTGATTGCCGGAGTGCCTCTGCCTGTCCCAACTGCACACAGACTACTCGTCAGCCATCTGCAGTGGGCTCCCCATCACCTTCATAAACAAGCTCCCAGACTTATTCTTAAATGATAAATGTGGTAGTGCCAAGAAATCAGGCATTTTCTTGCCAATAGGCAAACCATGAGCACTCAGGCAGAAGCATGTCGTCAAAGAAGGCAGCACAGGGTGCCCCCAGTCCCCATGCCTGGTAGGGTGCTCAGTGGTTTTCACCTCTGGGGTCATTTCCCCAGCTTCTGCTGCTGTCTCCTTATCTGTAAAATGGAGATGATATAATGAAAGTGTTCACCTTACATGACTGTTATGAAGGTTAAGTGAGATAATATGTGGAACGTACTCAGAACGGTGTCCTGTGCTCATTAGAGCCAATGAAGTGCTTGCTGCTGCTGTTAGTCATAGATAAGACGATTCTGGAGTCAGATTTTTCTGGGTTCTGATCCCAGATTCACCTTGCTGACCTTGGGAAATTATTTCATCTTCTCTCTCTGTCTATGATTCTTCATCTGTAAAATGGGGGTAACAGTAATTCTTTGCTTATAGACCACAGTGGAGTTAAGAAAGCTCGATGCTGACTCTCAGTGTTAGCTACTATTCTAGTCACCCTAGTCCTCCTTCTGCCCCACTGCCTCTCTCTGCTGCCTCCCCACCACATTCATGTACTTTTTTAAACCTTGGCACCTTATGTTTTAGGGACAGTCAGGACCCCCCAAAGTCATCTTTCCTGCAACTCTGTTCTGTTTCATTTCTTGATCAGTGGGTATTAGACTTAGGGTCATTGTACAGCCCTGGTGCTTGGGTCCTGCCCCGGAGACTCTGATTCAGTTCACACGCAGTGGGACTTAGGCACTGGTACTGTTTTAAGTTCCCCATTTATTCTAATGTGCCGTTGGGATTGAGGCCCACTGGTGAAACTGATCTGAGTCAAAAGAGAAGGAGAGGAGACATGCCGGACCACTCATCAAGTCCACCAGCACCTTTTCCAACAAATGAGCACGGAACCTTGGTAAATACTGCAGACCAATTTTGGAAGAACTCTGTGTTTATGGAACTTTTATTAGCTCCAGATATTACTCTTGGCTTCAGCTCAGGGCCTGGCACACAGAAGATGCTACTCGGGGGCCTCTGGCATTGAATTTTCAGCTATACTTTTTAAGAAATTGCTTGAGCTGCAAAGGAAAGGAAGCATAACTCATCTCAGAGCGTTCTAGCTGCTGGACCAGCGACCCTTTGTATTTATTTCTCTATCCAGAGGCAGCCTTCACAGTCATTGTAAAAGGTTTTTTGCTACAGGCTAAAGATTTTGGACTTTGTTCTTTAAACTGTGGAAAACCTATGAAGATTTGGGGCAGGAAAGAAATACGGTGAGAGCATCATTTTAAAAGGATGGATGGTGGTGCATAGAATGGATTGGATTAAGAAAAGAAGCAGGGCAGGAATGTCATTAATGGCAATTAAAACCATCTACGGGGAAGTACTGGGAGAGAAGGAAGACTGGCAAGAGGAAGAAAGGACTGGGTGGGGCCTGTGGGTGAGGGCTGACAGCCTAAATCATGATGCTCAAAGCCATTGGCTCATGTCTCATGCAGCATGAAATCTATTTAATCCTTAAAATGTGCTAGTTGTAGGCACTGGTGATAATTACTAATGGGCAGAAAAGCTTGCATAGAACTAGTTCTCGAAGGGGGATGGGAAGGGAGGATAGATATTAAAACATAAATACATTAATAATTGTTGAATCAGTATGTTATACACCCAAAACTATGATACTATTATGTTAACTGTATTTCAGTAAAATATATTAAGTAAATACATTAGCGTTAAGTGCCAGACAGAGGATTAAACTGCAGCGGGATGATAGAGTGACTCATGCCTACTTTCCATGGTGGTCATCAATGGCCTCAGGAGGATGTGGCATTTAAGCTGAGACCTGAAGGACACAAAGGAGCCAGCCCTGTGACAGTTGCTGGAAAAGCATTCCAGGCAGAGGGCACAGCAAGTACAAAGGTGGCCACGAGCTTTAAAAATCTGAGAAGCAAAAAGAAAGCTGGTGCAGCTAGAGTCTAAGAGCGAGGGGAAGATGGCCTCGGAGAGACCGGAGGGAGGGGCCGGAGACGGGTCATTCGGGCTGGAAGTCAGGCTAGGGACCGAGTTTGTACATTATTCCAAGCTTGATAAGGATGGGAAACAATTGCAGGGCTTTTTAAAAAGGCATGTAGCCTGATCTGATTTCTTGAAAAATCATTTTGGCTGCCCTGTGGAGAATAAAGTGTAGGCAGGGAAAAAAATGGGGAGGACGATGTTGGCTTATACTAGGGTGGGGGGGATGAGATTTTTGGAGTATATTTTGATGATGGACCTGATAGGACCTGATGAATTGGATGTAGTGGTAAAGGATGGAGACACATCAAAGATACTTCATGGATTTTTGGCCTGTGCAACTAGATGCTATTTATTGAGGTGGGAAGTTTCAGGAGCAACAGGGTGATGGGGGTAGATGATCTGAAGTTCTCTTTCTACCATGTTAGGTTTAAGATAATTATTAAACTTTGAAGTAAAGAGGCAAAACAAAGTAAATAAAGATGAAAATATTTGATATAGGCATCTAAGTTTGGAAAGAATTAGAGATAGCCATAAAGGTCAGGGGTCAATGGATGTGCAATGTAGGTGGCACCGTGAGGCCAGGTAAAGCCACCTAGAAGGAGCGTGCAGATGCAACAGAGAAGGAGGTCCGGGACCAAGGTCTTTGGCACATTAATGTTTGCAACTGAACACAAGTGGAACAGTCGCCAACCCTTCCTGTCTGCAAAGCAGTGGCCAGCATAGCAGGAGGGGTAGCAGGGCAGTGGGGGATCAGGGAAGACAAGAGCAGAAAGTGTTTGCAAACAGAAACAGGGATCACCTGCGTGACATGCTGAGCAGGGGAGTCACACAAAAGCAGAGGCCACACGGAGGTCATTGGTGGCTTAGTCAAAGGGAGTCCCTATGGAGTAGTAGGACTGGAAGTCCACAGAGGCAGGTTAGAGAAAGAGTAAAGGACAGCGAGGGGAGAAAACAACATTAGGTAACTCTTTCAAGAAGTTCTGCTGAACAGGTGAGAGGAGAAATGGGTCAGTAATTAATGAGGGGCAGTGCTTAGGGCAAGTTCTGCTTTATTTCAAAGCTAAGTGGTACTAGAGTATGCCCTGAACAGAGGGACTCAGTAGAGGGACGAGCAATTGGTGCAGACAAGAGGGGAAGAAGTTGCAGTATTGAAGCTTTTGAAGGCGAGAGCAGGTGAGTCCAGAGTACGAGAGGAAGGTTGGCTCTGGATAGGAGCAGGGAGGGAGGGTGGACGGCGTGGCTGCTGCCCGGAAAGGTGGTGGAAGTGGTGGAAGGAGATAGAGCTGCTGACCAATTGCTTTTATGTCCAATCCAGTATGAGGTAAGGCCATTTAATTAAGAGTGATAGGGAAAAAGGCAAAAGGGTGTAAGGTTTTCAAGGAGGGAAGAGAACAGCAATTATAGCAATTATTTCTCTTGAGTTTCTATGTGCCAGGCAGTACACAGATGCTTTCCTCATTGACTCATTTAATTCACATAACAATCTTACACAGCCGTTGCATTATTAGCCTCACTTTACAGATGAGGAAATAGAGGAACAATGAGATTAAGTTCACACAACTAGTAAGTGACAGAACAGATGTTTGGGCTGGCTCTGCAGACAGAGTGTGAGATTCTGTGGGGGACTGTGAGAGATTGTGTGGGACTGATGCACGGCGGCATGGTGTCAGTGCTCAGTGCTATTTGAAATCTGTGCTCATGCGTTTAAGGTGAAACAGCCCAGAGTGTATGTGTGTGTGTGTGTGTGTGTGTGTGTGTGTGTGTGAGTTCACCTGCTAGGGAGCAGTCACAGACTAGGCAAACAATTTGGTTTAACTGGGCTCAGGCTTTGCCTGGCAAGTTGTGTGGTGAGAGGAGTGGGCTGTTTGTGAGGGTGTGAGTCTGGGGATGGTGCTCAGCCATGGCAGGAAGGGGATGTGGCAGGGATGGACCGTGGGCAAGGCGGCAGGGCCAGCGGGTGGGAAGACTCCTCTCGGCTGAGGCCTTGCCGTGATGGGGGAAGACAGGTTGGGCTGGAAGGGTGGGAAGGGGGTGCTCACATGCTGGAAAATGAACTTCTGGAGAAGATGCAGTTATTGGTGACAACAGAGTCAAAGGCAACAGACCCAGTTCTCTCTCTGCTTCCGCTCTTACCTCGTATGGGCCTCACGGTGGACTGCGTGCTCCTTCCGTAAGTTAGCACTGCCTTCTCCCACCTCTGTGCCTTTGACTGCATCCCTTCCTGGCCCTGGATACTTTTCCTTCTGCCCTCTCTCATGTAAACAGTACTCATTCTTCAAGTCACATGGAACCTCCTTTGTTACTCTCCTCTTTTCACAACCTGATGCTAAAAGTTATTTTCTTCATTCTCTTGTGGAACTGTTAATGCCACTAGTACAGAATTTTTAATATATTGCCTGCTAAGGAGACATTTGCTCTTGTGTCTTTAGCTACTCTGCCAGGTTATAAGTGCTCCAGGGCAGAGACGACAACTTGGTGTTCTAGTCCAGGCTTGACTCAGGGCCTTCCTGCTGGCAAGGGCAGCACCCATATAGCGTCTGGTCTCCTGAGCCCAGGGACTGTGCAGTAGATGTTCAAGAAATGTTTGTTCAGTTGAATTCATGACTCAGCACATTAGGAGCATCCTTTTATATTTCTCACCTGGGATTCCTACTCCCAGGCATCTATGCGCCAGCGCATATCCTCTTTGTGAGGTTAATAGTTCAAGCCCGCAGGCTGGCTCTTTATGACAGGTAATAATACTACTAATCACCGCCATTTAATTCTTACTCTGTGACAAGCACTCTTCTAAGTACTTTCTTTACATGTTTTTAACATATTTAATTGTCATAATAATGTGAAGAAGTGAGTGTTGTTTATTATTGTCATTTTATGGAAGAGAAAACCAAGATTTAGAGGGGTTAAACAATCGTCCAAAGTCACCCAAGGAGTCGGCAGGAGAGCCAATTGTCAATAAAATTCAATAAAGCTCGTGCTCTTACCCAGTGTATTCTGACTTTTTGACGGTGATCCATAGTAAGAAATATCACACTACAATCTATCACAAACACACACACACACGCACCCTGAAACAAAAGTTTCACAGACTAATACTTCTCTCTGCTATAGGCAAGGTTCTTTAGTATTTTCTGTTTGATTTTATTTCATTAAAAATGTGAGCTAGAACTCTCTAAAATGATTTCACAACTTACTAATGGGTTGGGACATACAGGCTGAGAACACTGTCCTACCAGTGATTTTTCTTGCCTCCGCTTGGCTAGAATGGATGAATGGTTCTCAGTTTTTCTCCAGTTCTCCCAAACCACTAGTCCAAGTTTCATTTCTTAAAAAAAGCAGTATCCTAACTGGTATATATGTGAAATAATATGCACCAAAGCTATTGTTTAATTACACAGTGTTGAGTCTAAGTTAAATGACATATTCCCTTCTGAGCTACAAGCAACCCAGCTACAGAATTGCTGGAGGCCTAGTTAAGACAATTCTAATTGAAAAAGAAATATAATTAAGTTCAGAGAAGTCAACTGTGACCTGAATTGCTGTCCTATCCCAGGATTTTTTTTCTCAATTTTACCACACTGACTAAGCATCTTTTTGGCAGGTAGAGCTCTGCATGCAGTTCTCTCAGTCTTTTGCTTGTTACCAACTTACCAACTCATTTGTTTGGAAAAGGTTCAGAAAAGGGGATAGCTAAGCACCGTGCTGAGTTCCCATGATGGGCCCTGGTAATACTGCGATATCTGGTCCCTGCCTTCAGTGCACAATTCAGTGTCAGAATGCCAAGAAGGACAAATGCCCCAGCCACTGCAGGAGGACAAAGGGAGGTGGCCCTTGTTGTGCCTGAAGCGGAAGGGATCAGGGAAGAGGTGGACAGGAGGGTGCTGGGACCATAGCACTGAGTCTTGCTGAGTGATAAGGGTTTTATATGGAGGAAGAGTGGGAGAAGATGGGCTGGGGTGGGGAGGGAGGGGAGAGGGTTCCAAGTGGAAGGAAACATGGGAGGGAAAGATCATGTTCATTTAATAAAACGCAGCTATGACGGAGTGTACGGTGCTTGTGGGAGATCGATGGGACACACGCAGGGAAGCGGACGGGGCTCGGCTGTGGAGATTTTGTGATATACAAGGAGCTTGGACTTTATCCTGTAAGTGACAGGATGCTATTAAAGAATGTTTGGCTGTTGCTGAATGGATAGCATGGTGTTTAAGAAAGAGAGCAGTGATGGTGTGTGGGAGCAGTGGGGAAGCAGGAACAACCCTGGATGTGGGGAGAAGACTGGGGCAGGTTTGAGAGCCACTCAGCCAGCAGAGTGGGCAGGCAGGAGGGACTGTCCGGTGTGGACAGTGACACCCAGACGCTGCTTCAGGTGGCTCCGCAGACCATAGTGCCATTTGCCAATAGGGCTGCAAGAGCAGGAGCAGGTATGGAGGACAAGCAAGTAAGTTCTATTTTAGGGAAGATGTGTTTGGGGCCACCAAAAGGCCTCCAGGGATGGCATGTAACAGGCAGGCAGAAACATGGTTCTGTTGCTTGGACGTGGGTCTCCTTATAGGGATGGATTTGGAAACTGCAGGTTCCAGTTGGCAGTTGAAGCATTAGGTGTAAATGAGTGTGTGTGTGTGTGTGTGTGTGTGTGTGTGTGCAGTAAAAATAAGAGGGCTAAAAGCAGAGCCCCCCAGTGTTTAAGAGTGCTGGACAGGAGATACATATTTAAAAAAAATTCCTGAAAGTATCAGTCAGAGAAGTTGCAGGAGAATTGCAAGGGGCTGCCATTATGGATGCCACAAAGGAGACTGCAGGGAATTTTCAACAATCGGATCACATAGAAGCCCAGGATTGCTCAGCACAAGTTCAGGGGTGAGGCCATGGATAGGGAGGTGGGCAAGAAGCTGGGGTGCAAAACTGGGCTGCCTAGCACCGCAGAAACAGACAGCATAGCCTCTTGACTCCAGGGGCCGACCTATTTATCCCCCTAATACTGGCTGAACATCCACTCTCTGTGGGCATTCATCTGCGTCCTAGGGATGTGTCACTGAACAGCGACAATGAAGGTGAAAATCCCTTCTCTCACAAAACTCCAATCCTCGGATGACCTGATTTTGAATCCTGACTGTGACACTTCTTACTTGCGTGACCTTGATAATTTAACCTAAGTTAGTCTTGGTTTACCAGTGCATAAAATGGCTATGATAGTGGTACCTATCATATTGACAAGTTGTGAGAGACAGAAAAATAATGGAAGTGACTTGGCCCCATAAATGCCACCTAATTATCTCATTATTGAGCTAAGTTAAGGAGGATATGGGCCACTTTTTCCAGAGACTTGTCTGTCTTGGGAATTAAAGAGTTCTGGTCACAGCTAGAAGGGGACCCAGGTTGAGGAGGGCATTTCTCAGCACAGGGAGGTCTGACTTGTTTGTGCACACAGGAAAAGAGTGAGTCAAGCTGAGGAGAAGCTTAAGTTTGGGCATGAGACCCCGGAGAGCACAGGCCCATGAGCCGCTGGGTGAGCAACCACACAGCAGGGGTCCAGGGAGGCGGGGTGAAATGACCCCGAGTTTCGGCGAATGACCTTGCTCGTGAACTCCCAAGGTCCTTTGTTTTTCACTATCTTCTTATAATCTGGTTCTGGGTCCAGAGCGGCCTTGCCCACACCCAGAACAAGCCTCTCAGTGTGCTGTTGGTGCACTGCATAGGAAGCAGCCCTGTGTTCAGGGTGACCATTCACCCAAAAGTCCCAACGTGCTGTTTTTCAAATCAGCTTGGAGGGTCAATGTTTCCTACCTCACCAAGTCTCTTCTTGCTCCAGATGCAGGAGCCGCCGGTGTTGCAGGGCACTTGAGCTGTGGAGTCAGACAGACCTGAAGCCCAGTGCTGTTGCCAACCAGCTGTGTGGCTATGGAAGAGTTCCTTAACATCTCTGAGCCTCTGCTTCCTCCACAGTGAGCATGAGAACAATAATACCTACCACCCAGTGTCACTGTGATTAAACTTGAAAGTGGACAGTACCTAACCCATGGCCTGGCAATCAGTAAGTGCTCATAAGTATGTGTCTTTCTCTTCCCAGTTAGCCCTGAAGCACACAGTCATTTAATAATCACAGAAATGATAAACACAAAGACTCACGGAATATCACGCAATCGTTTACTTAACAATTTCGCACCAGAAAATGGGAATAACAGCAACTTCCCTCTGCCCCCAGCACAGTGAGGGTTGTGTGACACAGGACTGTGGGGTTTGACACAGGAATGACACAGTCTCTGTGGTTGGTTTGCCCATTACTCAGACTTGAAAGTGCCTGAGGATACTTGCCACTGGGTGAGAAATCCTGGTGCTAGACCTGCTATGAAGTGGAAACCTGAGGTGTGTTCTCTGTGAAAGCCACATCGGCCTCCCTAAAACTAGGGGACAAAGTGCCCCTCAGATGTCATGCAGGGCTTCTTGGAGTCCAGCCAGCCTCTCCACGAGCACCAACATGAAGACCCACACAGCCTGACCCATAACACAGAGCCTGAAGGTAACCCTCAGCTTTGTTAATAATCCTTGGCTTGATAATTGGCTTTTTGACTGGATTTTCGTAGGCAGTAGTGTAGGGTTTTGCACCAAAACCTTCAGTGTGAACGGGGTTAGGAAGAAAGATACCTGGAGGCATGTCAGAGGTCAGGGGCCACATGGGCAGGGCACACCACTGTGATGTAAAGAGGGGACCAGGGCTTCGGCCCCTGGCAGATGTCAGCACAGTAATCCGGCAGCGTGTGTCCAAACAGCCTGGTGTGGCTGCCGGCATCATCACTCCTCTGTCAGGCACAGCTCCTCATGACCTCTTGAGGTTATGGCTGTGCTTGCTGTCCCTCCCTTTGGTTTCTCTAATTTGTTTGCATCTGGAATCTCTGCATTTGGGAATCAGTCAGAGGACTGGGAAGCCGACATGCCATAGCTGGAGCTAGGCAGCCATCCAAAAGCTATGTGAGCAGTACAATTAATTGGTAAATGAAGCCTTTCTGAGAAAAATAGGACTTTCATTATACCCCTTAGCCAGGGCTGCTATGCCTTCCACTGATTGGGACGCAAGGGAAGGGACCCGGGTTTGAGCACTCTAAGCCATGGATACCAATGGTATTGGGTGTGGCTGCCATGATGGTGAGCCTCTTGCAGAGGACAGGGAAGGTAGAGGCGGGAAAGAAAGACTGTTCCATGTACTATTCCTCATCTCTGTCTCTCTCACCCAGCTCTTCCCCTAACACTTCATACCCAGCCACTGAGCCTTTGCACTGGCCATTCCTTCTGCAGAGAATGCTTTTCCCTGCAATGCTTCATGGCTCACTCCCTCCTGCTTGCATGGAATCTTCTCAGGGAAGCCTCCCTGGGACACTCCCATAGACTCTCTCCCCTTCTCCTGTTTTACTTTTCTTCCCAGCATAAATTGCACTTCAGAGCATGAATCTCTTACATGTTTATGTTTGCCTCCTCTCACCAGGCCTCAACTCCACTAGGGAAAGATTTTTGTCTGGGCCGATATGCCGTATCTTCCATAATAAGCATTTGCATGACATATAGGAGATGCTCAAATATTTGTAAGAAGGAGGGAAAGGAGGAGATGTACAGGGAGAAGAAAGATACAAAGAAAGGCCAAGGTACATTTTTTTGCCCCCAAACTTTCTTCCTAATTTAATAAGCATGGTTTCAGCTTGTATTCTATGCCGAACCCCTGCTCACACTCTTGAACACAGGAAGTGTTAGTGGTTGCCTGTCTCACTCAGGACCTGCCAGTCTCATGATTTCGAGACCAGGTCAAAACCAAGTGGCATGAGAGAGATGTGGACATCACAGGAAGACCACATCACCAGAGTGACTGGAAAGGCTTCAAGGAGGAGGTGACATTGGAGGTGGTATTTTATGGAGCAGAGGAAGTGGGCTTTGTGATTTTTAATAAGAAATATCTATGTGGTCTTCATTCCATTCCTGGCACAGAGCTTCTAAAGCCCTTGGAGTTTACTGAGCGATAAGAGAGAGAAAGGGGGCTTTGTTATTCACACCCCACATGGCTGGTCACGGAAGTGTTCAGTGTTGTGTTAGAGGAGAAACACGGGGGTGTTTTGTCCTGAACAGGAGCTATAAGTAGGGATATCTGCATGAAAGTGGGGTACTATGGGGTGTGATGAAGAATAGTGAATAAACCAAGCAAGCTTCAGCTCAGATTGTCGGGGGACACTAGCCAGGGAGGCCAGACCACAGAGTCGGGGAAGCGTTCCCGCTTCATTCGTGGGCACAGGGAGCCGTGGGCGGCTTGGGGTGGGAGACGGCCAGGGCGTGCTGCGTCGTAAGGTCGGCCTCACAGGGTGAAGGAGGGGTCGGCAGGAGGAGCTCTGGGGGGAGACTCCTGCTGGACGCCATTGTCATTGTTGCAAGGGGTCCCGAGGGCCGCCCCCAGACTGAGGGGAGGCACTTAGATTTCACAAGCAGATCTGGTGGACTCGGCAGCGGACTCACGCTGGGTGGGGAGCACAGAGTCCAGGTGACCCGGCTGTGAGCCTGGGTGGAAAGTAAGGAACGAGAACTCGCGGAGGCAAAGGGCGAGGCGATTTCCTCAGAGGGCCTGTTTGGACAGTGGCCTTGGGCTCACCTCCCTCTGAGAAGAAAAGCGTCAGGCTAAGGACACTGGATTCCACAAGTGTTCAGATTTGACTCATCATCCCCTGTGATGTTGCAGAGCTACACAAAATGGGCTTTTCGTAAGATGCTGGGCCACAGAACAGCCATGTCAAAGTCACAGGACCATATCACCTCCATAACTGGGTCACCTTAGGCAAGTCCCTGAACCAATGAGTGCCTCCGTTTCTCCTTTCTTTGGAACGGGGTGGCTCTGATCCTCACCAGCACACTCTGCATGAAGGTCTAAAGATCCAGTTACATGCACTGAACTCCTGGCCTAAGAGGGACTCTAGTGGAAACACAGCTGGCCTGTCCACATGAAAGGATTGTTATGTTAGATGTGTAGTTTAAGGTCCCACCATGCTATTCACAAGGTGAGACAGGCGAGGCTGGGGTGGGGAATTCAGGTGGGGCCAGATTCCAGTGGTTGGAATCACACTCCCCGTGGGCTCGCTCTGTGCCCTGTTCCCTTTGTGCACGGCTCCCTTCTCGCTGTCAGCCCTCAGCGCCTCCGCTCTGGTCCTGTCCAGATGGCCCGTGCCAGCCAGGCTCCACCAGAGAAGGGGATGCATTTGTTGCGAGGAGAGGAAGGCACTAAGTGGGTGTGCAAGACCCAGGCTTGAAGCTCAGGGACACTGGGACACGGCAGATTCCCCGAGCAAGGCCAAGTGATTACTTTTCCTTTCTCAGCCTTCCAAACGAGAAGCCACCTATGTCAGCTGAAGTGTTAATGTAAGCTTGGCCTGAACTGGACCTATGGGCTTTGGGTGACTGGGAAAAGCACAGGGCGTTATTGGAGGCTGAATGCCACCTGCGGGGACCCAGGCCCGCATGAATACAGTGGCTGCCCGCTTCAGTACCTATTGCCTCTCCTCCTGGTGTAAGGGAGGAAAACTTTTTGCCTCTGCTATGGAGATGGCAAAAGACTGGAAACTTTTCTGAACAGTAGCCTGAATCCAGGGCTCGAATCTAGCTGGCAGAGGGGCTGGATAAGTTAATATAGACTGAAGGGAATGTGGGTCTGGGCTATCTGGGGAGGAGCTAGCGTAAGAGGTGCCCTGGTCCCTCCGGAGGCATCGGCCCGGTTAACGTGTTCAGGCCCATGGGGGTGGCCCTCTCTGTTTTGTGAGGAAACACTCCAAGAGCAAGGAGTTGTAGGCAAGAGTGGGCTTGGTCTCCTCGAGGGCAGGCAGAGGTGGCAGCCTGCACTGCCCTGGAAAGCATTCTTTTGAGGTCCCCGTGTCACCCCGCCCTCCCCTTGTGACTCCTGTCCTCTTCCTCCCAGGGCTTCTCATGCCAGGCTGATGAATTTAAACCTGAAGAATGTTAAAGAAGAAAACGAAGAAGGAAGAGTAAGGTTTGCATTAAAAATAGAAACCTGCCCCATGTCTGACATTCACTTTCACATGGAAAAGAAGAAGATATGGCTTTCTAGGTTTTTGTTTCATTGTTACTGGGAAGGGAGACTTAATCCCAGGGCAGGGTGCACATCTGTGTCTGTATTTGGTTTCACTCCACCCTCCCGTCTGCCAAGCCTCACAAGGTCCGGTGGTAAAGCACTGCGTCCTTTTTCCTAGCTCTCTTGAGGAGCCCCTCTTCCCAAGGGAGTAGTTGCGTTTGTGTTTTCCTCCTGTTCAATCCCTGTTGCAATCCTTCCTTGGAATCTGCCTCTCTGATGTTCATGCGGGAGGTAAAAGCCATCATGGCTCAGAGCCCAGAGACCGGGGCGGGGCACAAGGGCAGTGGGGCTGGGTAAAGCAGGGACCCTCTGCTTCTGATGATTCCAGCCCGAGGGCCTGGCACCCCAAATAGTCAGTGTGGCCTGAGGGCATCTCAGTGGCCAAGGCTGGCTGTGGGGAGGGTGACATGAAATCCTCCCAGGGCTGCGTCACAGCCAAGAGGCTCCCTTGTTCATTTTTGTTTCCCACTTAGATAGGAATGGCAGTGAGTTGAGGGATGTGGCAGGAGAGAGGGGCTCACCATGCCACTGACTCTACAGGATGGGGCAGAAAATAATTTAGGGACTGAAATGCCCGGATGGGATAGGGAGGCAGTGCCTCAGCAAGAGCCTCATACATTTTCCTGCCCTGAGGACAACATCTGCATGTGTTGACTTAGCAGGATGGTGGGGAAGCCGTGGGTGCAACCAGGGTCCCTAACATAGGCTCAGCTCTGTGGGGAAGCAGATTGCCCGCCAGCAGAAATGCAGCTCAAATAGCGCCCTCATGTTGCTATTTCCTCAGCTACCTCTGCGCAATTAAATACCAGTATCACAGTGCTGGGGTGGCCAGAGGAGGCCATGCAGATTTGTGGGTTCACCCCACTCAGTTCTTGATGGTAAATGTTTAAAAGGATGCCATCTTGTTTTCTTCACGTGAAGGTTTTGTTATAGTGACTAAGTCAAAGTCTTGAGGAAGGGTGTGAGTCTGTCTCTATATTTGGGTCCGTTTTACCTTCCCTTCTGTCACATCATCCTCATCGCCTTATGTTACATTTTTCTCTTCCCAAATTCCTGCAATTATACGTGTCAATCATCATGAGAGTAGCGTGGTACAACAGAGAGAAACTGGGCTTGGAAGACCTGGGAGCCACTTATTACTCATGGTGTGACCTTGGGGAAGTCGCTCTTCCCCATTTTTTCCTGTGTAATGTGGGAAAAATGCTGTCTGCCTCCCTAGACGGCAGGGATGCTGTCAGACTCAAAAAGACAGCTGTATGGAAACAATTTCTCTTCCTAAGTCTTTGACCTCTTTCTCTTTTCTCCCCTGCCACACCTCCAATTCCAGAGTTCTCTATGCTCTTATAAATGAGTGTATCTATTTCTCACGTCAGCTCAGGTATGATTTCCATAATCTGTTGTGGAGGTCTTCCTCCAAATGAGTCTCTGGAACCCCTTCTGAAGGGAAATGCATCCCTCCTCTCCAGAGTCAAGGCTCTTCTGTGGCAGCTGGGACCCCCTGCACAGGTAGCTTTCCTGGGACAGTATGTATGCGGCCAGATGCAGTGTGACAAGAAACGTGCCACCTAGGAGTCCACCCCCAGGGTCGCTGGGGCCATGTGTGACTTTTCAAGACTGCCCAAAGGAGTATTAGCATAGGTGTTCTTGAAGGCAGGAGTTTTTTTCTGTTTTGCGAGCTGCTATACCTTTAACTCCTAGAACAGTGTCTGCCATGTAGTAGATGGAGATGCTCAGTCAGTGTTTGGATGAATGAATGGAACTGAGTCGAAGCAGGGGAAGCTCTGCCCTTCCTCTAGAATCTTC
Source organism: Manis pentadactyla (assembly GCF_030020395.1). NCBI lineage: Eukaryota > Metazoa > Chordata > Mammalia > Pholidota > Manidae > Manis > Manis pentadactyla. Next base: position 70,985,043 of record NC_080032.1, read on the forward strand.
TCACGGGCCTTGCCTGGGAGTTATCTCCGTGGCCCCCACACAATTTCTGTGATCATTGTTACCTTGGAGCAGACCATCTTTATCAATATTTACCAATAAGTTTAGCCTAATAAAAAGAGACACATAAAAAATAATTAAAATTTCCTTCTCTCCCCACCACTGCCACCACAATCACCAGACTAAATATAAAACATAACAACATATAAGCATCTACTTATATAAATTGTATTGTTACTAGGTAAATCACATAGAAAATTGATTACAAATTATGTAATATGTAACTAATCTTGAGCAAATATAATTATCTATATGAAGTTGCCAGGAAATAGTGTTTCCTAATTATATGCAGCTTACAAATTAATTACCTTGAGTTCTCCTACCATCGTGTGCGTGAGATTGTAGCAAAGCAACGTCCTGCATTTCTTGCTATAGAACAAATAGGTCTGTAGCTTATGAAGTTGTCTCTTAACCAGCATCAGAACAAGTAAGTCTGTAGCTCATGAAGTTGTTTCTTAACCAGTATCAACAATTGGGATGGATCCCCATGTTCCTACCTGGCCCAGGAAACTGGTTTCTAGAAATAGGACATCTATTATTTGTATGAAAAAGACATGTTTATTCAGACTTCATGGGGGAGCCCATGCGAAGCTTCTCCTCCATCCGCACTTTGTGATCTGGCAGCAGAGTTATCAGGGGAGTGAATCAATGTGGAAAACAGGTTCGGTACTTCAATGTGGCCCTCAGGGCTCACTGAGGAAACAAATCACACAATAATCTGAATAGGGAAAACTTAGCTTACAGAATTGTTTACTGAGTAACTGTTTACGGGAAAGGGGACAGAGGAACTCTGCAGCAAAGGGCTTCTGAAGCCCCAGGACTGAAGCACTAAGGATGGGACTTTGCACGGAGAGGGGAGCCTTGCAAAGCTGTGTTGAGAGCTTGACACCTGCTGGCTGTGTCATGAAGGAACTGCCAGAGGCTGTTCTGGAGCCATGCGACCTGCTCACAGTATGGCGTAGTCTTATGGGCCAGCTGCGCAGAGAGAGGCTATGAGCTGCCTGAAAATACCTCTTGTCCCGGCAGGGCCCTCTACTGGCAGAGCCTGACATGGAGTGGCTGGCAAAGGAGCCATGGAGCTTGCAGAGACCAGCTCCAGGATCACAAAGCAGGGTGAAGCAGGGTGCGTGTCGGAGCTTGGAGGCCACCCTTCCTGACTGACACATCCCTAAAGGACATGTGGGTAAACAATTTTTCTGGGTTTTATATATTCAGGTCTTGAGCCTTCTTTGCACTCACTAGTATATAGAAATTTCTTCCAGCCTTCCCCCCACCCACTCATGGCCCTGATTTTATTTTCTGGCATTAAATGAAGCCCCTGGCTCCATAATAGCCTCATTCAATGTTACAAAATACTGAGTACTTAACATCTGTAAGTTCAAAATCCCAGGTCACTCTCATATGCAGCCAGGGTTGGAAACCCCTGGATGAGGCAGTGGCAAGAAGTAAAGCAGCTACAAAAATAATACATTTTAGGGGCATTGTAGGCCTTCAAAAGCTCTCTAGTGGAGAGGCTCTGGGGTCAGATGGATCTGTCCCACCTGGGCAACTGCAGGTGAGTTAAGTGACCTCAGTAAACCTCAATTTCCTTCTCTTAAAATGAGAGTTAGGAAGGGGAATATGATGTGTCCCAACATTATTATGAAGAGCAAACGGGGTGAAGTCTGTGAAATGTTTAGCACAGTGCTGATAAATATGAAGTATTCCATAGCTGATGTTTAGAGTGACAGAGACGATGGCTGGTCTCACCTGCAAAGACCATTTGTGCATGATTTTCTCAGAGTGGTTACCAACTATGACAGTCTGGACAAAAAACTGAATGTTACAGGGTCTGAAAGAGAAGATTTGCTTAATTGGTGCCTAAGTAATTGCTGGGGATCAGAAACAGGAGAGTGAACACTGGGCTCTTATAGGCAAAATCTCTTAGCTTTTTCTTGAGTACTCTACAATGTCGGGAACAGCTTCACATTTATTGCTACTCCTTTCAGGAAATCTGTGAGGCTATTTGCCTTAATGGTCAGAGTGAGGTGTTCGAGATCAGCCTTTACTGGTTTTGAACTGCTCATCTTTCACTTCATAGTGTAGATATAGATGTCTACGTTCAAGATGGAGCTCTTCCAGCCTGTGGTGACACAGTAGCAACCCACAACTTGGGTGACCTTCATGTCCCTGAGGGCTCTGCTTGACCAGGAAAGTCAGCACTCCCCAAACGCCAAGACACCTCTGGGCTGTATGCTTACTTCCATGTTCTTTATTCTTTATTCTTTCTCCTGTGAAAGCCCCCTGCCTTCTGCCCCATTTGGTGGTCCTGCAGACCCTTGGGAATATAGACTGCGTGCTTCATGAGGTGTTAAATAAGGTTTGTTTGTATCACCTAAATTGTCTCCTTTGATCATTTTTAAACAATAGCTCCATGGCTTTGAACAATTAATGAATCTCTCCAAACCTCAATAACATTTGTGAAACAGAGTTATTAAGAGGCTTACATGAGATAATGAATGAAAGGTCCTGGAATGTAATAGGTGCATGTTAACCGATAGTTTCTTTTAGGTGTATCCTGTCCTCTGATGTCTGGGAGGGTTCTTGGATAAGATAAAAGTCATACTGCTGTGTGCATTGGGATTAAGGAAGGATCTACCCAAAGATTAAATCTAATCTCAAGAACAAAAGAAAGAGAGAAAAAAACTTGACATTTATTGTTTTTGCGGGTGTGTGTACTTAAATGGTGGAGATAGCCATGTGATGGGCCATTTTATTAGTCATTGGTTGGACCTGGGGACACAGATCAGGAAGAAAAACAGCATTGTCACTGCTTTGCCCTAAAACAAGAAACGCTGTTTCCATGGTGGAAATACAACTTTGTTGAGCATGTTGCAGCACTTAGGAGAAGGGACTTGTGTGTGTGTGTGTGTGTGTGTGTGTGTGTGTGTGTGTATTGAGAGCAGGTGGTAGAAGGGGGAGAGTGTTGAAGAAGTAACTACCTCCTAAGGTGAGACAGGTAATAAGAAATGATAGGGATGGTGCTAAACTCAAGAGCAGATACTAACTAGACGCATTCAAATTTTAATGTTCAAACAACTGAGTCAGCCAAAAACATTCCAGTTTCCTGCTGGAATCAGCCTGCAGGGCACCAGCTTTGGTTTTGACTCTATCATCTGCGGGATGATACTGGGGGTGCCTATCAGTCACCCCCCAAAAAAATCTGCCTTCTACTCTAGTGGCAGAACCTTAAAGAAGATTGGATGTGAAGGACTGCAGCCCACCTTTGGCTGTCCTGATGAAGCCCCCCTGTGATGTCAGACAGGTGGGTGGAGTCAGTTTATGTGGCAATTACTTGGAAAATCACAAAATCCTGGAATTTGCCTGGCAGAAGGGGCTAATTCCTAGACAAAGAGCATCATCAGTTAGGGTAAGTTTCCCTAACTGAGGGGGATGGAGAATTGGGACTCAGACTATGGAACACTGAGAAAAGAGGTGCATCTTTAGAAGATCATACCTCTGTGGGTAAAATTGCAATATTTACAGAATCTCTTGCCTGGCTTTAGTGAATCTCCATATCAATAGGTGTTTCCAAGAAGCGGAGAGAAGTAGTCCATCTCTTTATCAGTAGGTAATTCCATGAGCAAGTGAGGGCATATCTGGACCGGAGAGAATGGGTGGGGTCTCTTCTTCTGCAGCCATATTGAGAGAGATGTGGAACCACTGCTTGTAAGAAATAAATGGGTTTCTCCCACTTTATTTCTCCCTTTGACTGATATAGGTTTCAAGGTATTTTGCCCTGGGATTTTACCCCTGGAGTTACATCTGGTGATAGTTGGCAGGACCTCTGAACCTGAAATCTGTCTACATGGTGCGACACTTGGGTGGGATGCCCCTAGAGATGGTGGGGAGATGCCCAGAACCCTCACTGTGGATGGTGCAGAGGCCCCAGTGGCTGCAGCAGTAGAGGGTGCAGCTTCATTTAGGAGCCCCCTATCTGAGGGGCTTCCAGTAGGGGAGCTCCTGGTGGGAAATTGGTCCAGGGTAAAGCACCTCCTAGAGGGGTGGGGCCTTCCCCAGAACTGGGGAAGGGTGGAGACACCGGAAGCTGCAGAATTAGCCCTCCGTGAGATAGAAGACTGCTTAGAGGCTCTTAGTGGCCATGTAGCAGCTGGGATTGTAGGGTCTCTTTTCCTCAAGATAGTGGAAAGTGTTATCAAGGAGAGAGAGAGAGAGAGAGAGGAGGATTATTGAGGAGAGAGAGACTTTCGCAGGAAAGAGACACACTTCAGCATCACTTGGAGGAGCTGGGCAATGACCTACGGGATGCTCTTAAGAAAGAGAGACAGTTATTGAGAAGACAGATGGTACTCCTGAAAGATACATTAGCAGCGAGGGAGGAGGTAGTCAGAGACTCTGCACTGCAGGAGGCCTTGGGGGAGGGGAAGGAAAGAGCGATGCCTTCAGCCCTGGAGATGGTAGAGGAGATGTTGGGAGAGGATGCAGGGGTGTGGCTGAGGGCCGATCTCTTGATGAGGCCATGGCCCCAGCCTCTCCTGTATTAAAGGCCCTCCTGGCTATAATTAGAATTTGGTTTTAGACTGAGGGACCACATGAGAATTAGGTTAACGGTTATGGTTCCATGTGGGTGAAGGTGAGGAGGGAGGTTAGGGCTGGACTTAGGGTACGGTTAGGGTAAGGGTTGTCTTTTGGTGTAGGGTGATGATATGATTACAGCGAGAGTTAGGCTGTAATTAAGAAAGTAAAAATGCAACAGCCACAGGCTCCTCAGGGGGAGGACCACCCCTCCCTCAGGTTGGGGAGCACTCCATGCTCTGCCCCTACACCCAGGATGAGCTGGTGGACATGAGCGTCCAGTATCAGCAGAAGCCGTCAGAACCTCTGCTTACATGGCTTCTGTGTCTCTGGGATATGGGGGTGGAAAACATTGTTATGTTGGGCTCTGAAATGGGTAGACTGGCCACCCTGATGACTCACCCTTCCCTCCGGCAGTGGTTGCAAAGTGCCCATCACACCTCAGGGAATCGGGTGCTTCTGGATTGGCTGACAGTAGCCATCAGGGCAGTTTGGCCTCATCAGGGTGATTTACCATACTTACCCACAAGCTGGAAAGTGTATGCAGAGCTCCAGCAGGTGTTATGGAGCTGGGCATAAAAAATATCATCTATAATAAGGACCCCCCAAGGCCCCGAAGAGGAGTTGTTCACAGTAGGAATGAGAATCTGGTGCTCCATACAGCTCCCCCATCTCTCTTTGGGTCCCTGTGACTATTCTTGCCCCCAGCATAAGGCAACCCTATGAGAGGCTACTCATACTTCAGCAGATCTGGGGGAGGTAAACAATAAGAGCTTGGAAGGAAGTATGGGCTAGGACTGAAAGGAGAGGTGCAAAGGGCTCTGTGAAGGTCTTGAGGACCCAGAGGTGAGGGTAGTGAAGAAAAACTTGATGGGCAGCCCAATAGAATATTGTTAGAACTGTGGCACCAATTACAGCCAGAGCAGCACTGCCAGCCTGTGAGGTCCAGACCACAGAAGTCAGAGGCGAATTCCCCATGTCCAGCCTGTGTCCCTGCAAGACTTCCTGGGGAACAGTACTCAGGCTCCGCCTGGGCCCTCACGCCCACAGGATGATGACTGGGCATCGCGGTTTGACTGAAGGGAGAGTCAAGGCCCCCACCTTGGGGGACATGGTGGGGACCAGAGGCCACATGTAGAATTAGCAATTCACTGGTCCCCTGTGAATGTACAATGTGTCCCGGCACCGGTGGACACAGGAGCTGAATGTTCTCTGGTTGATGGCAATGCTGAGCGGTTTCCTGGGGCCCCTGCTGTGATAAATGGCTATGGGGGTAAGGCAATTAGAGTGAAGAAAGCCCAAATCTCATTGGGGATAGGGCGTTTACCCCCAAAGGACTGTACTGTGTACATTTCTCCTATCCTGGAATGTATTTTGGGGGTCAATATCCTGTAGGGCCTGTGGTTACAGACCACTGCAGGTGAGTTCTGACTGAGGGTATGTGTGATAAAGGCAGTTCTGAGGGGACATGCTAAGCACCCACCTGTAGCTCTGCTTGTACCTCAGTGAGTGACAAATACTAAGCCGTATAAATTGCCTGGGGGAGAACAAGGAAATTGGAGAAACACTATAGGAGTTGGAGAGGGTGGGCATCATAAAGCCCACTCATAGTCCTTTTAATTCCCCAATGTGGCCAGTGAAAAAGCCAGATGGCTCCTGGCATATGACTGGACTACAGGGAATTGAATAAAGTTATACCCCCTTTGCATGCTGCTGTCCCCTGTGTAGCAGCCCTTATGGACACACTCAGTCATGAACTAGCAATGTGTCATTATGTTGTGGACCTTGCTAATGCTTTCTTCTCTATTGACAGAGCACAGGGAAGTCAGGAACAGTTTGCCTTCATGTGGGAAGGCCAGCAGTGGACATTCACTGTCCTTCCACAAGGATATCTCCACAGTCCCATCATTTGTCATGAACTTGTAGCCCAGGACTAGGCCACATGGAGGAAACTGCAAATGGTGCAGCTGTATCACTACATTGATGATATTGTGCTCACATCTGATTCTCTTGCAGATTTAGAAGGGGCGGTTCCTAGACTGTTGCAACACCTACAGGAAAAAGGATGGGCTGTGAACAGCACCAAGGTTCAGGGACCTGGTTTGTCTGTAAAATTCTTGGGGGTTGTCTGGTCTGGTAAAAGTAAAGTTATCCCAGAAGCAGTCATCGACAAGGTCCAGGCTTTCCCCACCTCTATGACTGTGACAGTATTACAAGAGTTTTTTGGGTCTTTTGGGCTACTGCAGAGTGTTTAACCCACAGTTGACACAAATTCTAAAGCCTTTATACTGGTTGGTAGGAAAGGGCATCAGGTGGGACTGGGATGAGACATGTGCAGATGCCTTTACTGCTGCCAAGCGGGCAGTCAAGGCAGACAGGCCTTGAGTGTAATGGACCCTGTGAGCTAGATGTTCATATAACTGAAGATGATTATGGATGGGGTCTTTGGCAGCAGCTTGAATGGACACGCCAACCTACTGGATCCTGGTCACAGCGGAGGAAAGGAGCAGAGGTCCAGTACACCTTGATAGAGAAGCAACTGGCTGCTGTGTACCATGCCTTGCTTGCTACGGAGCCCATTGCCAAACAGCTCCAACCAAGGTAATAACCACCTATCCCATAGTGGGGTGGGTGTGAGACTGGACCCAAAGGCCATGGAGTGGCATGGCACAGATGCCTACACTAGCCAAATGGGGTGCATATTTACAGCAGTGCGGTGCCCTCTCCACTAGCCCCTTAAGTGGAAAACTCCAATGCTTACTGGGGCCAGTGACCTATACCAGTGGAAAGCAGGAGGAACTTGCTTTTCAGCCCTTGGTAGCCAAGAGACCTTATCAGGAGGGAAATACTCCTATACCTGAAGATCCTTGGTACACAGATGGCTCCAGTTGTGGGCAGCCCCCAAAGTGGAGGACTGTGGCTTTCCATGCTAAGACTGAGACAATATGGATGGAGGGTGGAGAAGGGAAGAGCAGCCAATGGGCTGAGTTGCAGGCAGTATAGCTTGTGATCACCCAGGAGCCTTCCCCTATAGCTGTCTGCACTGACAGCTGGGCCTTTTATCAGGGCTTGGCCCTGTGGCTACCAACATGGTACTATGCCAACTGGATGGTTGGTCACCAGCCCCTTTGGGGGCAAGAGTTGTGGTGAGACCTATGGTCCTCTGGTTGGACTAAGACAGTTACCGTTTATCATGTGACTGGCCATTTGCCTTTGGCATCCCTGGGGAATGATGAAGCAGACACATTGGCCCAGGTGCATTGGCTAGAAGGAAAGCCTGCTTCTGATGTAGCCCAATGGTTACATCAACGTTTGTTGCATGCAGAGCAAAAGACAATGTGGGCTGTAAGCCATTGGTGGGGCTTGCCACTGACCTTTGAAGAAGTCATCAGAGCCCGGAAGGAGTGCCTTGTGTGCTCCAAGAGGGACTTACACTGAGTCCTGCAGCAACATGAGACAATAATCAGGGGCCAATACCCTTTGTCAGGTGGCAGATAGACTATATTGGGCCTCTGCCCATATCAGAAGGATATTGGTACACCATGACTTGTGTGGACGTGGCTACTGGACTATTGGTTGCTTTTCCTGCACGTCATGCAGATCAGCAAACCACCAAGAGGGGCCTAGAGCATCTCTTTGTAGCCTATGGCCGGCTGCAGGTGATTGAAGATGATCAAGGTACCCACTTTACTGGATATGCATTATAAGAATGGGTGCAGCAATTAGGAATAAACTTGAAGTTTCATGTACCATATAACCCTCTTGGGGCAGGCATGATAGAGAGGTACAATGATTTGTTGAAATCTGACCTGAAGCTTGACACCAATAGGCTACAGGGCTGGTTTGTTTACGAACAGTGCTACGGTGTTTGAATGAGAAGCCTCAGAAAGGAGCCTTGAGCCCTATGGACTTGCTAACACACATAGCTGCCTCTCCTGTACAACTGTACGTGCAAACCAAAGAGGACTTATTGAAGCCAGGACATGTCCAGCAAAGCAACATCCTGCTGCCAGCCCCTACTGCATGAAACCCTGGAGACACTGTTGAATGGACGTGGCCCTGGGCATCTTGTCGCATGGACCAGTGATTGCTGGCCCTTCTAGCACCTTGGGGAAAGGCCTGGAAGCTGGCCTCCTGTATATTCCTGGAGTAACAGCAGAGTGGCCCAAAAGATCACAGCAGTGTACCCAGAACAGCCAGGAGGTAAGAGCAGCTAATGGGGAAGTTTTGTTTTATTTTTGTGGCCAGTAGTTGTACCTCCTGTAACCCTATATATTGACCCATCTGTAACTCCCGCAGGGAGGGGGGTGAAAGTCTGGTACACTAGATCAGTACGAGATCCCATTCCTGCCACTGTCCTGTCACAGGACCACTCTCTTGCATTCATCCTACCTGATGGACAAGATTTACCTATGCTGGTGTCATTAGAACATGTGTCTTACCACCTTTAAGGTTATTTTTTTCTACAGTCCCTGTGGCCTGGACACCCCCCCTGGCTGCAGCTGTCATGTAATGATTACTCTGAACTCCTTACCTGTTCAGCTACTGCCTGCCTATGGAATGGGCGAGCTATGAACTAAATCTGCATAGGATTTTAAATTTAGCTGCATCCTCCAGCTTGAGGATTATCATGATTTTATTGCTCTTGCTATTGTATGTTATTAGTCTGGTTACAATGCTCCAGTTTTCTCACCCTGGGGCCATTGCGGAAGATGGGGAATGAGTAGACTGTAAGACAAGATTTCTGGGGGGGTGGGCTGTGAGTAAAACTGCAATATTTCCAGAATCTCTCACCAGGCTTTAGTGCATCTCCATATCAATAAGTGTTTCCAAGGGGTGGAGAGAAGTAGGCAATCTCCATATCAATAGCTATCACAAGGGTGAGCGAAGGTGTATCTCAACCAGAGAGGTAGGGTGGTGTCTCTTCTTCTGCAGCCAGGTAGAGAGAGATGCTGCTTGCAAGAAGTAAATGGGTTTCTCCCACTTTATTTCTCCCTTTGACTGATTTTAGTTTCAATGGTATTTTGCCCTGGGATTTCTCCTCCAGAGTTACAACCTCATTTTAAATTGTGGAGTAAATCCAGGAATTATGGTATGTCCATAAAGCAACCTCTTATAATCGGTTTAACTTTTTGGATTTCTTCCCATAATCACGGGAATAGTCATATTTAGTGTCCATCTGGAGTCTGAAATTTGTGTAGAATTTCCTTTAGGTAGACTAACTTTTCAGTATATTCACAGCTAGCCATGTATTGTGATGGTATGCAAAATTAAAGAACTGGATTATAACAGTGAACTGAGCTTTCCCTATATTCATTCTGCAGCTCCAGTAGAAGAGGCAATAGGTCTGGGAGTTCCAGAGGGCAACTGTCCATGAAGTGAGTGGTGATCCCTGAAGGTGAGAATGACAGCAGAGAACGGCTGCAGCACAGAGCTGAATCAGCAGTAAAGAAGAGACCTCCTTTTCCCAACATACACTGACATAGCGATAGTGGTTCTCATTCTGGCTGCATATTAAAATCACCTGAGGAGGTTTTAAAATGCCCGATGCCCAAGCTGGATTAGAATCTTTGAGGGATGAGACCCAGGGATCAATGTTTTAAAAGCACCTAAATGACTCCAATATATGACCAAAATCAAGCACTGCTCTTGGTAACCCTTGTCAGAGAAGGACAGGCAGGTTCTGGTGGTCATTCCCATTTTCTTGATCATTCTGGAATTCTATAAGAAGTTGCTTCCTGAGAATAATTTATATTTTTGAAAGGATTATTTTGGGTCCCTAAAAGGATGGGAATGGGCATATTCAAACCAAATGATCAGGGTGTTTGAATGACAGATGCAGAGAAAGGATGTCAATCCTGGAGCAGGCTGGGAAGCCCAGCCTTCTGGGATAGTTGATGGGACCGTGACTGGAGGGGCCCCTCAGCCTGTCATTAGACTACTATTGCTGATAGTCCCTTACAGTGTAACTCAGGGTGGCACAGAGACACAAAGGACACAGGTGCTCTGAGCTAATTAATTTAAGAGGTCTCAGGTGGCGGGTGAGGTAGGCAGTGTAAAGAACAGATACTTGCCACAGTCTCAAGAATTTCAATCACAAGGGTGACCTGGTCAACTGAGTCTTTGATTCCTTGTGGCAGCCTGGTAGTGATCAAAGGTTTACTATGTCCTTACTGGAGGCTGCTTCCCATCAGAATTAAATACTCCGAAGCTTCCCTTATTTAAAACTGAACCAATATTTGAATGGAAGTCTTCTCTTTCCCAACTTTTATTTTAAAAAGAAATCTCAGATTTTCAGATAAAACCTATTGTACAACTTTCAGATTCTTGTTAAAATAATTCTGTGGCCCAAGGACAATCTGGGCTTTAGGGAAATAGCTCTAGAAGTGAAGGGAATTACTGTATCTTGGAGGAACTCTGGGTTCTGTTAGAGCCCATTTACTTTTCAGGAATGTTCAGGGAGAAAGGAAACCTCTTTGTTTCAGTACAGAAGAGAGTAAAGGAGGAACCCTCATGGAGAATCTTGCAGAGACAGCAACACCAAAAAGACATAAAATCAGCCAGAAAATTACGTTGAATCAGGATCAAAAGTGCTGGCTTCTACTCAGGACTTAGCCACCAGGCATGTCACTGAGGCCCCTTAGCCACAAGATGGGGTTCTGCTAACCATTCTCTATGTAGTCCTTTCTAATACTAGGACTACAGGAGGAGCACATGGCTTTTAATGATGTTGGAATGTGCTTTATGATTTCCATTTTAAAGCTAACTATACCGATGATATTTTCTCTTATTATGAGAAATTCCATTTAACTTGAATAATTTAGAAATCAAGGTATAGTAAGAGTAATCATCTAGTCCCCACATACACAGTGAGTGACAGAATTGGACTAGAGGAAAAAAAAAAAAAGACAATTCAGGTAAATGTAATAGCTCAAAGGACAGGTTGAAGAGCCAGACCAAGTTTTGTTTCTGGTCTTGGCTGTGGGCGGAGCTTAGTCACCTTGGACCACATTGCTGCTGTCTACCTAGATGAATGTGACTGGCTAATTCTTTTAAATGCACTGCATCTTGGTTAAAATGAGAGCCAGTTTGCTTTCCGGATACTTCTAAGCAATGGAAGAAGAATGCATTAAAGAGTAAGACAATTACCACTTTATAAGAGGACTGAAGAACATGTTAATCGTTACCATGGGGACACCATCTGTAAAATCCAGCTGTTGGCACTTCTCCAGGATACTCCATTTCTTTAACAACTACATTTCAAGAAAAAAAGAGTTGAGTGGTGAATCTATAGATTCAAAAGAAATGTGAGAAATTACCAAACAATTGTGTGGACCTGATTTGACTTTTGATTAAAAAAAGCAACAGCAGCAAAACAGTATTATATTTGAGACAATTAGAAATGTGAACAGTAACTAGATATTTGCTATCAAGGAATTATTGCTAAATTTTGATGGCTTAATGGCATTGTGGTTTCTAAACTAGAGTCCTCAATTTTTAGAGTTACATAGTGAAATATGTACAGATGAAATTACATGGAATTTGCTTCAAAATAGTATAGAAGGGGAAAAGGGATAGTAGTATGATTGAAACAAGACTGGAATAAATTGGTAATTTTGAGGCTGGGTGAGGGGTGCACAGAGGTTCATTGTAACCTTCTGTCTACTTTTGAATATGTTTAAAATTTTCCATAAAAAAAGGAAAATGTGGATGAAAAACTGTTATGTAGGAAGGAAAGAATCTTATGGAAAATAAAACACTGTTTTGAGATCCTCAGCATTTAATCTCCCCCTCCTCTCTACCAAGACACTGTAGCAGCAGCTCACAGAAACAGGTTCCTAACTCAACTGGATTCATCAGTCCAGACTACCAGTGACAGCCAGAAACTCGCTGGAAAAGGGATTTTTCCCAAATAACGTCTTGTGGTAACACGTTTTTCCAAGTCCCAGTAAAGAAAGCACAAAGACCAAAGACCAAACAAAAAACAAAAATCTCTTGACTCTGGATTTTTTTTTTACCCTGATAATTTGTGGTAGGTTTCTTTATTTTTTGAATATAAAGTGACAGAAATAATTTGCCATTAGAAAAGAGAAAGAATCTTTGACTATTTACAGCTTTTATACATCACAAAGTTTTTCTCGTTTTTATGTTGTGTCTTTTTTTTTTTTAATTCATTTTAATTTTTGTTCCTGCGTTCATTTGAACAAGTCCAAACTGGAAATCTATACACCTCACAAAAAAGCCCTCCACCCAAAAGACCCCCCACCCCCACCCAACCCCAATGAGAAACAAGATAAATCAAAAGAATGAAATTAACTTATTTCTTTTTTTTAAAGGTAAGTCGTTTGCTTATATATATACTTGTATTTTTTTTTTCAAGTTCAAACACCAAAATCCAAGAAAGGAAAAATAAAAAGACCCAGTCATCCGCCCCCTCCCCCCACTCCAGAATCTCAGTTGATCCCTGCACGTCCAAAATAGGAAGTATATATTTACAGAAAACAAAAACAAAACAAACAACAAAAAGAACTTGGAGGTGGATGGGCTGGGGATCTGAGAGTCAAGAGGAAGGCGAACTGGCCCCAGGGAGGGTGGTGGGATCTGGGCCTCACGGAGTCAAGGCAAGCCTGAGTCATCTGTGCTTTCCCTTGGGAGGACGCCCACTGGGAAAGCTAGGGACCCGTCCCCTCCACCATATTTCCTGGGGAGGGACGCGGCTCTACGTCTGCAACCCAACCCCAGTGGATTCCTATTTCATGGTTTCCATAGTCACCACCCCCGCCCACGCTCACACACACATGTGTGCCACACGTGCATGCCTTCAGACACATGCACGTGCGCCTGTCATTGTGGCCAAGTGTAACTGTGACACTGCTAGAACACTGGCATCTGTCAAGTGGAGAGAAAGAGATTTGCCCTCAGGGACCAGAGCTCCTTGCCCTGTCTTGTCTCTTCTCCGATCTCCACTGTAATACGCCATCTAGCTTCCGGAAATGTTTCCACAAGCCTCAGGCTGACTCTGAAGTATGTGCTGGGATGGTCATTGGGTAACAAAGCTCCTGTGAAGATTTGTCTCCCACTTCCCACAAATCCCCCTAACAAACAGCTGCACCCAATTAACCAGGTGCCAGAGAGAACCTAAGAGGGGACCTCTCAGGCAGAGGCAATGGAAACCGCTTTTTCTCTGCTCACCTTGAAAAAGTTGCATGCTCAGAGGTCTGAAAGCAAAGAGGAGGCGTGACAAAAGCATCCTTGGCCAGCTTCCCTAGCTTGTTCCTAAATGGGGTTCTGTTAGTCTTCAGGCATAAAGCACAGTATGACCCCTTGAACTGGCTGCAATATCCTCCCAAACAAGAACTCAAGACGTGGCATTTAGACAAGCCAGGATGAACACAATTTAATCTTTTGGGGAAAATGCCAGGCAAGACATGGCTAAGCTACGGGTTCCCTTAGCTGGTGGACAGAGAAGCTGAACGGGTAGCAGCCATGGCTGTGATCAAATCATTGCTCTGCTCAAGATTCCGTGGCGGTGCGGAGAGCTAGTCTAGCTCTAGAAATGGTTGAACAGCTTCTGTCTCTTTTCAAGGTAGGAGTTTTGGTTTTTGTTAAGGGCACAGGAAATGAGATAGAATCAGCACACCATCTGTGTCAGAAATCTGTGGAACCTTCCTGGGTGTGAGCTCTAGGTTGTTCTTGCTCCATCTTCAAAAGCCAACAGTAGATTTTGTTCCCCTGCCTCCCTTGGTCAAGTTTCTGACTTTTTCAGTCCCTCCCTAAAAGCCCCCACTGTCCCTTTCTCCTGAGGTCCCACACAAAGCCCTTTCCTTCCTAATTCGCTCTCGACCTTCCAATCCTTTTGCCCAAGGCTTTTAAAGACTTTCGATTATTTCCTTATGTTACTGTCACACTGTCCCTCTGTGTCACAAAAGAAAATACAAATTAAAATGATCAAAGAAAACTTCCCTTTAGCAGGACTGGCTAGAAGCAGAACTGCTTTCCAGTCCTTGTACTTTGGTTTTGTTTTTAAAAGATAAATGAGAGTAAAGGTGAAAAAAGAATTATGATTCTCCCAAGGAAACTAACTTAGGTAGGGAGCTTTGAAAAGAGAAAGAACGAGATCTACTAGAAACACGTGTTCTTCCCAGAGCAGATGTCAAAATGTGGCCTCAACCCGTGACCACATTTGCTGACTGGTAAGAAGATGTGCCGTGGCTTATCACAGACAGCAATGGCGTTTTAGTGGAAGTTAAAAAAGAAAAAAAGAACAATGATAGCATTGAAGCCAAGGTACCAGAGTTCTGTGTGACATCAGACCGTATGTCCAGCACTCACAGCCTTACCACCTCAATCTGACAGAGACCCCAGGACGCATCCCAAATGCCTGCAAGTCTTTCCTGGGGGAGTCACCATGAGAACCCCAAGATCCCTGAATATCTCTCAATACTCAGACTTTCACCCCAGATGACCAGCCAGGTACAGCTCCCATCTGTGCTCATTGCCCATCCTTTGTGAACTCCCCAAATCCTTCCATGAATCCACGGTCCACCGACAGCCACCAGCCTGATGAGTCCCTTCGTCGCCTTGCTCTGGCTAAGCATGGCCCTTCCCTGAGGTCTCTGCGGCCCTCTCCAGGCGCAGGCATTCCTCCCATTCCCCATGGCACTGGGCCTGGCGGGAATAGGCGGTTCTTGCTCCTCATTGCCTCTTCTGGACCACATGCCCTCCCCCTTCCTTAAAAATCAAATCAAACCAACAAACCAGAACAGCAGACTTCCAGCTGCTCCCCTCGCTTGAAGCAGTAATTTAAATACTAGTGAATCTCATTTCTGCCACTGTCTTCAGTTCCATTCACATCAGACGTTTGCTTGGCCCTGATAGCCACTGAAATCATCGTTCCCACACCCTGGCCTCTGAGTTCCTTGGCCTCTACTCCTTCAATAACCTTCACCCCCACCCCCTCACCTCAGCCCCCACCCACACCAGACCCCAGCCCGTGTGCCTACCAATAACCACAACCTCTCTGTAGCTGAAGCCTCAGGCTCAACTTTACTCAGCTCCTAATTTCCGCATTACTCCTCTGGAACCTGATTCAATAATCTAGTGACCACAGCCAGCATCCCAAGCCCTACCCCCTCCTACACTTCCTGATTCCCGATTCCTTAAAAATCCTCTTTTCTCCTCACCCAGCTTGGATTCTGTGGCCGACCGTAATCACTATTTTGCACTTGCCATTAACTGTGTGTCTTTTGCTCTCTCCATTGCATTCATCTGTTCAAACCCCAGCCCTGCCTAAATCCAACTCTCCACTTTGTCTAAGCAGCCAAATGTGGCAGAAGAAAACAACTTCAATTTCTTTTAAACTCGTGACCATGAGATCTTGAAGTAAGCCCTTCGTGCCACCTAGCATGTCTCTTATATTTTCTCTGTCTCTTTACACTTTTGCTGGATGGCTCAATGAATAATCAGTGAGTTCTTCTCTTCCCAAACCTCCACTATCTATTCCCCAACCCTCACTCTTATCAGATGAACTCCCTTTGTGCTTCACTCAGGAAACAATCGGGAAACACGTGCTCCCGCCATCACACTTACCGGCCTACCTGCATCTGTGCTCAGATACACCATCTCCCTCTTATTACTATACCGACCTGGTTAGGCTTGTGCTCTGGAGCCCATCCCCTCTCACTTCATCAACACATTTCTCCGGCAATTATCCCTCTCTTCAAGCATTATCAATTCTTCCTCTTTACCGGATCACTGGGGTTCAGCATAAAATGGGCTGTGATTTCTTCTCCCATTTCAAAGCAATTCCTCCCTGAACCTTGAACATCTTTTACCATCTGCTGCTATTTCTATGTTCCCTGTACAGCATAACTCCTAATAGAGTTACCTATGTATAATGTCACTGCTTCCTCTCTTCCCAGTCTTGAGCCCACCCCCCATCATGCTTTTGTCCCCACCAGGCCACTGAAACAGCCATTTCCCAGCTCACCAGTGGAATGACCTCCATGTCTCCAGATCGTCTTGTTCTACTCAGTAGTAGTGCTTGATTGCTACCCCTGGACACTCCTCCCACTGCTGGCTCCTCATTCTCCAGGGCTCAGACCAGCGACTCTCTTCAGTCTGCACTCACTCCCAGATCCAGCCTCATGATTTCAAATACCATCCAAATGCCCATGAATTCCAAATTTATATCTTCAGGCTCTACCTCTTTCCTAAACTCTGGGTTCACATATCCAATAGCTTAATCAGCATTTCCACTTGGATGCCTGGTGGACATCTTAAACTTACTATAAGGGGCTCTCTTCCCCAGTCTACTTCTCCTGTAGGATTCCTGTCATTAATGGGGACTCCAAACTTGTAGTAGCTGAGGCCAAAAATTCTAGGGTCACTCTTGATTCTTTTCTTTCGCGGTATCTAATTCATCAGAACATGCTTCAAGATACTTCCAGAATCCAACCACTTCTTACCAGCTCCACTAACACCATGGACCAAACCACTGTCATTTTTTATCTGGATTGATGTAATAGCCTCCCAACAACCTTGTTGCTGTTTCCATTGCCTTCCCTCTCATAGGATGTTCTCAACCCAGCAGCACAAGACTTTTTATTAAAACAGAAATTGGGTCATATCACTCTCTACTCAGAACCTTCTAGTGACTTCTCATCTTGCTCAAAGCCCTTATGATGGCCTACAAGGTCCATGGATCAACGCCACCTCTTTGACCTTATGTGTCACCCTTTACCCCTCACTCCTGGGACTCCTAGCTCTTCCTCAAGTACGTCAGCACGTGGTTTGACCTCAGGGACTTTGCAATTGCTTTCTCTTTGTCTGAAAAGCCCTTCACATAGAAAACTCCAAGGCTCACTCCCTTATTTCATTAAGCCTTTGTTCAAATGTCATCTTTTCATAGAAACTTTTTCTGCCCACCCTATAAAAAGTAGCAACCCCACACCCATTCTATCATCCCCACCCCCTTAATATGCCTCATTTTTCTCCACAGCACTTTGAAGTAACTGGCATGAAATATATTTATTTGTTGTCTATTTCCTTTTATCAACATGTACGTTTCAAGAGGGCCTGAACTTTGTGTTGTTCACCTTGGTGTCCCTGGCATGGGGTTTCCAGTCAATAAATGTCAACACATGAATGAACCATCTCTCCAAAACCTGCTTCTACACACCTCCCAAAATGATGAGTTTCAGTAAAATCAACAAAAAACATATGGATGCTTATTTTAAACTTTAACCAACTTTCCAAATGACAAGAGTGGAGCTCACTGTCCAGGCTCCTTTCTGATCCAAGAATTGTCCTTGGGTTTATTAATTTTTTTAATAATTAAGAAAATGACTTCAATCAATGACTATCTCTCTCCTTCTCTTGCCTACCTCCTAACTCCCTTGTGGCTATAGTAGAATTTATAGATTCTGTATTTGGAAGAATTACTTAATATTTTGACCTTTCTGGTTTGCTCAGAACATGTGATCTACTGCTCTTCAATGATATTTTATAGCTTGAAAGATCATAGTGAGTTTTTAGTGGACGTTCCATGTACATATGTGTAAAACTCAGGATTAAAGCAATCTGTAAAAAGCCTATTTATACTCTAATCTACCAATTTCCTGCCTGAAGTAAATTGTAGTCAGATTAGAAACCTGGTGTTTTCACTGGGGAAAGGAAGAAATAATTTTATTTAAAATATTTTTCTCTTTCAGAGGTGACCTAACTTTGTGATCTAAAATCATTCCAAAATTGAAAAAAGGTTTCCTCTAACTCTACCCCTTGATGTATTTTGTTCTCCACAGGGCCCTTCAGCTTCCCAGTTTACGTAAATGGAATCACCATGGGTTTAAGGCTCTTCTACTCAGAATCGTCTTGACGAAGAGAATGGAAATCATTTGAGAGGAGATGCAATGCTTGAGGAGGTGCAGTGCTTCTCTGTGTCTTTCTGGAAGGAAGCCTATGCCTCTCTCTACCGTCAGTCTGGCACTGTTTTTCTGGATCATCAAGAGTAGCACAGCTTCCCCTCTTGCCAGAGCTCACAGGGAACAGTGAACAAATCTCTCCAGGAATACACTAGAGCCTTGGGGTGTTGGTGTCATTGTCTCTTGACCCCAAACCTTCTACTCTTCTTTCTCTCTTCATTGTTTTTAAATTTTTCTCAGCTCAGTGAAGAGTATTTTTCAGAATAAACCTTTCTGTTACTTGTCACTGAATCTTCCCTATTTCACCTTCTTTCTCATCCCAATAGAGACACAATGTTAATGGTTAAAAATAATGTACAACAGCTCACTGGGTGAGCTATGTAGAAATTCTGGGGCTTTAGGGTCCAGGAGAGCTGAGGAAAGTCCTATCACCCGCACGTTCAAATGGAACCCAAGCATCCCGCGTCACACACGGCTTGTGCTTTGAACCAAGAAAAAGGAGAGAAGGCAGCGACAGCCACAAAATGCCTCCACACCCATAACAGTCGCCTTAATCAAAGTCCCGGTGCACATCCTCACAGAGGGTGCTTAGGATTCCAAAGCACAGTCCTCCCCACTGGTAGGACTGCAGGGTACCATTGGAGAGCACACACTCTCCGAGCCCTTGACCTTGACTTGGAGCTCCTGGTAATAAAGCCTTTCTTGCTTACTCATCATTCTCCTCTTTACCTTCTCCATCTTTCCAAGTTAAAGAATATCGAGAAACCCTGAGAAATCATCAAGGGTTCCTTTTAATAATCTAATAGTTTGGGTAACAATGCAGTTTCAGGAATTCATCCCTCCTTCAAAGAAAAGAGGTGATCCCAGACCATGAAGAGGAAGCAGGAGAGCTGCCAGAAGGCAGCCATGGGAGGGAGAGTTTCCGCGCGAGGAACCTGGGAGGTTCAACCACAAAGCCCCCTTTGCAATGGCTAAAAGCATAAGGTACTTTTGGTCTGTTTCCTATTATAGATATCATCCTTTTTGTTCAGCGCCAACCACTTAAATCTGTTTTGGGATCATGGCTGCCAGGAAAGGAAAGAGGAGAACAGGCACCTCAAAGAAGAAATGGCTCCGGGGAAGAGAATGAGCACCCCGAAGATAGGAGTCAATGAAATATGCTGACTCTACTCACTCTTCATGAATTTCCATACCAAACTGTGTCCACAGGATGTCTGACTGGTGATGACCAGGTAAAAATTTTTCCACGATGTGGGAGAAACAGAATGAAACAGAAACAAAGGAAATGAGAAAACGGTGATGACTGACCCAGAAGGTCATAGATTTGTTCTTGGTCTCATTTATCTTCCCATCCACCTGGCCTTTGCCCAAACAGGCTTGTGTAGATTATTTTTCCATGTAAACTATATTCAGCAAGAGGCCAAGGAGAGGTGTGAGCTGTCCTGGTGGCAATGACCAAATGGACAAGCCTGGCTTGAGGAGAAATCCAAACTATGGTATGGGAGGAATTGCATTCTGCCCATCTCAGTGAGGAGTTTTAAGCTCATATGGAGGTTCCTCAGCAGAGAAATTGACTTTGCCCTCTTCTGTCTTTTCATAGGATACCTAGCACCCAGGCCCACTCGAATCTACCCTACATGGGAAGGTATCCTCATCGAATGTTTGCTCTCAGCTTAGCAACTCCAGTCTTGTACAGCTGTGAATTTTCTTTGTAAACCATTTCCTTCATGGTTCCCTGAGCCAGCCTTGTGGCAGCTCTGCTTGAGGGCTGCCCTTTTCATTTCTACTATATTCTTTAATACTAAGCACAAGAGCTCTATGGTTTCAATTAAATAATTCTCTGTTATTTTATGCCCTTAGGGTCCCCATGAATCCTTTTATCCCCCCACCCCAATGAATATAGCTGTAGCTTAGCCAGGAATGGTCATCTCAGGGGAGATACTCCAAATGCTCATCAGCCATTGGTCTTGTTACCTGTCATTGACGAGCATCATGATCCAAGCATCTGTAATGACACCCATGTGAAAGATGGAGTCTCCATGGAGTCAAGGTAAAATAGCACCCCCCCACCCCACCTTAGCTTACTATGATACCATCATGATTTCATGTGGCCTATTGGGAGGCAAAAAGGAAAGGATATTTGCAATTGGCATGAATCTGAACTTTGAACTTAAAGAGGGGTCTAGTGCCCTCCTCTGCACCATTCACACATGGGGATAAAACTCACTTCCTCTCTCTGCCCATATTCTTTCCTGAAGCCAGGCTCTGGGAATGATTACAGTGTGCAACTGACGGGATGGACGACTCCCCACTCATCACTTTAAGGACATTTCCATCTTTCTACTTCCCCTAGGGACAGGATGTACTAATGAAATGAAGAAAAAATTCTACATAAAGCTTCAGACCTTTAGAGCTCTTTCCCTGTTTTTAGTATAAGCAAAATACTCTGTGAACCAATATCTGTTCTGTGGCACCAACTAAACATACTACTCTTTGGAAAGACTGATGAATACTTTCTGAGCGTGATGCCATTTATCAGTGAACAGGTGGACTGCACAAAATAGTGGCTGCAGGATTCTGCGGCCCGGGTGCTTAAAGAATTCCCCTTTATAATCCTGGGGCAAAATCAAGGTTTCCTAAGAATTCTCAAGAGACTTTTATGAGCCTTTGCAATGCCCATGTCTCCCTTCCTTCAGGCAGGCAATATTTTATTATGAATCTGGGGGATCTATATCCTTCCTTCCAGAATTCACTGTATATATGAACTTCTTCATGCTCCCACAACTAACTCATGGCTTAACACTGGAATCAAGCTTGCTGTGTTTGAACTGGCTCAAGTACATCTGGGTATCCAGAGAAGAATCTGAGGGGTTCTCCCTTGAGGTTGCCTTCCTCTCTGTGGGCTGGCCAAAACTACTACCGACTTCCTCCTTCACATTCCTGAAGGCTCCCTTCCCCATGTAACAGTCTGGAAGAAATTCTCTCAATTTTTCTTGAGCTTTTTATTTGTGTGGGTTACATGCTAATAAAAATTTTTAAATAATAAAAAATTATTAACAATGTCTTACCCCACAAAATTCAAAAACATTTTTGTTATTTGGCTTTCAACTCTTCATTATGGAAACTTTTCTCCCCCTTTCTCATTTTCCCAGTTCTTGCGTCATTCTTACCGCTTTTGACTTGTCTCTTTAGACGCTTATGGACTGTGAGGTATGTGTGTGCGGAGCATTCTGTGGAGGAGACAAATTTTCAGTGGGAAGATTTGGATAAATCAGCTGCCTGGCGTTCATGATTTTTCTCTACCATGAGATGCTGAACATAGGGTAGGCTGGACATTCCTGGCAGCATTGCTCAGGGAGCTAGGCTGAGACGTTCAGACAAGTTTTGGTGCTATAACCTTAGTTTCGGCAAATCATCAAATTTTGTTGTGCTCCAACATTTTCATCTATAGAGTTAAAAGGTGATGCTATTCCATGCCAAAGGAGACTATTTGTAGAAATCGTCATGATAAATTGTCCCATATCCACACATCAATGACTTTGATTTACTCAGAATGCACCACAGGCTATAATGCGGAGGTGCACGTGGGCTGTTGGTGACCCTAGAAACCATCCCTTTCCAAGAAGGGGCAGCAGGGTCAGGCTAGAAATAACCATAGCTCAGGACCTTTTTACATGGGAATTAAGCTAAGGATGCTCTAGGAGTGATTCCACAAATTTCTATGTGCTCCATTTCTTGTGCCTGCTACCAAGAAATAAACAAGGTAATTGCCCTGTGCCTAGGCATCTAGGAGTGATCCAGGAACAAAGTTCTCTTTTCTGGGATCCAGACTACCCAGTGATGCACAGCAGGCTCTGTCCCTAGTCTTTAAAATACCAGGGGGCTGACTGCACCAGACTCACTGGGCTCTGGCTCGGTAACATTAAACACCACGCACGTGTTTAAGCTCTGTGCTCTCTCAGCTTCTTTACCTGTGTGTGTGTGTTTGTGTGTGTGTGTGTGTTCGGAGGGTGAGCTGCTTGAAACTGACTCAGGACACAGAACTCCTCGAGGTCCCTAACCTGAGAGAGCAGTAAGAGAATGTACGTGAGGGTAGGGGAGGGAAAACAAGGTTTTAAGTGCTCTGGTTGTCATCCAATGAATTTGCATCAAAAAAAGGGTATTTTTACTAATTTTTTTCTCAATAAGAAGTCTCCCTGGATGCTTCTGTAGCCTCCTTGCTTCCTGCTCAAGGAAAGTCTTCTATTTTCCCTGTTCCTGACCCTGGGAGAGGAAAATATAATTGATTCTTCCATGGCATGTATTGCCATTCCTGTCCCCACAGAGAACAGACCTGTCTACCCCTGTTCATGGTGTTGTCAAGAAGAGATGTGGGCACATATGGCTCTGTGTGGATCTAAGCAACGGACTGTCTGTCTTTGGGGAGACTGGCTTCTGCTTCTCCCGCCTCCTAGCCCTGATTGTTACTGAGACATCAGAGGCCCACGTGGATTCCACAGTGTAGAACAGGGACAGACAGCAGGACAACTAGGTTGTTCCCTCACAAAGGAAATGCTTCTTTCACATAAAGCCTGGATATTCTGTCAAACCTCGAGGTGTCAGTAATTCACGGGCTAGGTAGAGTCAAAGAGAAAACACTAGCTCAGGAAACTACAAATCCATCCAGTTCTAAACGAACACTTTCATCAACTGAGAATCTATCCCCACTCCTCCATAAAGTGATTGAAATTGGGAATTTGGGATCTATTTTGTTAGGCATGTGTGTTTGTGCAGTATGTGGAGTGTGTGTGTGTGTGTGTGTATGTTGGGAAGGTTCACAAGCACACGAGAGCTCATGGCGAGGAGATCAAATCTGGTGCAGTTGTGCTGTTCTGACAAACGCAGGAGGTGATGTGTAAGCTGCTGAGAGCATGATTCAGACAGAGGCGGGATCCGGGCCTATCCTTTGGTTTGCAGGCGGTTCTTCTATCACAGCCAAAGGGGACATTAAAATAGCCCTTGGTATCAAAAGAAAATGATCAGTTACAATTAAAATGTGACAATGACCTCGGGAGTTAACTGCACAGACTAATCTGAATGTGACTGAAGCTTCAGGTAGGCATGTCTTGGATTTTAAGAAAAACGTCCTCTCTGCAAACAGGTAACATCCTTATCTACAAGCAGCAGGCAGCTCAGCACATTGCCGTGCCCATGGCCACACCCCCTGAAGCTGTGCTCCTGTCAGATCTCAGAGACCCGAGTCCCTTCGTGCAAAGAGGACAGAGGAGCCACAGCGAGGTGGCTCAGATTCTGTAGGGAGGGGTGGGGGGTGCGACAAGCCATTCCCTCTCTGCTCAGGTCAGGACCTCCCGGGTGTGGCTGGGTCCAGGCTGCACACTCACCGGGCCTCACAGTCAGGGCTGAAGGCAGCCAGGGCGCAGTTCCTGCATCCCAGCACTGCCCTGGACAGCCGTCCCCTTCCGGGTATGCTTGGCATGGGATCAGAGAACCTCCGTGCCACACGTGGCCATGAAGGTGGTCCTCAGAGTGTGCTTTCTAATTTTTGAAAACTTTCTTCTGCATCACAGATGACAGTGAAAGTGGAGAACAGTACGAGTAACCCTATCCTCAGTCCAGTATGCCCAGGAAACAAGGTCCAAGTCTGAGCGAGCCTCACCCTCCAGGCGTGACTGGCATCTGGAAGGTCATCAGCGCTGGGTCTTCCTCGTTTCCAAAGCTGTCACCAACACCAGTAACACAGGGAATCCAAGAGATCAGATGTAGGCTGCAGGCTCTGTGACAGGAAGGAGGACCCGCTGTAGATTTCTTGTCCTTTTCTTTCTTCCTGTCCTCCCTCAACACTTACAGCTCCTTACAGGCAAAAGAGTGACATGAGCACCTCACGGGTAAACTGTGTCCTGGATATGCTTTGAATTTCCTGGCATCTTCTTCATTCCACGGGCCAACGGAGATTCACGAATGTCCTTCCTGAGGACGGCACCTTCCCACCCTCCACCAGCCATTATCAGACTGTTTGTTTCATTGGTTAAAACAGAACTTTCACAACAGAGCAAGTGAGATTTTGCTCTAAAATATGAACTATTCCCATTCCCAGGACTACCTACACCTAACAGGACTTTCGGGGAGAGAAGTCTCCCTCCCGACTTGCACTGTGATTTTCATTAGGGAGCCTCCCACGCTGTCCCACTGTGCCGCATCTTGCCAATAATAATTCTCTACCCGCCTCCTGGCTTTGTTCACTTTTTTGATGAAAAGATGTGGTACTGCCTGTAACTCATTCGAGTTCAGTTCTCTCGAGTATGCTTTAAACTGGCACACAGCGGCAGAAGATGCCTCCCCCAGGGGAGTAATTCCTGATCAATGACATAATGAGATTTGCAGGAGAGGTTGGCCAGAAGGGAGCATTATCACTTGTCAGAGCAGCTTAAGTGAAAGGGCAATAGCAGATCAAGACTTTCCTCAGGGGGAGGAACAGTGACCAACATGGACTAGAAGGAACAGGACAGGTGTTTAGTTAAAACACCCCAGAGGTGGGAGCGGAGGGGAGAGGGGGGAGAACAGGGCTCAGAATGAAGGGGCAGAGGTTCGTTGTCTCCTCCTGTGTATTGATCTCTTCACATTTAGAAAGAAAGGAGGGGGATGAAAGCTAGACTTCTGGGATGGCTCCCTCAAATCCTACCCCACCTCCATTTGCAATATACAGATCAGAAATAAGTGCTTGATTATGTCAACTCTCATTTGAGAGAAGTCTCCCTACAGACAAAGCTCCAGGAAGAACTAGAATTCAGAGTCTAGGAATGAAATCTCAGGACAAGGCTGTGAGCAGCACAGACAGTTTCCCCACGTCTGGCCAACACAGCACCAGCCATACAGCATAATGAATTGGTCCTACTGCACCACCACTCAGGGGCTGTAAGACTGTGTGATTGGTGGATCTGAATTGTTACATGGTCCTTTTGGTATTGCATGTATTAAAAAAAAAAGCTACAGCTTACATGAAAGCCAGAACAGTCCCAGCATAGGTCAGGTGGTTAGACTTGGTCCACATAGTGATCTGTCTGGAGACCAGTTCCACTCAAAGTATCTGAACAGCTCCTAACACTTAACATTTGATCAATACTCTGCATGGCTTCTGCCTCTGTCACTTACTTCATCTGTGGACATATAGTCCTCCAAGCACATTGTACTAACCCTAAAACAGTCACAGAGTAACCTCAGAGACAAAGCAAAACTTAACAAGATCCAAATTCCTCTTTGAAATGATAATTAACATGGAAATGTACACATATAGTCCATTTCTGTGGCTGCAGGTAGGTGGGGAGATACAGACATAATGAGGAGAGACTCATCCTCAGGTTAAACTGCAGATTAAAGTATCCTGTGGGCAAAAAAAAAAGGACTCCTTTTTGACTATAATTTATAATATTAAATATTTACCAGTGCCTTCCCCTATATCAGATGCACTCGCAGGTGCTCCAGGAGATAAAAGGTTGAATAAATGCATGGCCCTGACCACAGGGCATTTATAATCTAGCAGGGGAGATGAGATGCATAACCAAATAGCCATCAAATAAGATGGTCTGTGATAGCTGACACTACGGAGTTACAATTAACGCACACAAGGCATAGTTATTTACTTTTGGATGGGAGATGAAGAAAGGCAGACATGGTGGTCTATTTGTTCTGGTCTTTAAAGATTTATATAGAGGATGATGGATATAATGCAAGAAGGGAGTAAGATGGGAGATAGGGAGGAGAGAATTTGGGGTAAAGGGAGCAGTTTGAGGGAAGACACATGTGGGGAAAAAAGTCAGTCTAGGAAAGGTTAGGAGACAAATGGGTGGGCCTGCCTGTCTGGGCCATGGGCACACAGAGGCAGGTAAAAGAAGCTCTTCTTGTTGGTAGACTGTAGCCAGTAGAGCCCGTTGAAGGTTTTTTGTTTGTTTTTGAGTTGGAGAAGGACATGATTGAATTTACATTTAGGAAGTCCTGATTAGAGTAGATTCAAATATAAAACCTTGGAACAATGCTGAAAGACATTGAAATAACCCAGAGTGGAGGGAAGGGCCTGGAGGAAGAGAAGACTGGGAAAGTTTAGGGGTCAGGAGCACCAGGCTTTCCAAAGGATGAGGGAAATGGAAGAGGCGAAAGTGGCTGAAAAGCTTCATTTTGGTGACAGAAGGAATGCTGGTACCATTAACTGAAAGGGGGAATGTGGAGGTTATGCTGGTTTGCAGGGGTGGTCTTGGATATTTGACTCAGTATGTAAGTTATTTGTCCAGAAGGTGACTGGAAATACACCTGCATTAATTCAGCTGAAGTGAAAAGAGGGGTCCAGGGATGAAGATTTGGAATTCATCCTCATTCAGAGTGGCTGAAATGGTGGCAGACAGAAATATCGCTATAGGAGCATGGAGATGGGGAGGGTCAGGCTCAGAACACCATGGAATTCAATGGTGAAGGGCTAGGAGGAAGAGTAGGAACAAGTGCAGGAACACACAGAGAGGATCAGAGGGCAAGGGTTAAGCCCAGAACGCTTCCAAGGGTAAATTTAGGCGAGAATCCAGAGTTAATATTCATGAGGCCAAATTGCAAGGAAAAGAAAGGTATTGGATTTCTTAGCAAGAAGTTCACTGAGAAGAAGCCACAGAGTAGTTTCAGGAGAGTGGCTAGGTGTTACCCAGTTTTAACAGTTAAGCCATGAGCATTAGGCGAGGAAGTGAAGAAAGGAAGACTTTCAGGTTGAGAAGTTTGGAAGTAAAAGATAAATGGAGATAGGACAGGAATTGAATGCAAGAGTCTAACTGGATCGAGAGAAGGTTTGTTTTTAGAGATGGTTGTAGGATTTGCTTGTAGATGGTGGTGGCGTTGTGAGATCTAGTTTTAGAGACTTTTGTAGGTGGATATATGGAAGAGATTAAAGACACAACAGAGAAGTACCACTGGCTGGAGTGGACCTTCAAAGAGGTCAGAGGGTGGGTCTCAGACCTGGGAAGAGGAGCACTGAGTTGGGAGGGGGGATGCAAAGGAAGGACAGGGGACATTTCAAGGAGAGCAGAGCTTATGTGAGAACTCAAAAGCCAGGTATCTTTCCTTAGTAATACAGTAGGGAAGATGGCCTGCTGGAAGAGAGGAGGTGAAAATGAAAGGAAAATTAAACCCAAATTAAACACTGTGAGAACATGAATGGAGGCAACGTTGGAGAAATGGCAAAGGTGCCCCAGTTGGGTAGGCTTCAGGCGAGACTGAATGGGTCAGAGTTGAGCTCTTCAGCCCAGGTTTTCAGGCCTCTTGTTCTAGGGGATGGACTGGGGGAGGGGAGGATGGGACACGGCACTGGGAAAGCAAGGCCTGTGGGGCAAGAAGCAAGAGCACGCAGAGGTTGCTGGCAGTGGTGTTGGTGCTGTGGGCGAACACAGGCTTAGACAGAGAGGGGAGCAAATGATGTCCAGGGCCTCACCAACTGCAACCACAGAGGGGACTGAAGGAGTGCAGAGCAGAGAGAAAATGCAGTGGCGGTGGTCAGAGGGACGTGGAGTGACTTCAGAAAAAGAGGTTCAGGCCTCGCATGATGGGGAGAGCTGAATCCCCACAGTGTTTTTTAAAATAACACAATGGATGATATTGAAGACTCACACCATGAAACTGGAAAACATTAAACCTGCATGTATAAATATACTAATTTATGTATACCTATTTATACATACATAATACATTTAAATATTTTATACATTTGCATTCATTTATTATATGAGTATAATATACTTCAGTTTGAGATCTTTTATATTCTTCACAGCACCAGCCCAGGGGCATAGTATGTGCTCAGAAGACATTGGTTTAATTGAAGTAACATAGTTAACCAGAGCTTTTATATTGTTCTCCTGAATAGTACAGGAATCTGTTCCACCCCCTAGATCACAAGGCTAAAATAATGACAAGGAAAGAGAGTTCGGGTTTAAAGTGTGGAAATGAAATCTTTAAAGTCACAGTTCTGTAAAGGGCTGAGTGTCAGGCTTTTTAATCATACCCTCAGTCCTCGCATGGAGTTATGTTCCCGTTGCCTTTGCCAAAAAGATTCCCCACACCAGAGTCCCAAGGCTGTCGGGGAAGTCTACTCATCCACTCTGCTATCTCCTTGAGTTCCCATCAGAGTCCTTGCTCTCAAAGTCACACCAGCAGTTAAGTTTTAAAGCACAGAACAGCACCAGAGACTCACTGTGATGAGCTCTGAGATGGATGCACACGGACACACTAGCAGGGAAATGTGCATGATTTCAGATGGTCCCACTTTCTCCTTGTACTGCTATCTCAACACATCACTCCTTGGGGAAATTCTTTTCCCTTGCTTCAGTACTATAAGTTAGAGACCCCTGAATTCACTAACCTTTCTAAGCCCCCTGATTTCACTAACCTCTCCAAATAGCAGTGACTTTCATTGAAGGTTTTTTGGGGGACTCTGTCATGAGAATAGATAGGTGTAAATACTTTGTGCTGTAGAACCCATAGGGCCCGTGTGACTGAGTCAACTCGGTTGGGATGCAATGGAGGTGGGATGCAATCAGATATCCTGTCATTATATATATGGAACCCCCAAACTAAAATGGAATCCTGGACCTAGATTTAAGCTCTAAGACTGATGAATCTACATTTTAGTGATGTCCCAAGTACCCAGTAGGTTGACACAAGAATTGCCCACTGGTTAAGTTGTACCTGGTAGTCCACTAGCTCCTGAACAGTTAGTGTGTGTTGGGGTCACTGGGTGCCCCATAGAGATGGGGAAGTACAGAATATAGAACTCAGCTAAACTGGAAGATAAACTGAACTGGGATAGAGAATAATTATAGTAATGTTTTGTTATCCTAACAGTAAGTCAATTTGATCTTTTTAGCTACTTATTCAGTAACATGTAATGGATGAGAAGCACAGAAAGAGTCCTAGTCTTTGCCCTGTAAGGTACTGAACTGAGAAATTCATACTGTACACTCATGTGATGCTTACTGAAAACAGTGCCTGGCTAGGAGTACTATTCCTGTGTCGCATGAGCCTTAAATAAAACCAGGTGGAGGATGAGATGGTTTAAATGTCTTATACTCTAGAACCTGTATCTTTTACTTCCTACTTTGTTACTTTTAGCATTCTTTGCCCTCTTCTTCTTCTTCTAATGTATAATTACTTTATTTACAGAAAAGGAAGCAAAAATCCTCATGTAAACTAGGTGTTTAAATGTATAAATCCCTAATATGGCTTAATATGTCACCCTTCCTGGGATTACTTTCATTTACATGACAGATGAGCAGCTCAGTGCTGAAGCAATAAACCTGTGCAGGAAGCCAGTAGTTGAAGTGGGTGGAGAATGAAAAGGAAAGGTCCTCTCGGGACCTCTGAAGTCACAACATGGACTATATACTGTTTGTAAGGCCAGACCCATCCCAGCACACCTGTCCACCTTTGGCTGCTTCTCATCCACAAAAAGTTCCTTAGACAGGAAGAAGAGTCTCTGACACTCAAGTAAAGGAAGCAAATGCTCTATGCAAGTATTTGGCAGTCTACTGAGCACACATTTCTTATATGGCTTTGGGCTCAGAGAGCACCTAAGTTATGGCCGCAATACCCAGAAATGCCTAATGCATTCCTCAAGAGCACCGCAGGTGCCCCATTAGTGCACACATCGAGTCATTCCTAACACACCAGACACACACGGGGTGTCAAGCAACAACAGGGCTTAATTTTTTTAGAGAGATGGGGGTTGAAAGAATAAAGTGAGTTCTGGAATAGGGTTTTTCCAAGGGCTATTGCCCCAACAATCTGGTTATTCTGTCTCTCAATCTTGAACTCCCTAAAAAACCAAACAAAAAACAAAAACAAAGAAACCCTAGTTCTTAAATGAGATGTGCAGGTGACCAGCACGCTGCAGCTTGGATTACACAGTTTCTTTACCCCCCCACACAGAGAATTCTCCCTAGGGCAACTCCTGATGGCCACAGAACACCGGGTGGGTGATACTCACTTAACTGTATAGATGACTCCTATTTTATCACATTATGCATGTCTTTTGGCACTACTGACACCACCAACATATAACAGAATCATTTGTGATTTGTTCCCCCAGTAACAACAGGGCTGTGGCCAGTATGCAGGAATCCACATTAAAAATGTTTCACACGTTCTGGCTGAGGATACACAGTGACATACTTTGAAACTCCAAAATCCACTGAACATGCATCACTCTGAAGGGTGTGCACATTCTTGACTCAGGAAAATTCAAGGGCCATATTAGCTGAGGTTGGGAGAAAACGAGATTGAAGCATTTCCACTGAGAGGAATGACCCAGGACCACAGTGGAAGGGAATGATAAGGGAACACAAAAGATGTGACCCTGAAGAAAATTGGAACAATTGGTGCTCCCGAGGGTGTCTGTGGACTCTGCCAGTTTGGGACAGACTGGGTCTTGTACAGAACCATCTGTGGAATAGATGCCTTACTGCTAAGTTCACCCTCATGCATTTTACTGGCTTGCTATTTTGGAATGAAGTAACATCTAGGACTTGACGATGCCCAGCCTTCTTTTCTTTAAGCTTTCTCGAGAAGGCCATGAATATCTTATTTGGTCCCAATTTGACCATCCAGTTGAGGAGAAGTGACCAAATGGGACCAGAGAAGGAGTGTAGAAAAATGAGGTTGTCCAACTGACACCTTTTGACAGGGCGGGGGATGGGAAAAGGCGTAATGTAGAATCTCAGGTAAATGGATTTGGAAATTTCTTCCTGTGGTAAAGAGAGAGAGGCTGCCACCCATCACAAAGCCAACAGTCCCGTGAAAGAAATTCTGTTTGTCTGGTTAACCCGAGGTCAGGGTGTGAATACCTGGCTTGAGGCAAATAGCACCTTCCTGATGGCAGAAATGATGACAAGGCAGATATAAAGTCACTATTGGCACCGTCCCTCACATACGCACCCTTCTACCTCTAAAACCAACTTCCACAACCTTCCTAAGAGAATCCTCTGGCCACTGGGCTTTGAGCAGATTTGGTAATCTTTTCTGAAAGAGCATGCAAATTTGTAAGAAAGACATGAATGTATCCAGGGCTGCCTCCCTGTGACCAGACATCACAGGCTTTGAAAAGTAGACTTAGTGGGTATTTTGTGGGTGTGTATACAGTGCTGACTTCTAAGGAGTGAGGGAGAGGGCAGGGAGAGGGCCCCCGCCCAGGGATAAGGAAGGACAGAGTCTGAGGGCTGGGACGGTTGTTAGGGGAGGTTTCTCAGGACTGAGCTTCCAGAAACCCCACAGCCACATCAAGAATGAGAGGGTCATTTGACCTCACTCTGGCTGAAGCACATTTAGGAATCTTTCCTACCCTGGGCGCTGATGGGGAAAACATGGTGCCACCAGCTTGACTTTGCCTGGGATGCCTGTGATCTATGGTCTGCCTGGAAGACAGGAGATGGACCTGGGTTTTGCTTGGAACCAAACAGGACCCTGGGCTAAGCCCCGGCCCATGGGCACGGACACTTCTCACAGACCAGTAAGAACACTGGGGGGGGGGGGGAGTGTGGACATGAAGTACTTTTCCCTGGCTTTGTCACCACAGTGGCCTCCATTTGCATTCACATTTTTTCCAGACACCCTGAAGCAAAAGCAGTTCCCCCGGTGGAAAATGAAAACCCAGAACAGGACACTATTTTCCCCTTTCATTCCCATCCCCGCCCCACGCCCTCCAGCCCAACACCCTGAATACGCACAAGAACACTTCATCTGTACAAAATTAATTAGAAAACAAAATATTTACATATGAAATAAACACCATCTTGATTTCCATCCCCAGCGGAAGCCGATAGAGCCCCTTTGTTCTAGATTGCTGTTCGCTGGGCGAGTTGGTTTGGTTTTTTGTCGGAAAGGGGTGAGGTAAGAGGAAGAATGAGGGGAGAGGCCCCTGACCTCAGATGCTGTCAGGGTGAAGCAGTGCTTATATGGCCCTTCTCCTTCCTCCCGGACGCCTCACGCCCTCCGTCCTCTCTGTCCAAGTCTTTCCTTGAATCTAAGGTAAAGCACTCGTGTGCTCTCCTCTCCAAATCTGTGAGAGGTTCAGCCCCTGGCCCCCAGGTTCATTTTAGAAAGAAAACAAAGCTTTTCAAGGCCTTCAGTTGGCTTTAAAATGAAAGGTACTGAGGTAAAGATCAAGGAGGGGCTGGGGGACAGCAGTCAAGGGCAGGGAATGAGGAAGGGCAGAGTCAGGGCAAATAAGAAGGCAAAGAGCAGCCCTGGAGGGTGTGACTTGAGGAGACATGGCAGCTTCCTTCCAAAGGAGGATGAGCACCTTTCTGGTTTATGTGTCCTGTGTGCAACATGGAGATCCTGTGGCCAAGCTTCCAAACAGACCCAGGGCTCTGTGGTTGCCACCCTGTGGAAGGGGAGGATGGCAGGACAGGGTGACAGACCATCGAACACCCCTACCCCAAGTTTCAGGACTGGCAGTGACAAATACTCGTTTCCCTTCTCAGGTTTCCAACTTTTAGGGAAGGGGGCATGAGATCTGCCAGTACCCTCATCCCTGGAGTTATATATATATATATATATATTTTCCTTATTCTTGAATGGTACCATCTGGAAGGGAAAGGAGTTGTTTCCGGGATGTGGAAGGGCTTCTAGCAAGCATGTTCACACAGGGTTCCATACCACATTCTCAGGCAGGCAGACCCAAAGGGGCGGTGGACCAGCCTCTCCTCTCCCTACCTCCCCACTTCCAAATCTCTTCCCTTCCCTTATGCCTCCTGAGCTGTACTCACAGAGCAAGCTCACTCCTTTGAACTGATGGCTCCATATCCATCTTCATCAATTCTGGGGGAACAAGCCTGCTCTCCACGCTCCAGGTTAAGTAAGAAGGGATCAAAGCATTGAAAACATCCCCCTCTCTCACTTACCCTGCCAGAAACGATTCCCTTGGTCTTCAAAGCCTTACTGTGCTCTTACCCAAACCTGGCCAGCTGAGGGTCTAAAAAGCTCAAAAGAGCTTCATAGAATCTTTTGCCTCAAGTGTGGGCAAAAGAATCACGGCTGCTTCCACATCCCTTTAGCCTTCCTGGAAAGTTCTTGGCCAAAACTGGTTCAAAGTATTGGCAACCACAGAGGAATCACTTGTGTACCCTGTTCTTGTAGGATTGCTCACCACTGTTTTACCTAGACCACAGAAGCTTCTCTGTCAAGAACTTCCATTCTCCTCCTTCAGGAAGGGTGAAGGGTAAAGAAAGCCAAAATTCAGGTAACACATGACCATCTCTGTTTGTATATAAGCCAAAACAAGCACACTGATTAGGGATATTGAAAGGAATGACATTATGAGTCAAGGTTGCCTGACCACATGCATGTCTAGACTACACATGTGTATGCATGTATATGGACACAGATGCACATGCAGTCCATCCTCTTCTGCCTCTAGTGCACCATGACACACCACAATGATGCACTTGCCATCATCCACTCATGAGCTTTCCTCCCAGTTCACCACTAATGAGTCTCACGGAATTGAAGCAAACACTTTTTGGCTTATATATAAACCACACATGGTCTACCACGCTCTGCTTGGCTAAGCAACAAGAATTTAGCAAAAGCCTCTTTCCATTCACAGGCAGTATGCTAAATAGCCTTATTTAGATGCTTATACTTCCCCACCTAAATATAAAGATCAGTTTGGGGAGAGCTGTCTTGTGCTCAAGTGGACTCTTTGTGCTTCTCCTTGCTTAAGGTGGTGGCAGAGAGTCCTTCCATGCCAGGAGGAAGCTCGCATGCAGCCACTTCCTTTCTGCACTGCACCCTCCCATGCTGAGCAAGCCCACTGTACCCGCTCCCAGGAACAGGGATGACTGACAGATGGGGACGGAGGAGCTAAGTGGGGAGGGAGAAGACAAGGTGCAGTCCCCGGGGGAATCAGAACTCCAGGATCCCATACATAAACTAAAACAATGAGAAAGGGGCAAATGGGAGCCAAGGTCACCCCCATCACCCTCCACGACATGCGCACCACAGGCCCCCAGCCCCACCCTCCCATACCCACCTTAACCTCTCTCTTCCCTCACTCAGACATCAGACTCAATACTAGAAAGTTTCTCATAAACATGCCCATTGCTGGAGCCATTGAAAGCCCTGGGGTTTTTGTTGTTAGGCACACAGGGGTTGGACTGGTTCCCTATACAGACGTCTTTCTGGAAACGGCCTGGCACAGCCCCATGGAGGGCCGAGACCACCGGCTTGTTGGTGACAAGGGCACGGAAGTCTGGCCTGGCTTTTGGCGCCCCCGGCACCGTCGGCTGCCTGAAGAAGTAGGATTTGCTGCCATGGAGCAAGCACTGGTCGTCCCCAAAAGTGGGGATGAAAGGGTTTTGCGTGACCCGGTCAGGGTAGAGCGACTTGCTGAGCATGTAGCCGCCGCCGGGGTTGTTGTGGTGGTGGTGTCCGGCAGTGGGCACTGAGGACTTGCTGTTGGCGAAGGTGCTCTCACCGGCTGACATCTCAAACATGTGGGCGTAGGGACTCCCATCCAGGAAGCGGCCCTTGTCTTTCAGGCTGACGCTGCGCGGGGCCAAGGCGGCTTCTTCCTTCTGCAGGTCCACGAAGGTGTCGTAGGAGTGCTGCCGGCGCAGCTTGTTCCGGGTCTTCTTCTGGGCCTTGGAGTTGGTCGGGCTCTGCGGGTACTTGGTGGTGGGCGCATTTGACGTCACCGCCACAGGCGCGGCCGGCTGGTCCAGCTCCTGCAGGGAGTTGTCCTCGCTGATGTCGTACAGGTTGCCGGCCTTCTTGCAAGCCTCGCACCGGATGCACGCCTGCCGGCCCGAGTTCTGCCCCGGCACCGCCGGGGAGTAGTTGTGCAGCTTCGAGGGGCAGCTGCGGCAGAAGTTGCCCCCGGAGCGGTCCTCCCAATCCACGCTGGTCAGGTTCTTCTCCCAGGGCGCCGGGACCCCGCCGACCACGCCGTGCTTGTCGCCCGCCCCGTGCTTGAGGTGCGACCTGTTGGTGCAGGGCCCTCCGCCGCCGACTGAGTCGCGCTTGAAGTCGTCGCTCTGCTCCTTGTAGATGTCTGTCAGGTCCACGTGCTCCCAGTGCGGCGAGTTCTCCTTGGTGCGGAACTGGTCCAGGTAGAAGTCCCGCAGCCCCTCCTTGTCCCGGAAGTAGCGCTTGTGGTCGGGCGAGCGCGGCGGCCGGCGGCGGTAGGCCAGCTCGATCTCGTCGAACTCCCGCCGGGACTTGGCCGAGGCCGGCCGCTTCTTCAGGCTGTCCTTGTACTGCTGCTTCCGCCGCTTGGCGGCGTTGCCCTCGATGTTCCCGTAGGTGACGGTGTGCGTGGAGATGTCGGACACGTCGGAGCGGATCAGGTCATCGTGGCCGCTGTAGCGGTCGCTCTTGAAGGAGAACTTGCCGTACAGGTCGCTGAGCTGGCTGTGCTTGGAGGCGGGGAGGCTGATGTCCAGCGGCTTCTTGCTGATGGACCTGGGCTGGGTGGTGAAGGGCGGGTTGTCGCAGTCGTAGAGCCCGTCGATGGAGCTGGCGCTGCCGATGCTGTGGGGCCGGTGGTGGTGGTGGTAGTGGTCTTGGTACACGTTGCTGTCCTTCAGCTGCAGGTTACCAAAAGTCCTCTCCACCTCGCTGATGTAGTCGCTGAAGAGGTTCTCCTCGCAGGGCGGGTTGTTATAGGATTTGCAGTCAGAATGCGTGAAGCTGCGGCGGTGCTCGGAGATGTCATAGACGGATGACTCGCGGCGGATGAAGTCCAGGGCGCTCTGCGGGGAGCCGTTCACACCAGACAGGTTAGCCATGTTCTTGGCTGTGCGGAGCAGGCGCAGGATGTTGGAGTGCGTGTTGTTCATGGTGGCTGTCGGGGAATTCATCACGGACTGGCGTTCCTCGATGGCCACGCCATGGATGCAGCTGTAGATACCCTGAAGCAAGGAGAGGATGCATAGGACGATTAGGTATCCAGACAGGCTAGAGAAGGCCACGGAGGTCACTCCCCCCTTCACCACCACGGATTGCCTAACTGGATATGAAGTCAGGGAAAACATGACATAGTCTAATACACTCACAAAGTGATGTGGCTAGAAGCTTGCCTGATTTACCCCCTTGAGTTGAACAAGTTTCATATCATGGGCTGAGGTCAGTGGTCTTGGCCACACCATGTACCTTGAGCAAACAGAGTGGAATCACAATGACATTCTTGCCTCGACTCTACCATTGACTTGCATGGATTTTCCTTTCTATGCCTAGGTTTTCATCTGAAAAATGAGGCCATGATATCAACTGAGAGCAAAAAATATTGTCAGCCTCCTGGAAACCAAGAGCCATGCTCTCCAGATGTCAGGGCTACTTTTTCCTGGCTGGCCATCCTTGGCTGGCAGTAAAACACAGGGGAGATCAGTAGTGCACAATTGCCACTCTTTTCCAGCTCTGACAAATCCTGAGCAGCTTTTTGGATTTTCGTCACTGAATAACAGCTGGGTAGTTCTCTTCTTGAGCCAAGAATGAACCAAATTGACAGAGGGAATTAGGAAGCCCCGGGGTCAAAGAAGGATTTTTCTCCTGTTGGGTCATACACGGTGGGAGGGAAGAATTGGGACAGATATCGAGTACTAAATAGGAAGATATAATTCCCTTGTTGAATCCACTCATTCATTTTCTCTTTAGCTCTGGGTTTCATCCTTATATCTCACTCACTTAATTTTATCATACATTATTAATGTCTTAACAAATTAGTATTGATTGCGAGCCCCCTGTGTACAGCTCCTTGTACAAGGCCTTGAAGAACACTGTCCAGGAGAAGTTATGAGTTGGGTACAAGTCTAAAGTCAAGCCAACCTGTTAATATCTTGCTCCCTGCCTTGGAAGGTGGACACATTTGGAACTTTTCACCCTGGCAAGGGAATTATTTGAAGAAGAGGTTGTTTGAATTACATCCTTAAAAACAAAGGCAATTTGTTGAATTTGGAAAGCTGTCCCAGTGGACGGGGATGAGAGGAGAGAAGATTAGAAAGCAGAACTGCAGCCAAATGGGAAAGAAGGCAGGTTTCGCTGAGGTGAGTCTCCCTGGCCCAGAGGTCAGCAGCCAGGTGAAAGATCTTCAAGGTCAGGTTACTCTTACTTTTTTTCACAGGCTTCCTTTCTAACCCTTCTCATTAATGCCCAGAAGGAAATGCAAAGCATTTTTCTCCTACAGATTCATTGATTATGTTGAATGGCTATGAATGGGATTTCTATTATTGGCCACCAGTCTCCAGTGCTTCTGACATTACCCTATCTGGGGCTTAGGCAGGGCTGTGCCATCGAACGAAGTGGCTCACGCACCACAAATTCCATCCTCCTGCTCCCAGATTACTGGATGTCCTGAATCAATTCACAGCTGGAGAGGAAACTGTTCTCTATCATTAAAACACTACAGGAAAATGATGAAAAGACGGGACAATTTAGTAAGAAATCTATTTTCTTACATAACTCCATTAGAGCCAAAGTTGGTTACATCTGAAATCTAGACCTCTATTCTAAAAGGGCATTTGAGTTCACCTCTAATGAATGAGTCCTATAACTTTATTAACAAAATCAAAAGAAGTCTGCTTTTCAAAAAAATATTTTTACTCTTCTCTGTGACCCTCTGTTCATATTCAGAATTGTGTTCTGAATCCTTACTTTGGACTGAAAACACAGAAGATACCTAAATAAAGAATGACTTAAGAGTTATACTCTCGCTGTAATTAAGGAAGTTTCTAGAATGTAAGTTTCTTATGGGTCAGGATTCACTTCTGAAGGTTCTGTTAAGCCCTTTAACTCCCCTAACTCACACATGGCTAAAACATAGAGTGGAGAAGTGAACCTACCAATGGTATACCTTTATATATTAGAATAAGAGAGACGCATTACATTTCACTATATAAATAGAAATATGGTTTTTAAAAAAAGATTAAATGACTAATCCAACCTATATAGAATTAACTAATAATGATGAAAGGCATTTGGTAAAAGGTCAAATTTTTCATTTTGATAGATCTGCCAGTTCTTATTGAGAACCAGAAGTCCAAACCCCACCTAGAAAGCTGTTTCTTGAAGGAAAAACAGTACCATCCATCTTCTGAGCCACATAAAATTATATCACCCACCCCCTGGGGAAGTGTCCATGATGTGGCTTCCTGCTTTAGCAGCTCAAGTCTGGAGTGCATGCCCACCTGGGTCTCTCGGCCTTGCACGATGCTAGACTAAGCCGTCCTTCACAAGCTCCTGGTGCGTAAACCAAAATACTTACTCTGCTGATGGAGAAGACCATGCCAGGTTTGCCAGAACAGACACCCATGAAGCAATGCCGGAACTGCCAATAGAAAAGGTGCTCGCAGATGAAGGTGATGAGGCTGAGGGCCATGGCTGCCCCCAGCATGTAGAAGACTCCTGCCATGTTGTCAATGTCCAGCTGGCTGCTCATGACCTCATTCTTCTCGTTGTGGCAGATGCCAGTGAGCCAAAGAGCTTCCAGCTCCTCCATCTCCCCTGGACACAGGGCAGAAAGGAGAACAGGAGAGAGAAGAGAGGAGAGGAGGAAAGAGAAGGGGATGGGGTTTTGGGAAAGAGAAAGAAAAATATGAGAGAGAAAGAGAAGAGGGCACATAAAAAAGAAAATTTCATTAACACCATTAGATATTCATCAAGGTACTCAACAAGTACTCAGTGAAAACTTAATGTGAGTAATGCGGTGATACAAAGATATGTATCTACCCACTGTGAATCATATATAAATAATCAACGTGACAAGCTATATGCAGGTAACAAGATTTCAAATTCAGGAGAATAATTTTGTGCATGGGGTGGCCAGTGGGTTTTCACAAGGAGGAGGAAAGGGAACATGGTGAATGGGTGAGTTTGAATTTATATTGTACAAAAAGGCACTCCAGACAGCAGAAATAGCACAGTCAATGGCAGGAAGGTGGGTAAATGCAAGGCCTGTTTGAGAAAGGCATGCAGAAGGGTTCAAACAGAATAACAGTAGGCAAAGGAAGAAGAATAAAAAAGTTGATGCAAGATTGCTGAGGGCTGAGTATCAGACTAAGCACTTCAGATTTTACTTTGTAGACAGCGGGAAACAACTAGTCAAACAAGTGATTCAGAAAAATTGCTCTTAAAAAATGTGCAGAGCAGATCAGGTGGTGAGAGGAGAGAGATAGCAGAGAGATTGATTGATTCCTTAGGGACCTTCAGACTTAACTGATCTCTTGTTGTAGAGGAACATATAAATATAATATTAAGAGTAAAGGGGAGAAAGTTTGCATCAAATGAGACCGCCAGATTCAGACCTGTCTCCTTGTATTGCTGCTTTAGAAAGTTTTGATTAATTCAGTGCATGCCAGGTTATAATAACCTTCATTCACTTCACTGGATATTAGGAATGAGAACAGTAGAAATCTTAGACAAAAGGAAAATGAAAGAAATTGTATGCCCTAGAATAGATCTAATTCTAGACAAGCAAAATTTTGAAAAATCCCTAGAGAAAACTGCCTGTTCCAATAGTTTGGCTAAAAAATTAAATTTTGTTTGTATAACCTGACTAGAGCTTGGGCAACTTTTGCAAATCATCTCTATTGCTGCTCTTCCTCATAGATGGAGACTCCATTATTGCCTGGAAGTCATAGCGACATTAAAATTACAGATGCTCTTTTACCAAAACAGCTTGTTCACACTTCAGCTATAACCCTCTTCTCTTTCCATTGTTAAGCAAATCACTTTTTACTCATTTCTTTGATCAGACTCTGACTTTCTTCACTAGTGAAACAACCAACTCCACCTGGAGTCTGAAAATCCAGCTGTGCTCTTCTGCCTCTTATCTCATCCCTAACCGCAAAGATTCTGCAGATGTAATTTAGAGAACCGCTAGGCTGATGGCCCGTGGAGCCAAGCAGTCAGGCTGCTCATCCATAACTGGATTCGCTGCTGTGAGGCTAAGAAGAGGACAGGTGCAAAGAGGGGAGAGGGATGCAGACAATATGAGGATCATGAAATAGGAGATGAAATTTTCTCAGAGTCAGCTGGCTGCTCCGTCTGCTGCCAGAATGACCCTGGGGAATTATGAGTGTCTGCCTCTGGGGACCCTATCCTCTTCCAGCTGAAAGAGCCAGTTGGCAGAGCGGGAAGTGTGACATGGCCACAGGTGTATTTCTCCGGACACATAGAAAGCAGAGACCTTTCCAAAGTTCCATCCATGGCTTTGGCCTCATGTGAGATTATTTGGAACCTCTAATACCAGCCTCCCTCACTTTATCCCTGAAGGCTTGATCATACTTTGCAATCCAGAAACACACCTCCTTGACCAACTACTTGAATCCCCTTCTCCAAATTTCACCTGTTATAGCCTGAATTGTGTCCCCCACCCCACCAAATTCCTATGTTGAAGTCCTGAACCCCCGTACCTAGGAATGTGACTTTATTTGGAACTGCGATAACTGCAGGTGTAATTAGTTAAGATGAGGTCAACCTGGAGTAGATGGGCCCCTAATCCAATATAACTGGTGTTCTTAACAAAAGGGGGAAATCCTACAAAGGCATGCTGAGAGGAAGGATGCCATGTGCACACGAAGGTAAGGTGGGGCGATGAGTCTGCAAGCCAAGGAACACTGGCTTGATCTTAGACTTCAGGCTTCAGAACTGTGAGACAAATTTCTGTGGTTTAAGCCACTTGGTTTGTGGCACTTTGTTATGGCAGCCCTAGGACACCAAGACAGACCCCCCCATCTCAAAGGACACAGTGAAATGCTTTTCTGGAAATGCCAGGGCTAGAGGTATGGAAGAGAAGGGTCGACGTTTGGGACTGGCCATCAGACATCTCTTTCCCTTTCTGTAACTCACCATCCCCAAAGAGCTGCAGGATGGCAAGGTCCACCTGGCGCTTCCACCCGGAATCCTTTTGGATGGCAATGCCATAACCAGTGGAAGCGAAGACCTTCCCGCTGCCAATGGTCACCAGCTTGCAGCCTTCGTCTCTGCCAGCCATGTAGTTCAGCACTGCTGCGTCGTAGATGAAGGCATCCAGTTTTCTGTGCAAGAAGAAGCAAGCAAACAAACAAAACCTAGTGAAGGAATTTCAGTAAAAAACTACTTCTGGAGCCATTAATATGAAGCAGTGGGACATCAGCAAACTGTGGGGAGAATGGTTCAAAGTAAGGCTCCGGTTGGAACTCAGCCTGCATCTACAGCCTCAATCTTAGGCTGTTCCATATGTGATTTCAGGTTGAAAGGAGAAGTTCTTTCCCTCCTACTGGGAATGATGAGAATGGGAGTCAAGCCTGAAGCCAACAACTAAGCTGTCTGAAAAGGAGAAGGAGTAAAAAGGAATCAATAAAAATAATAACAGAAATAATGAAAAGTAACCATCACAATGGTAACAACAAATAGCATGAGTTAGATTTATATAACATTTTTCATTTCTCAGTTCATTACAGCCCAGAGTGGGGATAAGTGTAGGTGTATGTGTTTCAATAGATGTGCAATCCTATTTTTCGTGGTCAGAAAGGCTTCAATATTCTGTTT
This sequence comes from Manis pentadactyla, assembly GCF_030020395.1. Lineage (NCBI taxonomy): Eukaryota > Metazoa > Chordata > Mammalia > Pholidota > Manidae > Manis > Manis pentadactyla. The sequence goes on from NC_080032.1 coordinate 71,027,141, forward strand.
TGTGACACACAGAGAGCAATGAATAGAGGGGCTGGTGGCAGCATAGGCTTGTATGTTAAGAGCAAAAGTGTGAAAATTCTGAGAGGAGAATGCAGCCTATAGAATTCAGATCTCTGAAAACCCTGAACTTAGAGGAATCTCACTTTATATATTGTGCATTGCAAGGAAGGCATATGTGGGGAAGGGAGTAAGCCTAGGGGTAAGGGCAGGAAGGCATGGATCAATATTTGAAACCAACATTTAAACACTTCAAAGGTAAAGGTAGAAATTCAGATAAAGCCATATAGATAATAGAGAGGTCTGGGAGAAAGAAAAGCATGCATCATCCCCTTCACTTTCACAAGTTAAGTTAGCTTTATCCCTCCTTAAGATCTTAAGAAATAAGCCCTTTCTGGCATGCTAAGACACAGAACATTTTTCAAAAGGCCCATAAGTACCCTATAGAAAAGTGGCACCCCAGAAAACCAAAGCTCAGATATGACTGAGAACTACGGTTGTCCCAGGGCCAGGCTCTCCAAAGTGGTCTTACCACTAGCTCAAAGCCCACCTTCTGCAATCTGCTGTGACTTCATGATGATATGATGGAGTCTAACAGTACTCAGGGAAACACGTACCTGGGTGGCTCTTTTAGAACTGGAGCCACTAGGAAGCCCAATGCTGCTAGTTATCATACAACTCAGGAAATCACCTGCAAGACCCCTTGGCCCCCACATCCCACATCTGTAATGCCCAATTGGCTTATTCCCCAGCTGTAGTTTCTGGAGGCTAAATGAATAAATGGACCAATGTGGCTGGGATTACACAAGCCACATACATGCAGTTGGTGAGCTCCTTTTAATAGACAAATACTACCTATACATACCAGTATATAACTGGGTCAAAGAATGCCTATAAAAGCTGGAACTGGAGATTAGTCAATCCATTCTCACTGTTTATTATCTAAGAACTTTGACTCATCTTTTATTTCTCCCTTGTCCTTAAGACACTGAAATCATCATTTTCACCTTGTAGTCAATGGGCCTTTAGATCATGCGTAACGCATGAACCTTAGCCTTGACTCTTATCTTCTGCTTTTTTAAATCTATTTAATCCTTGTTTAATGGTTACATTAATGCAAGTAGAATATGATTTATAAAGAAAAAACAAATAGAAGTAAATAATAGCATAGGAACCCTTGTACACTGTCCTGAATTATACTGTTAAATTTAACTTAGAAATCCATGCAGAGCCAGAGTAGTGTCCATTGCTTTAACTTTGTATGGCACACAAGCGTGGCACATCTGATTCAAGGTACATTTAATAAATGTGAGAAACATATCCAAGACTCTGAGTTTGGAGGCAGTTCTTACCCTGTTTTCAGGGAGAGCAATGCGTCATCTACACCCCTCTGGTTGAACTTTCCCATGTAGGCGTGCATTTCTGCATAGTTATTGCGAATATTCCTCTCTGTGCTGCCATTGGGTACAGTCCCAAAGCGGAAAGGGGGTGAGAAGTCATTAGGTCTCTGGAACTGGAGAGAGAGAAGGAGAGAGAGAAAGAGAGAAAATGCTTCAGAATGTGAAGAGATATTAAGTTAGCATTAGTGGATTTATAATAGAAGGGGCCTGACTATAGTTCACCAAATACATTAGCCCTTACTGAGGAGCAGCAATTGCTTTTTGAAAGTGGATTCCGTTCAACTCAGTTTAATATGTCTTGTTGAGAGCTTTCTGTTTACCCAACTCTTTCATCTCTAACCTATTTGTGTTCTATTTATGCAAACTGCACAATACCAGTGATGATGTGAGTGCCCTGTTTGCTTAATTGCAGTGGACTAGTCACCTTTATTTCTGGAAATTTTGGAAAATCTTCCTCCAGGCTTCTTAATTTAGGGGCTTAAATACATTGTCATTATGCTGTTTAGGCCATAGTACCTTAGTGAGGTGAGCTACATTGCATTCCTAAAAATAAACTGTTGGGTATCAAATATGTTTTGCTAAGAGAGATTCTCTTGTCCTTCCTTGATGTATCAAAACCCCACATTTATCCTACATGAGATGTGAGCTAAGCTGTAAAATCAAATACAGCTTTAATTATGTTCCTTCCCTTGCTCAAGAATTGAGAGCGCCTGTCATAATAAAGTGAAATTTCTTGGATTTTCATTCCTATGACATCAGCTTTATTTCTCTCTATTGCCCTGTAAGGAGTAAGTCTGTATGTTGCTTGCTGAACAAATAATTTGTTCCTTTATATCTTCATGGCCTCATATAGCCTGTCCTCTCAGCATGAACTCACCTTTCTCTCTAGGCCAATTCATGTCCCTCATCTCACCATGTAACTCAAAGCAATTTCTTCTGGGCACCTTCTGTGAGTTTTTCTTCCACCATCTGCAACCAGTACTTGGTGTTCTTGGTTTAAGATCATTGTAATTCATACTAAAAATTCAATTAAGTGAGCTGCCTATGTTCTGAGCTGGTCTCTGTTATAGTCATTAAGAGTTTAAGGCCTAGATTTAGACAGATAGGGATGAAGACTAGCTTTGCCATTTGCTACTGTGTGAACTTGGGCAAATAACATGAACTCTCTGAGCATCATTTCCTCATGGGTAAGAAGGAGACAATAATGTCTATTTCTAAAGATTGTTGTGTAGATGAAATGATACAATGTATAAGAAGTGCTTGCCATAGCACTTGCATGCATTAAGGGCTCAATAAAGATTCCTTACATTATTTTAAATTCATGCCTATATTCTGCATTCCCTAATAAATGTCACCCTCTCCAAGTTTCTCATTCTATTAGTACAACAACAACCACTGTGACCAGAGTAGCTTGGCATGGGAAAGAAAATGTAGATATTTAAAGTCCTCTCGGCTTCCACGTGACATGGTTTACTTTAGAGATACATTAAAAAATCTAACCTGCCAACTCAGGAGTACTCTGAGCCTTTGGGGTTGCCTGGGCTTAGAGCCTCTCTCCTTTCTCCCTCCATTGACCTGAGAAGCTCAAGAGCTTTCCAGAATATGGAGAATTCATGGGCCACCAGGTGTCACAGCATCAGGAACCACAAATGCTGTCCTCACTCTTCAGAGTTGGCCACAGATAAAAGCAGAATCACACAGTGGTGTCAGGCAATCTGATGCCTCTCTAACCCAAGAACTGCCCAGTTTGACTTACCAGTGCTGTCTGCCATTAAGAGATTTTAAATATTTTTGAAGAAGTTGTGAGTTTTAATAAGTGAATAAAGACACTACAAAAGAGTTAAAGAATTTGAGAGCTGGGTGAGCCACGTAAGCTTAACTAGTCCACACCTTTCATTTCACAAATGAAGACAGAGCCCAAAGAGGACAAAGAATTTGCTTAATGTCACACAGTGGCAGTGATGGCTAACATTATCAGGAATCAACTGGCTTAATTAATAGTACTCTTCACTGTCCCCAGCAGATAGCAAGCTTAGGGTAACGTGGATATGCTTTATTGGAAGAGACAGAATGCTTTGCATATCGCTGTTACCTGCAGCACTTCAGATGTTTGAAAAAACATCTGAATCCTCCAAACCAAAATAAAGTAGATAGACACTGTGGCAGCCAGCAATATAGCCAGATAACTCCCCTTCATCAGTAATTCTCTACTTTGCTAGGACAATGACACCTGATACTCACAATGACTGAGATACTCTTGGCCTGAAGTATTTTCTGAAACATCAATACAAGTTGAACCCATGTTCAGTACAATTCTGATATAAATTATTTTATTCTAGGTTTTCTTGAAAAACTGGCAATCCATGTAAGGAATCTCCAACAATTTTTGATGAACTAAATGTAATCGGATGCCCAAAGGGCCTCATTCCTGATGAAGCTAGATTATAGAAAGCTTCCATACTACTCTTGACTAACTTTGAATTTTAAGGTAGATTTCTCGAAGCTGTTTTACAACTACATCCTTGAATAAACAGAAACTAAAGAAATGATAAAGAACCTGTAACATAAATAACTTTGAAAGAAAAGAACTACACTGAAGGACTTATACTGCCTGACTTGAAGACTTATAATAAAGCTTTAGTCGTCATGACAGTGTGACCCTAGAGAGAGAGGAAAGAGATCACCGGACAGGATGGGCTGCCCACCAATAGGCCAACACATACATGTACAAAGACAATTCACTGGAGATAGAATCAGCTTCAAGAAATGGTGTTGGAACAGTTAGATATGCAAAAAAAAGGACTTCATTCCATACCTCACAAGATACACAGAAATTAACAAGAAGTGGATCAAATACCTAAATATAAATCTGAAAATTATAACATTTCTAGGAGAAAATAAAGGACAAAGTCTTTGTAACCTTGAGTCAGACAAAGATTTCTTAGGTATGGCACCAAAAACACAATCCACAAAAAAAAATCCCCCAAAAAGATAAATTGGATTCCATCAAAATTAAGGACTCTTTGAAAGACAGTTAAGATCATGAAAAAATAAGCCAATGGCAGGGAGAAAATATTTGAAAATAAAGTTATTAAAAACTAAAGGAATTAGATAATAACATAGCAAGACTTTTAAATGGTTAAAGCATCCCCCATACGAAAACAATCAGAGAAACCAGCCAGCCTGGGAAGAACGGGAAGGCATAGTTCTACGGGGAGCATAGTTCTCCTGGTCTTGGAGGCAGACAATTTAGATTTGAATTCTGGCTCTTTATTTGATCAGCTCTGTGAACATGGACAAGTGACTTAAATCCCCAGAGCCCCATTTTTCTGCAGGTAATATTTTTAATTAATAGTAAGATAATATAGGAAACCATTTTTAACACAATATCTGACACATGGTGGAGTCTCAAAATTATTAACAGCATCTACAAGGATGAAGTTGCACTATCTAAAATTGCCCTGTGTCAGACAATGTTCCCTGTTCTCTAAGTCGTTCCTTAAATGAGGCCAGTCTGGGGGGCCAAGAGGGTGAGTGCATTGCCCAGAATTAGCCAATGCAGAAGCAGAAGTAAGCTTGCTTTTTTCTTTGGAATTCTTGTTCCAGCTAGGGGAGGCTTAAATAAAATATTGATTTAAAAAAAAGAAAACTGTCATTGGAACTTGGAATTCACTGTCATTGAGAACTGTATGTTTAGCAAGACCCATGGGGAAGAAAGAAAAAGTAATTTTCTAAATGCCTTGATGCTTCTAATAATGCTCTGTAATAAAACTTACCCCAAGTTGTGAGGCGTTATTTGGCACTTGATTAACCTGACTTCTGGAGTTTGGGGAAGCAGTAAACTCTGTCAGAATCAGAGTTCTTAAAATCCATAGAACAGAGAAGACCCCAAAAATACTTTTTAAAATTCAAAAAATCAATACACCAAAGAGACCAGCATAAGATTAAAAGGTTCAGCCTGATGTTAAATTAGGGAATTTTGTATGGTAATCCTTACTATCTTTGGCTATCATGGAGCTTCCTTGAACTTGGAATCTTTTTCTGGAGTTACCCAAATTGGGGTTGTAAAGACATGTATTTAGATAGAGAAATAAAACACAGAAGGGAAGAAACTTTAGGAACCAGTCCCATTTCACAGATGAGGAAACTGAAGAGAACAAGTCAGCTGTTCAAGGCCGCATGGTGAAGCAGGAGGCCAGGCTGAAGCTCTACACCTCTGTGTTGAGCCTTCCCACTGCTGGCTCAAATGCTGGAGTTGCTTATGCAGGAGATGAAGCCACACGCTGTAGGTGGGGCCACCTGGTGAGGGGATCCTTCCCTTTCTGGCATATCATATGCCAACTCCCACTCCCCTTCTGCATTCAACACATGACGTCCAGCAATTACTGTAGGCACGCACTTGCACAAGGGCAAAAACAGACCAGAATGTTAAGAGAACTATAATCTCATTTGATCCTCCTGGATAGCTGCAGAGAATCAGAATTCAGCCCTCTGAGCTGTTCAGATTGTCAACTCAGCCCTCATGTTAATGACCTCAAAGAGAATTAGTCTTGACAGTCATGCAAGGTAAAAGGTGCTGGAAGGCTGGGAGTAAAGTCCCCTGGACCCAAATATGACCAGACCAGTGGGCCCTGGGGCCATTATGGCTGCCAGCTCTCCAGCAGAGAGAGCCCCTCACACAGACTGTTAGAGAGAGAAAGGGAAAGGGGATGAAGTCAGGGAAGTGGGGCATCTGGTCCATTTCATTTTTAATTGCTTTTCCTGTGTATAAGCATTATTAATTTATTCATAGCAGCCACTCATATTCAACACCTAGGTATGTGCCTGGAATAAGCCACATGATCTTCTTTTAACTATAATAATTAAAATGCATCCATTCATTTAGCAAATATTTACCCAGCACCTATTAGCATAGAGGACTATATCAGGAACTGAGGATACAAAGATCAGAACATCAGACTCTCTTTTCAAGAAGTTTACATACTAGAGTCAGAGATGTAGACATTCATTCAATTCTCCATTCATTTACTTTTTTTTTCATTCAGTGTTCATTTATTCTTTCATTCATATAGATATTTAGCAAGTATTTATCAGCATCTTTCATGTGTAGACACTATTCTGGAAGCTGGGAATACAGTATTACAGAAGAATAAGAGCCTGCCTTCAAGTTCACATTGTAAAGATGGGAAGCAGATAATAAGCATTTTTTTTAGATGCAGTGGTTTAATATACGGTCATAAATTCTTTGCCATTCTTTGCATCAAGAGGTGAGCTCTGTGTTCCCTTTCCTTGATGACTTGCTTGACCGACAGACTGTGCAGAAGTAACATTCGGGGTCCTCTGAGTCTAGGTCATAAGAAGCTTTGCAGTTTCCACCAAGATGTCTTGGAACCTTCCTCTGAGGGAAGCAGTCCATTTTGTAAGAAGTCCTACAATCCTGAGGCCACCATGCTGGAAATATCACCTGTAGCTGCTCCTGCAGTACCAGCTGAGCCCAGCCTTCCAACCGTTCGAGCCAGTGCACCACATGTTAGAATAAAGCCATCTTGGACCCTTCAGCCTGGCTGCCAGCAGAATACCAAGTACCTCAGTTAAAGCCACATGAAGCAGAAGAATCACCTGTCCAAACCTGTCCAAACATCTGAGCCACAACATAGTGAGACACAATGGAATGGTTCTTGATTTAAGTCACTAAGTGTTGGGGTAGTTTGCTGGGCAGCAATGGATACCTGGAAAGTGGGTGATTTCAAATAGTGAAGATGAAGTGCTAAGAAGAAATTGGAACAGCTATTATATAGGATAAAGAGTTACTGGTAGAAGAATGCATTTAATCAGCTGTTCTGGAAAGGTTTTTCTCTAAGGTGACATCTGAGTGGGGACTGGAAGGAAATAGGCTCGCAAAGATCAGGGGAAAGTGTACTGGGGCCAGGGAACAGCTGGCTGGGTGTTGTGGAGCAGTGTGCCCACAGGGCAGGGGAGCAGAGAAAGGGCACCATCCTGAACAGCGAGTATTACAAAGGCTGTACTCGGAGGTGGGGTAGCAGATTTGGGGGACTAAGATTTGAAGGAAGAGTTTTCCAGTTGGACTAGAGGAGCAAAGGGTTTCTAGATAGAGACAACAGTCTGGGCAAAGACAGAGGACAGTGAGAGAGCCGGGCCTGCCCAGTGACAATGGGCAGAGTGTCACTGCCAGAGCCTAACAGATATGGCCATGGTAACTGGGCACTGACACAGTGAAGAGGGAGGCAGGGCGTGGATCACAAAGGGAATTAAATTCTCTGCAAAGTTGATTGGAGTTCATGCTTCAATATCCAAGGGTTAAGAAACAGCAGAGACTCCAGGGGCAAACAGCCTAAGTTCAAATCCCAGCTCTGCCACTTGATAGCTGTGTGACCTAAAACAACTCACTTAACCACTCTGTACAGTTTCCACACTTGTACAATGGGGGTCATAACTGTACCTACCTCATAAGGCTTGTAGCATTCAGGTAGTTAATCTGGGCAGAGTATTAGCACAGTCCATGGTATGTGATAAGTATACTCTATTAGTTATTATCATTATCATTACTACCGCTATCATATTATCATCCTATCAGAAGCAACTGAAGAATTCTGGCAGCATAAAGACTAGGTTTTTGTGTGAGAAAAGAGCTCAGAGATGTCAGCATGAGAAACAGGTTAGAAGGAATCTGACAGGAGCTGAGGAGGACTGGAGGATGTCTGGGCACCAGGGCAGATAAGGAGGAACAGAAGCATCACCCGATTCTGCCCTCGCATTCCAAGAATATGAAAGATGGCATGTGCACGAGAAGGTAAAATACAAGACCACAGAGCTGCATACCGGTGCCACCACAACTGCAGAAGAGAAGGGCTGCTTGCCGCCTGGCTTTCCCTGAAGGCTTCTTGCAGGGGGCTGGGCTTATGCTGGAGGGAGAATGGGTTGCATTTGGAAAGTGGAGATGGGGAGTCAACGTCAGTTCACACCAGAACCCCTCGGCCCTAAGACTCCTCTGCCAACACTGCTTAGTTTCCATGGCAGGTGAGGAAACAGGGATTTGCAAACTCTTTGAGGCCATGATGCCAGGAAAGAGCAGGCACCGAAAACAAAACAAAAACTCTCCTAATGTTGCTGGTGTCCAGGCTTTTGTGCTGAGCCCAGACAAAAGCCCAGGGAGGTTAATTAGAGTTGGATCTTGTGAATGACAGCATGCAAATGAAGGCAGCACTACCAAAATGAGGGGGACCCTGAGGAGATGCCCCCAAGGGTCCTCGGCTCCTCTCGTTCAGCTGAGGCTGCTCAGCTATGTGGATCAGGACAAACCCGCTCTGGGCCCTGCAGAGATGCACACTCCGGTCCCGCTTGTGGGGTCCATCCGCAGGACACATGAAATCTGGGGGCTTCTGTCTTCACAGCTTGGCAATCCTGCACATGAATATTCATTCCAGTACTCCTGCTTTTATATTTGAATCACAAAAAGAATCAGTGCCCAAATGCCACTCAGCTCTTCGAGGCCCCCAAGAGAAAAAGTGGGAAGGCTTAGGATATAAGGCGGCTCCTGGCTTGTGCTACTAATTACGAGGAGGTGGCTGAAGGGACCACTTTTTTACCTACCCAGCCCCAATCCATTAGCATTATTACTACCAGCAATACCTTCTGTTTCCATTGCTCTTCTTTATTATCGATTTTTGTTATGTGCAGTGCTATGAATTGTGTTACTCTGTTTTTTCATTCACGTAAAGTGTAGAATACAAGTAACAAAATTTACCACTTTAAATATTTTTAAGTTTACAGTTCTGTGGCATTAAGTACATTCACATTGTTATGCAATGGTCACCACCACCCTCCTCCAGGACTTTCTCATCTTGGCCAACAGCAACTATGCACCTAGTAAGCACTAAATCCCCATTAGTTCTATGAATCTTAGCCATGTAGAGAGTCTTGTATCCACTGGCAAATCAGGACACAGAACAATCCTATCAACCCCCAACTCCTTTACAGTCACCCCTCCGCACCTTTAACCTTTGGCGAACACCCATCTGTTCTCTCATCCCCATAGTTTTGTTTTCTCTAGAATGTCACATACGGGCATGCGTGGCTTTATTGCACTTTGTAGATACTGCATTTTCTACAACGGAAGGTTTGCGGCAGCCCTCCTTGGAGCCTATTAGCATCGTTTCTCCAAGAGCATTTGCTCACTTGGTGACTCTGTGTCACATTTTGGTAATTCTTGGCAATATTTCAAACTTTTTCACTATTACTCTATTTGTATGGTGGGCTGTGATCAGTGATCCCGGATGTGATCACTGGAATTGTTTTAGGACCCACAAACCATGCCCATATAAGATGAACTTAATTGATAAGTGTCGTGTGTTTTGACTGCTCTGCAGACTGGCCATTCCTCATTTTGCTCCATCTCCTCAGGCTTCCCTGAGATGCAGCAACATTAGGCCAATTAATGACCCTACAATGGCCTCTAAATGTTCAAGTGAAACGAGGAGTAGCATGTCTCTCACTTTAAAGTGAAACTTAGAAATGATTAAGCTTAGTGAGGAAGGCACATCGAAAACACAGAGGCTGAAAGCTAGGCCTCTTGCACCAGTTAGCTAGGTTGTGAATGCAAAGGCACAGTTCTTGAAGGAAACGAATAGTGCTTCTCCAGTGAAGACATGAATGACAAGAAAGGGAAATAGCCTTACTGCTGACATCAGGATAGTTCCAGTGGTCAGGACAGAAGGTCAAACCAGCCATAATCATCCCTTGAACTGAAGCCTAATCCAGAGCAAGGCCCTAACTCTCTTCAGTTCCATGAAGGTTGAGAGAGGTGAGGAAGCTGCAGAAGAAAAGTTGAAAGCTAGCAGAGGTTGGTTCATGAGGTTTGAGGAAAGAAGCCCCCTCCATAACATAAAAATGCAGGGGAAGCAGCAAGTGCTGATGGAGAAGCTGCAGCAAGTTCCAGAAGATCCAGCTGAGCTCATCAATGAAGGGGGCTACAGTAAACGACAGATTTTCGGTGTAGACAAAACAGCCTTAATTGGAAGAAGATGCCGTTTAGGATGTTCATAGCTAGAGAGGAGAAGTCAATGCCTGGCTTCAAAGCTTCAAGGAGCAGGCTGACTCTCTTGTTAGGGGCTTGTGACTTCAGTTGAAGCCAGTGCATATTTACCATTCTGAAAATCCCAGGGCCCTTAAGAATTATGTTAGATCTGTTCAGCTTGCACTCTATAAATGGAGCAACAAGCCTAGATGACAGCGCAGCTGTTGACAACATGGTTTACTGAGTATTTTAAGCCCACTGTTGAGACCTACTGCTCAGAAAAAAGATTCCTTTCAAAATGTCACTGCTCATTGACAGTGCACCTGGTCACCCAAGAGCTCTGGCGGAGGTGTACGAGATTAATGTTTTCATGCCTGCTAACACAGCATCCATCCTCTAGTCCATGGCCAAGTCATTCTGATGCTCAAGGCTTATTATTTAAGGAATACATTTTGTAAGGCTAACTGCCATAGGTAGTGATTCCTTGCGTGGATCAGAGCAAAGTAAATTGAAAACCTGTAAAGAATTCACCACTCTATATGCCATTGAGGACGCTGGTGATTCATGGGACGAGGTCAAAATATCCATGCCAGCAGGAGTTTGGAAGAAGCTGATTCCAACCCTCATGGCTGGCCTGGAGGGGCTCAAGACTTCAGCAGAGGAAGTAGCTGCAGATGCGGTGGGAAGAGCAAAAGAGCTAGAATTACAAGGGGAGCCACTGAACTGATGCAATCTCGTGATCAAACTTTAACGAATAATTTTATTCCTATGATGAGCAAAGTGGTTTCCTGAGATGGAATCTACACTGGGTGAAGATTGCTGGAATGCCAACAAACGACTTAGAATAAGACATAAATGCATTGATAGAGCAGTAGCAGGGTTTGAGAGGATTGACTCCAATTTTGAAAGAACATCTGTGGGTAAAATTCTACGAAACAGCATCTCACGCTATAGAGAAATGGTGAAAGGAAGAGTCCATTGATAAGAGCAAACTTCATTGTTGTTTTATTTTCAGAAATTACCACAGCCTCCCCCATCCTTCAACAACCATCACCCTGATCAGTCAACAGCCATCAACACAGAGGCGAGACCCTCTGCCAGCAAAAAGATTACAAATCACTGAGAGCTCAGATGGTGGTCAACATTTTTTTAGCAATAAAGTAATTTTTAATTAAGCTGTGTGCATTGTTTTAGACAAAATGCTATATTGCACACTTAATGGACTATAGTATGGTGTAAACATAACTTGCAGATGCACTGGGAAAACCAACAAATTCATTTGACTCGCTTTATTGTGATACCTACTTCATCATGGTGGTCTGGAACCCAACCCACCATGTCTCTGAGGTCTGCCTGCCTGTAAATGGAAGCACAGAGTATGTGGCCCTTTGAGATGGGCCTTTTGTACTTATCATAATGCCTTTGAGACTCATTTGGGCTGCTGTGTGTCTCTGTAGGTCATCCCTTTTTAGTGCTGAGAAGAATTGCATTGTATGAAGGTGTCAATGTGTTTATCCATTTACCCGAAGAAGGACATTTAGGTTACTTTCAGTTTGGGGTAATTATAAATAGAGCAGCTATAATTTTCATGTACAGATTGTTATGTGAACATGAACTTTATTTCTTTAAGGTGAATACCCAGTGCTGGGTCATCTCCCCCACCTAACCACCCCCAAAGTATGACTGTTTTTGCTTCTCTTCTCTCCATCTTCCCAATTTTGCCGGGAATCACAAAGGAAGTGCAGCAACCATTATTATCTTGTTATTCTGCCTGCTCATTCTTCTCATAATAACATCCTACAGCCTAACTAGGATGAAGTAGGTTATGTGTGTGAGACTTCAGACTCTGAGCAACATCGAAGATCACATGAGTGGGGGATACAAACAGCAGCCTCTTTCTTCACCCACCATCCTTTGCCCCAAAGGGTAGGAAGGTCAGAAGATAACAGAAAGGACAGACTTTCTGGAGGCATGGTCTTCACTGTTCCATGGCCCATAAAATGCTTGGGGCAGACAGGAAGAGATGATATTCCATGCTTCCACTGAAAGGGCAATTTAATGATAAAACAGTAAGTGTGGATATGTGCTATGGGCTCAAAAGATCTAGTTCAAATCTGACCTCCAACACCTATTTAACTGGGTAATTTAATAAGCAAGCCATTCAGCTTTGAAACTGAATTCCAACAATGTTCTAAGAGGAGAAATGAGGTAGAGCATCCCATTTAAAATCCTCCTTTCAAAACAGGAGGCCCAGGGTCATCACCCAGGACCCACCCCATGGAACAGCCTGGCTGTGGATATAGGGACAGATTAAAAGTCAGACCATGCACCTCCATGAAAGTTATAATCTGGGATGGAGGTGGGAGGCAAAAATAATTATTCTTACATTTCTTTATAAACTACTCATTGGATAGAATAGTGTTTAAATACATTCAGAGTAAGTGGCTGATTGCCATATACAATAATATTATAAAACATAGTTAAAGATACAGTGCCCAAATGAAGTCAGTTTCCTTCCTGGGCCCCTGGAGAACCTGATGCTATTTACTACTGCCAGAAAGTGAGTTAGCACATTGTAGGCCCTCAACACCTTAGTCATTTCTGTTCTTTGTTATTACTGCTCATATTGGTGCTGTGGTCGTGCACAGTGGCAACAGACGTAAGTTTGCACGTGAAGAAACATGCCCTTGGGTGTAAAAAGCACGGCACATCTTCACAACTGTGGGTGCCATGCTGCTAGGGCAGGAGCCCTGGCCTCTCAAGCTCATCATGGAGCTGGGGTCCCCATGACAGGCTCTAGCCGAGAGGAGGTGCTGGGGAGAATGGAGCTCTCCCCCCTCCTGTGGTGCCCCAAACAAGAGCTCTCAGAACAGAAATTACCAGTTCTTCAGATCTCTGGAATTGGGTGTATCATTAGATTTCCTCACAGGAAAGTAGTCATTTCTTCAGTATTTTATAAAATTTGGATATATGAGCCTTCATAAATATTTCCTAAAATATTTCATAAAATCAGAAAATGGCATTATAGTTATTATGAGTTATCTGAGTTTTGGTCTGAGTTAGAAGAGCTGAGCAAATGGCTTTATTCCTGTATTAACTTTACCGTGTTGTACCTGTGCCCTAAAGTCTTAGGTATGTAGCAAAGTCTTGTGTCTGGCCATGAAATATCATCATCAATACACATTTAATGTGTTTAATCCATGCATAAGTCACTGAGCTCTGAAATGAATACCTAAAATGAAATGAGGCAACAGATACAATTTCTATGGTACACTTCAGTTGGAAATAAAAATGGAAATATGATGACAGCAGCAGCTAACACTTCTATGTAAATGCAGCATGCAACTTACATATAGCAACTCATTAATCTTCCCATCAACCCTAAAAGGTAGGTATCATTACCTCCATTTAACAGACAAGGAAACTGATGCACAGAGAAGTCAGCGATTTGGATAAAATCCATCTAGAAAGTAGCAGGACAAGAATGCCAACCCAGGGTCCTCACACCTAACTGCAAGACACATCCCCAGGTTCTGTGCACATAGAAGAAAGGCTCAGCAAAAGTGAGTAGGACAGAAAAATCCAGTGACTGAGTATGCCATGCTAGCTCGCTTCTCTGCTTTATTTTAGCAGTTAACACTTTCTCATATTGTATATAGCTGCCTTTTTAATTAATTTTCTTCCCCCTCCTTTTAGAATGCAAGTGATACGATGGAAAAGATTTTGTCTCATTTGATCACTGCTGCATCTCCAGTGCCTAGAACAGTACCTGGCCCTTGGTCAGCTCTCAGTGTGAAAAAATGAATGACTAAAGGAATGAATGAATTGAATGACATGAATGTGGATACATATACTGTATAAAAAGCGTACTGCTTATGGATTAATCCATTATCAAGCAACATGAAGTCCAGCATTAATGTTTCTCAGGTCTAGTGCTATTCTGGCACCCTTGGTGAATAAGGAGTTAATTTGTCCTCATACCAGCTGAGGACATCATCTTTCCTGGCACCTTCTCCGTTTTCCCTTCAAGAAATGTATCAGATCTCAGATCCCATGAGAGCTTGTCACATTTAGGACTTGACAATGCATATGAATATTTCTGTGGCACCAAAAATGTGACAGAATTGGAGATGATGATAACATGGTGTTGAAGTGAATGAGAGGCACAAGGACTAAGGCAGTTGAGCTTTATCCCTAAGTCATCCAGTGCATGATGGAAGGCCTTTGTTGTGCTCTTCAACCTGCCCCTAGGCAAGACTATGACAAAGACGTGTCACTGCCACCCATCCACTCCACCTCACAGAACCACCTGTAAGAGCGCAAGGGCTGCTGCAGATATTTCGGGAAAGCTGCGGGTGCTTGCAAGGAGAAATGGCCTTTAAAGGGGATCTTCAGCAAGGGGTACAGGTCACCATGGAGACTGGGATTCTGGAGCTTCACTAGAAGCCCCAGCAGCTCCGATAGAGTTTTAGAGAGCATACTGAAGGTACTCCATATTCAGGGGTGCTCCAGCTGTTAGCATGATAACATGAGGTTCCTAACACCACGTCCATATCCTCGGAGTCATGAAGCTGGGCTTGGGGTAGGACTGCTGATGGACGTGCCAGGCAGGGCCTAGGGCAAGTGAGGATCCGGAGAGAGGCTCACCAGGGGACAGCACACCCCTGTTTTTCCGGCAATCGACTGGATCAGTCAATTCCAAACCGAGAAATGCAAGTGCCGCATGTGCACACACTGTCACACTGTGACCCATTTACAGCACAGCAGAACTTCTTGATTTGGTCAGTAAATTCAGCCCTGTGTGGGGGACACTCCAGTTTATAGAATGTCAGTGCCAGGAGGGCGCCTTAGTGATCCCACCATGCATGCTGTATCCCCTCCTGGGGTTCACAGAGGGCCCTCACAGGGGAGGGCTCTGACAAGTCCTCTGGTAAAGGACCTTAGTTACCCTTGACACAGCATTTTCCCAAACATATTTTGCCACGGTTACTTATTTATTTTTTTTAAAGAATATCTATTATGTCTCCCAGAACACTCATGGGCTGTGAAACACAGTTTGAGAAATGCCAGTGGAATAACTTTCTCACGGTACAGGGCAGGAAGCAGAGGCCTGGGCGGTTCGTTACCTGTCCAAGATCAATGGCCATTCCCGGTTCTGTTCCCTCCCTCCTCCCTTCATCTTGTCACCACGCCTACATGAAGCGTCACTCAGCCCTGGCACTGCAGGAGTCAATGGCAGGGGAAGGCAGATCCTTCCACACCTCAGTCCCTTAGGATGACGAGCATAAAGTATGCCTGAGGCACCCTTCACGGGCCTCCAATTACCGTGCTAACAGAATTATGTAAGGTGACTGCCACAAAAGTAAAAAATCAATGATCATATCCGGAGAGGAATGGAATTCAATTTGGCCAGCTGACTGAGGGTTAAGCCAAAAAGCCCTTTGACTCTCAACCCTTTTGCTGAAAACCATTGTAAACTACACTGATTCACATTCCTCCTTAGGGTTGCCCTCCATTCGGACATGCTCAGTGAGCATCTGCTACATGCCATGATACTGGGATGCGCTGTGCAGGAATGTAGACAGAGAAGGTCATAGATGGTTTAAGGCATTCTATTTAATGTGTAGCTGTTCCAAGAAAATCTTAGAAACTGTTTTTTTTCCTTTGAACAATTCCTTTATCTAAGCTTGTTATCATTTATCTCTTTTCCCCTATGGAAGAGGGAATGGCACTGTTCTAGTAATTTCAGGGTTGGCCACCTCTTGTTAAATGAATGAGAGGCATGTAGAAAGTGCTCAGCGAACAACTGGGTGATTGAGAGGGGTCTCACCATTCAGAGAGCAGGGCAAGACTTAGCACGTGGCTACACGGAGGGGCCTACTGTCCTCACCTACACAGGGCAGGAGAAGCTATCAGGGGCTTCAAAGAAATCAAGTATCTTGCCAAACTAGGTCCTGAAATCACTTTGTAATTTCAGATCTGCCAAGCCACAACAGCAGTACCATTTATTCAGTGTTCCTCTTAAATACCTGCTTGATTTAGATGGTTTGAGAGTAGAAACCACCCCATTTATTCAGTGTTCCTCTTAAATACCTGCTTGATTTAGATGGTTTGAGAGTAGAAACCACCAGATGAGCAAATTCTGCGACTCTGAATGTCAAACATTTATTATCTATTTTATTCTTTCTTCCTTCTCCCGACCTTTAGTTATAAACCATCTCCCAGTGTTTCTCAAATTCTATCAGCTAATACAGAAAGAAAAGTAGCAGCTTATACTACAAACACTATACGAATTATATAACTTCATCATTCATTCATTCATTCATTCACTGACTAAGTGATTAATTAGTTGGTTCTTCAGCAAATATTTGAGCCCCTATGTTGAACAGCCTCTATTACAGCTACTGTGGGTTTAGCAAGGAACAATGGCCATGACTTTTGCCCTCATGGAGAGTACAGTCTGGGAGAGAGAGACAAATAAATGTTATGAATATGTTAAATGTTAGTATGCCACACCACGGAACATATAATTTTAATGTAAGGAAAGAAAAATGGAGAGATGGATGATTTATTTTAGATCCTCTTCCAAATTTTAGGTCAGATGCTTATCTGGTGGTCTACATACAGCACATTCTGAACTTCGACCGTCTTTCAGGGACACAATGTCACTGTTCCCCAGAAACTCTTGTCTTTAACAATATCCCACCTATAAGCACCATCCTTTTTTAATCTAGCTACATTAGCTTGGTCTGCTATGAATTTTCAGAGCAGTGATTTCATGTTTGCATCAGACAAACATATTAATATTAGCTTTTCCACTTAAAACCCAAGGTATGTTTTATCCCAGGCTTGGAAGAGAGACTTTTTGTAGAATAAGCAAATGGGCTGAAAGGATAGGATTACTGGCAGGACAGCTTGTTTATGAACTACAACACATATTTGAGAAAATAATCTAGCTGGGTCTATTTCACACCTTTAAAATCACTGTCTGGGTGGACATATTTAGGAGGAAATATGTACACCAATAGGGATATTGTCTCTGCTACCTAGTACGGAAGTTATTCTAAAGCTTCCTTACTGAGTTCTATGATGGTTCTTTTAAGATACCAGGCCACCAGTTCCTTTTAATGGAAGTGTATATGTCACATACCCTTTGTGAATGGTTTACAGATAAACCAGCCTACTTTAAAATTATTCTACAAATTCCAAATTAGGAGCCAACTTATAGGATGAGAAAAAGTCTCCAGCCCATGCCAAAGTAAGCAGTAAACAAAGAAGTATCTCTTTATCAGAAAAGAGGCCCTTATGATAGGCAAGAGGGACACTTGGTGAAAGGGCAGACATGATCAGCTAGGGTTGGGAGTGTGGGGTAACTTACTGAACACAAAGAGAAAGGTCTCATTTTCTTTAATAACTCAGATGATGCAATGGAAAACATGCTCTTTAAATCTGCAATGACACTAAATTGGATTGGATGGCTGGCCATTCGGGAATTGGAATTAAACATCAAAACTAAGTCTGGTGTGATGAAAGAGGACATTGAAAGGATGAAGTTCAATTGCTAAGCACGCAGAGTAACTTTCCCAGGATGTAAAACCACACCGCCCTAAAGTAAGAAGGGCTAGGAACTGGCTTTGTTTTGTCAAGAGCCTGGTCAAAAAAGATTGTGGAGCTCTAGTGGACCACAAGCTTCATGAGTTGACAGCACAATGCTGTTACTTAAAAAGAGAGCTTATAAAGGGAAGCTGGAGAAAAATGTGGCAGGTGAGGTGGTCGTGGTGAATCCCCATGAAGCACCAGTAGGAGGGCTTTCTGATCACTGGGTGCTCTCCTCTCTAGCTCACAAATGAAACTGGGAAATCTCAGAAGACAGTTAAAGGTGAGGGGGGCAAGTCTTATGGTGAAAGATTAAAAGACTATGTTTATTTATCCTGGAAGGGAGCACCCCAGGAAACTCTTCTGTCACTATACCTCCTGTCTTATGTTTTAAGAATGGTTTGAGTGTCTCCCTCCCTCACTGGACTACAGGATGGGGACTGTTTCAGCTCATCTCCAGCACCTCACAAGTTGGGTGCCCAGGACATTTCAGGATATACTTATACTAAAATCATATTCATCATTTATCAGAAATCCAAATTTAACTGGGTGCCCTGTATTTTTATTTGCTAAGTCTGGCAAACCTACTTGGAGGGCAACTGGTAACCATCCAATAAATACTGAATTCATTGCTATATATATGCAATTTATGCTATGTGCAGGGAATAGAAAAAACTTAAATAAAAAGCCAGGCAGATATATAACAGAGGCCTTAGTTGACCCAAAGAACTGCAGAAAGGGACAGGATGCTGGTAGGAGGAAGAATCCAGGTTGAACCAGGGGCTTATGAAGGGTAGGCGGGGCTTCTGGAGACAGTTAGAGATGAAGCAGCACAGCTGTTGGTCTCTCTGATTCCAGAGCCTCTAGGCCTTAACCTTGAGCAGATAGTAGATTCTGGAACTCCTGACATAGCCTGTGCGTGAACTCTCAGCAAAGGGCTGACCAAAGGGTTAGCGGTAACAAGTTTGCACAGAGCTGTTGTAATCTTCCTATACCCTGTTCCAGTAAGTGGCTTATGGTAGATACTTAGGGTTACCTGCTGAATAAATAAATAAAGAGTAGGTGGTGAGACAGGAAAGCAATGCCTGACTATCTGGAGACAATCATTGTACTATAGTTGCATCACACCCATGTACAGGATTTGGTGCATTAATATAGCACGTGGTAAGTGTGAATTGGACAGCAGAAGTCCTAACTGGGATGAAGATGGGAGGAGAGCAACCTGGTTTGGCAATGAGAAGAGGAGCTTCAGGGACTGAAACTGCTGTACCTCAGGCTGTTCCAAACCCACATCTAAGCTGACATTCTGGGAATTTCCCAAATGGCAAGGGGTCCTTAGGGAGCATCAGTATTTCCTTCAGTAGCGACAAATTGTGATAGAGTAGCAACTATTTATGACAAGAAGAACATACCTTCTATTGCTAAATAAACTAGTTGAAGTGTGAACTAATGGTAAACTTGGGAGTGGTATACATTTTCTGGTTTCCTCAATAATTTGCCAGGAAGCTAAAGCTCTTTTCTAAGTCTGCAAGAGAGGTTGAGGCAGGAGAAGTTAGTTTTTACTTTTTCTGGGGGTAGGTAAGGACCAAAGTCTTTGGCAGTACTGAGCAGACAAGCAGAGAAGGCTTTAAGGGAAACCTAGTTTTGTAATCTGTCCACTCCTGTATGAAACTGTGGCAGGGCCCAGTGGTCAATGGGAATCCTGTTTGAAGTTACTGATCACTATCACAGTGATGGGAGACACGTGACTTAGGAGAGTTCACAGAGTTCTCACTCTGCACCTGGGAGGATGGTATGTACTTTCTCTCAAAAGACTCCCCAGGAAGCCTGCACAGAGGTGCCTGGCACCCCCGGCCCATGGCAGGTTCCCCTCCTCCAGGCCTCCTGGGGACCCAGGGCTATGCAGGGAGTCTGGAGACTGCAAGGAGACTCCATGCACCTTTGCACCTTTTCCAGCCCTGACATATTTCTTGTCCTCCACTAGGCCCTCGGCTCCCCAGCCCCCACCCTCCGCAGCCTCACTGATGCAGGTGGAGGGAGGACCGTGGGGCGGGCTCTAGAGTGGAGTAGCAGCAGTTTGTTTATGGCTTTCAAAGGCCATGTTAATCATGTACTGGAAATAGTATGGACTTGGAAATCACATACTGGAAATAATACTGGAAATGGATTTAGGCACAAACCCTGGGTCAGCCATAGGACCCAAGCGCTAACATTTGTTGAGGGGTTAGTATGCATGGGACACTGTTCTAAGCACTTCATAGGTATCATAAGTCTTTAATCAGCAGAACAGCTATAATGTAGGGAAAATTTTTGTCCCCACTTATAATTAGGAAACTGAGGCACCAGAGGAGTTTAGGAGCCCAGCCCTATCACATGCTTTCCAATGGCTGAGTCTTAGTTTCCTCTTCTGTAAAGCACAGATAGTATTTGCCTAAAAGGTTTGGGAGATGAATGTCGAGTGCCCAGCCTGGGGAATGCCACCCATGGCCACCGGTGACTGGTCCGCTCTCTGCGGCTGTAACTACTGATGTGGTTGTACGTAGTCATTACCACGGATGAGGGCCATGATGGCTAACATTGTCAAAGAGCACATCATATAAAGATTCACTTATTTTTGGCTTTAGAAGTACCATTTTTAATAGGCAGGCTCCAACCTATGAACACGCTGTCCTCAACAGTTCATTTATAAATCAGCAGTAGGAGAAACAGAAACATCATCTCCCCAGAGAAACAATACTGCAAATGGTTAGCTCACTAAAGGCAATTTAATCCCTAAGAGAGCAGAACTTCAGTGTTAATATTATTAGCTTATGTTCTGGAAACATTCATTCACTTACCATACTTCTATGATGTAACAGGCACGGTCCCAGGAGTTGAAAAGACAGAGTTACTGAAAGCACGTTGGCTGCCCCAAGGATCTCACAATGTAGTGAAGGAAATGGGCAGCTGATCAATGACTCTAGCAGAGGGTGACGGAGGTGGCTTCTGGCTACTGTGCAGGACAGGCTGGGGTAACTGGGGACATGGAGGGCCAAGGGGGATGAGTGATGTACTGGAGGGAAGAAGGAATTTCCCTGGCTCGGGTTCAGGACGAGCCCTTACACTTCGCCTTCTACCTGCACCTGCGCATCCTGGGCCTGGTACTTTCCTAGACTCCCCTCCAGGGCATCGAACCTGACAGTCCCTATTTCTCTATGTGACCCACGTCCACAGAATCAAAAGCCCTGTTTTTTTTAGTCCAAATGGATCTAATTTAGGTGTTAAGAGGTAGACTATCTTAAAAAAAGTCTCATTCACTGATTTATGACTAAACCTTCACTTGGTGTCCCCAAGATATTTGCATTTTAAGAAAGTAGTAGATGGTTTAATTATATATACAAATGTTCAAGCTAGAAGTATAAGCACATGAAAGCATTCCAAAACCAGCAGTGGTCCCTCAGAGTGACTGGCCCAGCTGTTGACTGACTACCTTGGGATCGTTTTGTTCCAGTGATTCTGTATTCTTCACTGAACCGCACAACTCTCAGAGGCCACAAGGACGTCGTGTTTTCTTTTTTTGTTATGTATACATGTAGCTCAGGTGAGTGCTGGTACCACCAAAGGACGGGGTGGTGGCAAAGCGGCCTTGTGTCGGGGTCATCGGGAACCTGTCGGAACTCACCCTGGAACACGGGTGTATCAGATGATGTGTGATTTTACATTTCAAACCAGAAACCGGAGTTGCATTAGAAAGACCATTCAGGAGGAGCTGGAACCTGCCCAGCTTCCCCACCAAGCAACTCCTGCCCCACTCATGTCACCGCCCTCAGCCACCCGCTCTACCATCCCCAGCACAGAGGACCAGGGAGACAATTACATAATTTAGTTAAGAGCTTATTTTTGAAGACTGGGTGTTGAGAGGTGAGACTGTGATTCCAATTCAAGAGGAGATTCTTAAGTGCTGAGGGCAAAGCAACAAGGTGAGGCCACCCAGACAGGACAGAGTCCTCACAACCATGATGACTGAGGAATAAACTAACTCTTCCTCTGCATGTAGCAGTTTCTGAATGAATGGACGGCTCAATGGTATTTTCCAAATGAACCAATCTCCTGATGTGAGTTCTCAGTGTGTGTTGACTTCCTCCTCTGTGTGGTTGGTCATTTCTGTGGACTGTGCTTGGTGGCCTGAGCTTGCCCTTGACTGCAGGTATTCTGAAGATCATGTGGGACAATTATAGCCACACCTGTCCCCGTGCTTATGGTCACCCATCATGTCCTGCAAAATGTCTTAATGGTTGTCAGATGACAGTGACAGTTCAGGAGTCAAGCTATTCTGTCTGTACTGTTTGGACCCCAAATCATCCTGAATCTTGCCAGTTCTAGTGGTGACCTTCATCTCAAGGTCAAGTCACACCAGGGCAAAGGGCACTCTGGGAGCTGGCATTGACTCTGCCTCTGCCTCCATCTCTGCTGGAAGCCTTCTCACGTTAGCATCAGAGGGGTAAGGTGGCTCCTCTGGTGGCAGGGACTTCTCATTAGCAACCTGGCAGCACTGCCATGCTGAAGGCTGCATTGTTCCTCAGCATTTGAATATCAGTTTGCATAATGAAGCAGGTGAGAGTGCCTCTGGCCTGTTCAGGCAGCCCTGATTGGCAGAGAGAAGGGAATTTGTACATAATTGGCCTCAATTAATTTGACGTGCTTTTATAAGAAGAAAAGGAAAAAGCAGAAAATTGCTCAGTGCCCCAAGTCAAAGACACATCTGCTCCTTCTGTGGTGTGTGTGTGTGTGTGTGTGTGTGCGTGTGTGCATGTGTTTGCAGTGATGGGTGGGTGTGTCATGTAATGGCAAGTGAGTGTGTAACCTCGTGTGTGTTCAAATGCATTTTTTTTTCCCTGGGAGCAAGAAAAGGCTTGCTCCCCAGAGGTTCCTCTGCCAGGAAGATCCACAGCTGCAGCGTCCTTCCAGTGCAATGCTGTTAGCCATCTTGTTCAATCTGTAGATGAGGCCACGAGGAGCATCATCAGACATCACAGCATTCTTTGTTCAGCAGCAGGGTGACACCCCGCTCAACATCTCTTTTGTACTCAGTCCAAAAAAGGCTGAGTCCAAACTGTCTCAGGGTCTTCCAGCAATTGGTTCTTGCAAGGAAATGAACTGGCTTCTAGTTAACTCGGGACATGCTGTGGTTCTAGTGATAAGCTGGCAGAAGTGCAAGGAAGGTTCAGGAATTAAGCATGTAGCAATTTTAACATCAAGGTGGTTTAGAGATGTAAGCTACTCATGGTCTACGTGCCAAAGTACTTCAGAAATAGTAATAGACTCTTCTTGTTTTATTTTCCTTCTAAGATGAGGGCGGAGGGATGGAGTAGGTACATTTCCTTCCCCTTCAGTTCTTTCCTGTCTGTTTCTTGTCCCCTAAAGGGAAGGCTCCTGAGAGTGGGACCTTTTCTTTTCTGGCTGGATTAAATACATACTTTGGTTACTTCCCAGAAGAGGGAAAACATGGTGCCCTACATTCCATGTCTCTTTGATTCATTTATCCAGTCAACCCTCATTAAAGAAGTGGTTTTTAAAGGTGCAAGGGGCTGTAAGTTGAGAAACAAAGCTAACAGAGCCCTTGCTGGAGACACTCCGAGACTTGAGTGGATCAAGTCTCTTCCGGGTTCATGAGCACTTACTTACAGCCGGGCAGTGGTTCCCCCCACTCTCAATGGGCCTATGGGGGCCATAATCTCCCCCTGGAGAATCCAAGAAGCCAGGCCAGAGAGGGACCCAGGATGGGGCTTCAGGGGAGTCTGTGGTCTCAGGACAATGCCTCTAGACACACAAAGAAGACAGAGACTATGGCAGAGTAGTAAGTCAGGATGTGCAGGGCTTGGAGTCAGCTGTCCATAATCCAATCTGACATCTCACTTCCTGCTGTGTGACTTCAAGAATTTGTTTAACCTGTGTCTGACTCTCCTCATCTGTAACATGACATCAATATTAATCTCAAAGGCTGGGCATGAGGGTTAAAATCAGCAATAAATGTGAAGAGTCTAACAATTGACGCATAGTGTATGTTCATGAAATAATTCAATAAATGTTCAACAATAAGGGCAGAGAGAAATGGGCACATTTGGCCGAATGGCTATCAGCTGGCTGGGAAATAAAAATCACCGTGAAGTCAGCTCTTAGAGATCCTGGAGTCTAGCTCTTCTGCCTGGCCTGGGGTGGGGTGACAGGCAGCCAGGGCAGGGCCAGGAGGGCACTCACCCGAGCGGCGCTCTAGGGATCCCGCCTGATGCTCTAGGCGTGGCCGGTGCCCAAAGCCGACTCTCCTGCTCGTCAGGCAAGTCCACTGGTTCCCTAGAGTCGCAGTGAGCATGCTGGTCGGCAGCTCTTTGAAAGCGGCCGGTTGCCGACATCAGTCCCTTCAGTTTCTCCACCCATGAGACTCCCTCCAGGTATTTCTATTTGTCTTGCCTCATCCTGAGCGGGAAGCCCTTTGGCAGTTTAAAAACACCTTCCTCCACTTCCAGCCCAGACCCACTCCCTCCTTCCCACATGCCCTGCCCTGGACTTGAGGGTCGCGGACCTGCCCCACCAGTGCTGGGAGCCTGGCCCACCCACCAGGTGAGCCGCTTGAGCCCACCCTGTCATCCTCTGTCTCCTCAGGCCTGGGTCAAATGCCAGCCTCTTCTGCATGCTAACTGCAGGGCTGAGCACCAAGCTGCCCACATGGTCCCCGCAAACCTCCCCTCAAAAGGAGTGAGGGCAGTGGGAGCAAAGGGGCAGATGCCACAGCCCCGAAAAACTGCCCCGTAAAGGTGCTTGCCCGCACCCCCTTTATATCCTGAGGTTTTCTGGCTGCCTCCTGGCAGGTCCTGCCAGATGGTCCTGTGCTTTTGGTCCCAGCTGGACGGACAGAGTCCTACTCAGTTTGAATGGGCTCCGCAAACGACTGATATCAATACTCTGCTCCACACCAGCCCACCCCGGGCAGCCACTCTTTCCTGCATCCCCACAACACAGTAGATCTTTCTCGAACTGACTGACCATATAATTTTTTAAAGTGAGGACCCCTCATCTTCCTCCTGCTGACAGCCGGGGCTGCCTGCCCCTTGAGGGAGCCTGCTTGCCTGCTTGTTTTCTTCTCACCAGTCAAGAAGCTCTGAGGTAGCCAGGGCCCCTGATGCTCTGGATCAAAGCCCCCCAGGTAAGACTGGCTTAAATACCAGAGGAAATGTCTGAGACGATGCTTCACAGAGCAGGAGCCGTCTTTCCATGGCTCTCTGTGACCCCTGCTGGGGAGGGAAGCTCCACATGCAATGGCAATCTGAATGGTTGGGCTTCCCCAGCCTCAGGCCCCATTGGACCCCACTGGCCCTTGCACATGCCCAGCTATGAAGAGAGCTTCCAAAACTGTAACAGGCTGCACACAGTCCACTGAGACTCTTGCCCACACTTGCCGCATGATGAGGGCGGGCAGGACACTGGAATGCAGAAAAGCTGAAACCCCCACGAGAGCCCAGAGCCAGCCGGTGCTGCCATTTTCACCATGAAGACAATTCTGACATCTCTAAACCCTGATTCATTTTAGGCCTGCTGCCTTGGGCCACATATAAATTTTCATGGCTGCGTTAATTTGTCTCGAAGGACTCGAACTTAGTTGCCCAAGAGTGAAACACTAATTCTTAATAAATCCTCAACCCATATGCCAAGATTTAGTGAGTATATAAGAGCTTAGCCCCCTTCAAATAAACATTTACTTCTAGTTTTCGTTTTTGATGAGAGAGAAAAGGATGCTGAGGAACTCTCTCATTTTTCTTTCATGTAAATAAACATCAGTGAGAATGAAGAAACTGCCTTCCACAGACAGCTAAACGGCCTGGGTCTCTTCTCTTAGAACCAAAGACTTGGCTGTAAGTAGATCTGAACTTCCGTGGGAGCCCCCAGAGCCACTTGCTCTTCCCAACCTGGGAGACACAGCCTGACTGAGGGTGGAAACCAGACAGATGGATTCAATGATCCTCCAGTTCAAAGAAGAGCCTACTAGCTTCTCCCACTCTCAGAGCACCCGAAGATCAAGTACAGTACAACAGGCTACATGCCTTGATTTTTGTTAACAAAACTTGTTTGTTGCCTATGGCTGGTTTCCATCTGGGCCAATTCAATTCAATTCAGGTGGAGAAACTGTGAATTCATGCTCATACTAGTTTGCAAAGTTGCAAAAGTTTTAAAAATGTTATGGCTCCTGCAAGGCTTCTAACCCTCTCTCCCTGTGAGGAGGTGCACCTTTCTAGGAAGGGTCATTCAGAGTAGATCTAGCCCAAGATTGAATTCTGATGATTTTTTTTCCTTTCTTTTTCCTATTTCCTTCATTTTGTTTTGTTTCATTACACAAAAAGATGGTTCCACTAATACCAGCAGAATGAGATAAAACTTTCTTCTTTTCCAAGTAAGAAAGACAACCTTCCTCATATCCATTCAGTAAAACTTATATTCTATGCATGTGGGACACTTGGGTGCCTCACACAGCTCTGTAAGCATCAGGCGCCTAATTACCCAGTTCATTGTTACCTTTATGTAGTTTTGGCAGATGGATATACAGCTATATGTGTATGTGCGTGTATGCACATATATATACATCTATACACATATGCACACACATAAATATATGAGTGTGCATTGCTGTGCAACAAGGAACATATGTTTGTCTACATGAAGACAGAGGACATTGATGAGAAAAATATCACCTGTACTTGATGATCAAATAAAGTCCCTTCCAGTTCTGTGATTTGAACAATGCCACACAATCCAAACTATGAGAGGGGTGCATTAGTAGTATTTCCCCCAGGAAGGAGCTATGGAAATGATACGTTGTCCAAACACATGTCCTCAATCCCCTCCGACAACAACAGTGCTACTAAGAGGCCTGGTAGAAGGTGATGTGCAAACGTGCACACAAATAACAGACCACATACTGGGGGAAACCAACAGTAACCAGGCTCCAGGGCAGAGCGAAGGGAGCACACAGTGACACTTAGGATTTTTATTGTCTCCCTAAAATTCATCAGCACGAAGCTCCCTCTGTGTGTACAGCACATCTCTGCAAACCTCCAGTGTGACGTAGCTCTGTTCTTCTGAGCAAGGGAAATTAAGGAGAGGAGAAACGGACATGGATCTTGCTTTTCTGAGAGAGAAAAGACCCCAGGAAAGGGCTGGGGGAGGGTGACAAAGGAGGCTGAGAAGAATAGGAGAAGCCCCAAAACCTAAAGGGTGCCATGAGCTCAGAATGCAGGAAGTAAGGGAAGTCACAAAGGCCCTGTGTTAGTTTCCATGGCTGCCGTAACAAATCACCATGATGTGTGGCTTAAAACAGTACAGATTTCTTTCTGCACGGTTCTGGAGGCCAGAAGTCCAAACTCAAGATGCTGGCAGGACAGTGCCCCTCCAGAGGCCTTGGGCAGAGCCCGCTCCTCGTCTCTTCCAGCTTCCGGGGGCTCCAGGCATTTCTCGTGGCTTCTACCTTCTCATGACCTTCTTCTCTTCTGTGTCAAATCTCTCTGCCTTTTCCTGAAAAGGTCACTTGTCACTGAATTTAGCATCGCCCTGGATAATCCAGGATGATCGTATCTTGGGGTCGTTAACTTAATCAAATCTGCAAAGATCTTTTTTCCAAAACAGGCCAACATTCACAGGTTGTAGGGGTGAGGATGCAGACATACATTTTGGGGGACCACCATTCAACCCACTATAGGCCTCAGCAGTAGAGCCGAGGTCACAGGCGAGGGGGAAATCATGGGATGTCAGGAAGCACGTGGTCATTCAAGGAGGGAGCCTGCTGGGGGAAGATAACTAGGCCATTCTCAAATGAAACTAGAACAGTAGTGAGAGCCGACCCTGGCGACAGACCCGGGGTGCCAAGCCCTAGGGCTCTGTCCCGGGTCCATCTGGATGGAGGTCACCCTGGCAGGAATGAGGGAGACTCACTGCTTGGGGCAGCAGTCTGTGTACAGGGTCAGGTCGGTTCTGCTCCTTCAGGGACCAAGGGCAGGTGTCCCCTCCCCTGTCCACGCCTGTCCTGTGCCCGTTGACTCCCAGGGTTTTGCAAGTTTTCTTCTCTTGTTTCTTCCTCCAGAACTGCTCTTGACACACTGCCACAAGAGGACCAGTTGCCTGACGGCTCTGCAGGGCTCCCATGCAATAGATCCCACCCTTCTCTTGCCCATCTACTTGGAGATGCATCCCAGACCCTCATTTCCAGCTCCCTCCTAGTCACGCCCGCTGGTTTCCGTAGTAAGCTGTTTTGGTCCCATTATTCCATGATTTGACCAAGAAGGTCTGGGCCAGCATCAGAGTATGACAGATCAGGCTTGAGGTCGCTGTCCCCACTGGCTTTCAGCCTGAAGTTAATAAGGCATGGAAAGCATTTGTACCGTGGAAAGCACGGCCCATTTCCTCGAGCGTGCTCAAACACCACCCAGACATTACACATCAGTGTAGCTGTGGCATAAACATGCTTATCACCAGGCTGGTTTTCTTCCCAGTACAGACAGGCTCATTTGTGTGCACACTAATTTAAAAGTCATACACTGCCTGTGTCCCAGAGGATGTGAGGTGACCTCCAGGCCCTGTGGGACTTCTCAGAAGCTCAGCATGATCATCATCTAGCAGAGCTACAGGGTCTCCGTCAGTTGTTAGAGGGCCGCCCGGATCACACTGTCAGTGAAGCAGGCAAAGATGGCTGCCCTCATTCACTAGATAAGCACCTTTTTGACATTTCAAACTTAATAAAGTTCCTTGAGGAAAAGAACTGCAAAATATAACATAGGTATATGTCACATGGGTGATAAAATGTGTGAAGCAGGATGCAGCCAGATACCCTCGAGAGCCCAGGGACCAGACGGCAGCCTCCCGTGACTGTACAGCCTCTGCCTCCCTGCAGGCCTCCTTCACCCCGCGGCCCCATACCTGACCCTTCTTTCTCCTGCTGCCACTCCTCCAACAGCAGCTTAAAGCTCAGGGTCACAAGTCCAGGCTAAAGTCAACATGTAGGCATTAGCCGTCCCAAATACTGGAAACCACCAGTATTCTCTGTTTAAAGTAATGCATCTGGAAGACTTATTTAAAAAGTGCAAATGTCAAAATGCTATCTAAGAATTATGGATCAGTTAATCAGATAGCTACTTTTTAGTAGAGGAAAAGGATCTCACTTGTTATACTTTAACAAGGTCGAAGGGCAGGTAGGAAGCAAAGAGAGTGACTGGATAAAGCAAAGAGATCTGAAAAGGGTGACACACTGTTTAGGCACTACAGGGAGCCAGGGACATCAGAGGGAAGATTACTTAACTTCTCTGAGCTCCAGTCTCCCCATCTACAAATGAAGATATTAATAGCACCATTACATAAAATAAGCTATGTAATGTATTTGGCATTATGCCTGGTTCGTAAGAGCTGAGAAATGTTAACAGAGATATTACTGTTGCGGTTATACTAATAATAATGGTAATTGTTATTATCATCATCAGGAATAGTAGTAGAAGAAGTAAGAGTAGTTTGTTGGTGATAGCATGCTGTGACCAGAAAAGGGCTGGGTTAAGTGGAACTGATGTGGAAAGTCACTAAATCACAGGAAGAAGTGGGGGCAGAGATGGCAATACTGAGTCCTTAGCTGTCAGAACTTTGTCTGGGATTTGCTACCATGGAGGGGTAGCAAATCTGGCAGAGTGATTTCAGAGTCCAACACATAGGGACTCAAACCATGGCTGTGTCACTTGATAATGGGCGACTTTAGTAAAGTCACTATGTCCTTATCTGCACAAAGGGAAAAATCATACCTGTATGAGGTTATCCACATAACATAAATGAACCATACATCATGTGCCTACTGCCCAGCAAATGTGTCCCTTCCTCCACCTGGCTAGGCTCTCTGCCCTCTGTAAGGTAGTTGGCAGACTGTAAAATGAGAAATCCCTCTGAAGAGGTGAGAAATATGAGAATTAGCATTGTGTGCTCTTTGTTAAGAGAAGAAACATGTCACCAGCTTCCTTACGTTCTCCTCCCACTGGCGGAACTGATGGAATGTACAGTAGGGCTGCCAAATGTTAGAACTTGGGCCCACATTTAGTTACAGCATGTAGCAGAATAATTCTGAATGCACTGATGTAATATGTACTAGTGCAAAATGGAAGCCATCCAGTAAAAAGGAGCCCAAAATAGGTTTCACGGAAATTTCACTCTGAACATTCTGATTTTGTATCTTAACATAAATGATATCTGGGAACATTTTTCTGCCGTCAAGTTGAAGGTAATTTCTTAAAGATACACAAATTTTAAGGCTACAAATATCTTCCCATCATCACTCCAAGACCTTTACCATTTGACTTGAGTTAATGGAAAATATGATATCCATGATCATCAGAACAAGCTTAGGAACGCTTCTCCATTTTAAATGTTACTTTCCTTGATGAAAATTTAATTTCATTGAAAAAGAATCTTCAAAATCACCTCATTTCTATTCTCAACGTTTTTGTTTTGACAACTTGCCTCTTTCTTTTTCTAAATGTATAGAACACACTTCCTCTCGTGCAAAGGCAGTCCCAAGACTTTGTTTTCTTGAGATGTTTTGAAATAAAATTAATAAGAATTTTGGCATCTTAAGTGCACTGTCAGAAAACTCTCTTTCTGATTTACATTAGCATAGCTGACACTGATACGCAGTTATATGTCATTAGTTACTTAAACGTTTTCTATAATTATGTAAATGATGTTGACACTTTCTGGCAGGATGCTTACACTTTACTATTTTGTCATTTGCAAAGTTCCAAAATGTATCCAATAACCATTTTCAAATATTCTCAGATTAAACAGCTGTTAAAGGGTTCTTGCTCTCTGGCTGTTTCTTGGCCTATAGTTCTTCCTCTACTGCTCTGCACAGGAGGCTCTCAAGTAAATACACTGTCTCTCCCTCTCTCCCCATAGACTTTAATGAAAAATAATAATTAACTTATGGCCACTGCTCTGTGAGGCTCATGGTCAGATTGGGGAGATGCAGTCAGGTACAGGTCACGGATTGTTACAGCACAAAGTGGAAGACAAGTGCTACAATTAGTACGAATGACTGCCATGAAAAGGAGAGAATGGCTAACTGTCCAGTGAACCAAGGAAAGCTCCCCAGACAAAGTGATCTCTACGCTGGGTCTTGATATTTCAGTAGGAGTTTGAAGAGTAAGTAAGTGAGGAGAAGCACAGGAGAGGCCTGGCTGGGAAGAAGAGTGGTCAGGGAGGTTCTGGAATGCAGGGTGCATTGGCTCATGAGACTGAAGGGCTGGAGCACATCGGAACCACTTGTAAAGGCCTTGAAAGGAACACTAGGAAAGAAGTCATCTTTATTCTCTAAGCAATGGAGCTGCTCAAGTCCTTTAAGCAAAGAACTGACGGGATCCAACTTCTCAGAACATAACCAACATGGTGTGGAGGACAGACCGGGCACAGACTCTGTGGTTTAAGCAGCCTAGAATGATGTGTTTTTCCAAAACCACAGACGGGAAAACAATCTCTTATCATCTTCAATATGCTTAAAGAGGAAATCACTCAGTTGTTGCCAGGTGGCCTTTGAGGGTATGAAAAAGATCAATACAGTATCTGAAGCAATTCTCAGAGACATGCGAAGAAAAGAATGGGATAAATATGATGGGTCCCCATTTAACAGTCCAGAGCTCCAGGAACCCCTGTGACCCACCATGCCTCTGCCATAGCCTGATGTGGAGACGGTCTGCCATGCCTCTGGCAATCCACATGTGGGGTCCATCCCCCTTCGGCCACATGTGTGGCTGGGAATGGGCATGGTTCACACACCTATGCCACATCCAGGCACAGAGTCCTAAGGAAGTAGTTGTACTTAGCCCCACTACTGTCTGGGTTATAAAAACAGACACCAAACTTGTTTGTAACAGAGGGTGAAACGAGGTCTCTCATTCAAATTTTCTGAGTCAGGATCATAATGATGAAGGATGTTGATGAAAGGACAATGAAAAAGAGAAAGGTGTAAAAATGAATTAAGTAATAAATGCATGAATATATGAATAAATGTATAATAAATCATGAGCAAGAAGAGAGAAGTAAATGAAGGCTAAAAATAAGGAAGAAAGAAAACAACACAGGTATTAATTTTAAAAATAAGGAAGAAAGATGAAGTAAAAAGACAAGTTAGAGCAAGAGATAATATGAAGAGGTGAACTAAGTAAATGATCCATAAATGTATATTTTTATTTTTTAATTTTTTTAAGAAGCTTATCCTCCCCATGTGCTTGAGTGTTCTTGATGAATAGAGAGGAACAGATAGAGAAATCAGAACCTAGCCCCCAAAGAGACTATCTCTTCCTTTTCACTCACTTCAAACCATTTGCTAAGTGCTTAAGGTTTTGTCTTGGGGAAACCTAAACCACGTTGACAATCATTAACTATCTGACCTATCTAGTCTAAACACACACCTGTCTGCATCTCATAGCTTTCCCATCATGGTTGGCTACAAAACATATCATTCTAGGCCACAGAAATCCCATTTTCTAAGTCTTAAGGAAACACAGAACGGGAACTCTGTTGTAAGTGGAAGTCTCCAGAATTAGGTGGGGTGTCCGTGAGCCATCGGGACCCTCCCTGCAGGGAGCTCATCTCGCCAGTCTTGGGCCATCTCAGTTATTATGGCTTCATCTCCCACAGAAACTCTGAAGTTTCAGGCAGACCTAGAGAGTCAGATGTTTTGCACATCCTCAGCCAGAGAAGTGGAGACCTGTTCCTTCCCCTGTTGGCACAGGCCAGCAGGGAGGCTGGCAACTGGTGTGGGGGCTGCTCATTCATCAGCACCACACAGGGCGACTAGCATTCAGGAGCAGTTGCTTCTCTTCAGGGCACAACATGAGCGACCCTCCTGCTCAGCCCTGGGAACACACCAGCGTGCGCAGGAACAAAGGGAGAGCCCACAGCCAAACTCCACTGGGAGGAAAATGAGGGCCGTAATGGGCCAGCACCTTCCGTGTGGGTGCACGGGGCGGCCCTCTAATAACACACCCAACGGCAGCCCTGTGCTGATGGGCCACCCAAGCATATCCAACAAGAGGTACCACATAGTCAGAAAACCGCTACCCTTATTTGCAGCCCAGGGCGCACTAGTAACAGGCTTTCACAAATCAGAAAGCAAATGTAAAGTACTATTATTTCAGTAGGGAAGCAGATTTCTGCTCCCATGTCCCAATTTAAGGAAACATATGACAGAACCATTAATTCTAAAGATTTAGAACATTAACACGTACATGAGAACTCCGAGTATGGCTCAGCATGGGATGGAGCAAAAGATGAGAGATTTCAAACAGTTCTCTTACCTTTTTGTCACTCAGGCCAGAAACCTGGTCCACATACTCCTCTTGGATCATGAAGGCAGCTAAGTTGGCAGTGTAGCTGGCCAGGAAGATGACAGCAAAGAAGGCCCACACTGACACCATGATCTTGGAGGTGGTCCCCTTTGGGTTCTGCACGGGTACGGAGTTGTTAAACACCAGACCCCAGAGTAACCAAATAGCTTTGCCGATGGTGAAAGACGGGCCACCTGGCTCTGGCATGATGAAAGGACAAGGACAGAAAGTCAAGACAGAGTTGCTGGCTCTAGAAACCTACAAACACACAGAACAGGCAAGCTCCTGCTCAGAACAGGAAACCCTGTAAGAGGCAGGCCTTTTACAGTCAGTGTTGAAGTGCAGAGCTTGTGCTTCTCTTCTGGGACCCTCAGCAAGGCAGAAGAAGTTCTTTAGGAGAAAAACTGAGGCCTGGGGTGTGTGTGTGTCGGTGGGGGGCATCTTGTGCCAACTAATGGTTACAACTCAGCTGGGGCCCTGGAGGAGCCTGCTTCCTGTCCCCCTGTATATAGACCCTCAAGATCACATCAGAACTGAATGACAAAGGCGAGTATCCCACTCTCCTCACTTGTGTTCTTATTACCATTGTTCCTAAAATTTGTATTTGTATCTATCAAGAATGCATTTCAACTTCAGAAAAGGTCCACAAGAATGTTGTGGGGTCTTTTTCTACCATTGTCACGGACCTTCAGTATTCACACTGGGTGCTGGAAGGCTTTGAGTGCACTTTCTCCTAACCCTTCTCGAGCTTGTAGCACTTAGCACTCAATGTGTCGAAGACAGCTTGACCCTGCCCCAATGCCAACACCTCCCAACTGGCGTCCTATAGTAGCAGCTTCTGTGTAAGACAGTATTAGGAAGCCCAGGGACAGAGTCATAGAGCCTGGCTTTACCACCCATGACTGGGGGCAGAAAAGGTGGACTGTCTTCAACTTCTCCCCACCCAACCTTTACACAGGTAGGGCCAGGGCTACTGCTCATACATTTATTGTATGACCTCACTGTTTTCTCTGCAAAATCTTGCCTGATGTGTAGGTCTGCATGCAGCCCCTCCGCTGTAGGAGTAAACATCTGCCCACACAGTTTTACAGCCCATTAGCACAGGTCTTATGAGGCTCTCTGTGATCCTGCTAGCATCTGCCCAGCTGACTAAATCATCAGTGGGTACACGTGTCGAGCCTAGTGTCTAACTGTGCACACACATCTGTGCATGTGGACCTTATTTCATGGAACAGATGTGTAGCGAAAAAGTTGTTTATGAATCAGTTTCATACATTGTAAAACGCCCTGAGGAGACTTGATATTTAAAGTGGCCCCATGTTGAATTCCTTTGTGACAAGCACCCGTTGGTAACCTGAGTAATGGAAAGCCCTGGTTCTGACTTTTGTGTCTGGATTTTTGTCTCCTTGATTTTTTTCTAGGAGATTTAGTTCTAACTAAAGTTACACACTAACTTTAGTTCCTGACACTGAGAACACCCCCGTGTACTTGTGTGCTTCTAGGGTGCTTCCCTTGTTACTTGGAAGGCCCCTCAGGGTGGGAAGGAGGTCATGGCTCCTGGAAGACCCTTCAGCACAGGCAGAAAGCTGCCCGGCTATACCATACTGCGGTGACACACCAACTTCTATCCCGGAGTATACAAACCAAGTAAGAAGGCAGGTCTGCACCAGTGCAGTGGTGGTTCGTGGCTTGGACTGCGAATTCAATGGAAGCACTAGGGAGCTTGAGCAAAATACTGCTGCCCGGCACCCCATCCCCAGAGATTCCTATTAAAGTGGTGTGGGATGGGGTGGTAATTCTAACATGCAGCCAGGGTAGAAACCACTATTTTGAAACATAGTGGCGCAAGCCCCACCCTGGACATAGTGACTCAGAGTACTAGAAATTGAGGTCCAAGCACCTTTGTTTTTTAAGTGGCCCATAGATAATTCTGATGTGTAAGCTGGGTTGAGAATATTCCACATGGAGGTATGCTTCCAAGATAAAACTCATATTCTAGATGGGAGAAGACTCAGAGAAAGTGAAGTATTTCCTAACCCTGGGAGTCTCAGGAAGTTTGGGAGGAGTTATTTACAAGGGTCTGACGGCCCCCTTCAGAAATCTAGTAAACTTTTTGTGAAGTCTTATGAGTGCCTCAAACACAGGGGCAGCCCTTAAGTCTCCTGAGCCACCTAGCCAGAAAATCAGACTGGCCCCAAATAGTAGCTGTGGGTGGGAACTAGTGTCTCCTGGCCATTTCATTTCAAACACCCCACACCTCCATTCCCTGGTAGGGGGAGCTGAGCCAGAGACACATGCTTTGGAGATCTTGACCTCAGTGGTCATCCTGTGGCTGTACAGAACTCTCCAGCCACCACTATCTTGCATGTACCCTGGAGTAGCCTGTTTTTCCTTATTCTTAATATATGGGTATAATCTGCCTTGTCAGTCCATCTGTTCAGACAGACTGCTCACTGCCTAAGGTTATCAAAATCATTTCCTCTGACATGTTTATTCTACATGTACCTACTGCCAGCTTTCGTCTCGTTTACCTAGAGGTGGAACTGAGCTTGGCATCAGGCAGGGAACATACAGGTTCAAACTAACCTCTTAATTGGGGTATTTCTAATGAGCGACCAAGCTGGCGACAGAAGGCTGGGGTTCATTTCTAGAAACAGATAAGTTAGGGAGGAGGCAGACAGCCCACGAGGGGCAGAGAGATTCAGCATTGAGAACGGTAGAAAGTGCGGAAACGCCACCACCGCAGCCCCTTACCTCTGCCGTCAGCGAGGCACCTGTTGTAACCCACGGGGCTGAAGTACTCAAAGACGAAGACAGCCACCGCTGAGACAATGAGCAGCATCACAAACATCATGACCCACACGTCGGCACTGAATGGCTCTGGGGAAGGAAAAATATCAGTGCTCAGGCTTAACACAGAGACCAACCAGATTCCAAGTAATTCACATATTCAGTCACTCATGCAGCATGTATTTTGGGGGGAACAAACCACAAATATGTGGCAACCCCTCTCTGGATTAGGGAGGTGTTAAGAAGAGTAAGAGTAAGAGTTCGGAGCATCTCCAGTCCCCTGATGGGCAGATCAAAGTTTGTTTTCTTCCAAACACATGAGTAGGACAGCCTCTTGCCTATGAATGTTTTGAGACTGTAGAGATGATCTTTGCCATTATCAGCAAATGGCGCAAAGGGATGAAGTACTACCTATGACATAAATGAGTCATATTGGACTGGCTCAGAGTTTACGTTCTCATTTATATGGCCACACCATGTCGTGGAGACCTGTGAAAGCTTTCACCAATGCTCCTGAGCCTTCTGGGCAAATTCATTCTCAATAGACTTAGTGACTATTTCAGGGTTGAATTGATTCAGTAATCATTATATACTTCTAGTAGACTTCCCAGTGTAGGTCTACTTTTGCAACCCACTTTGAGGTGGTGTATTACATTCTCATACACTAATGATGCCTAATAAAAGTCAATGTTAAAAAAAAAAAATCCACGGTTATTGGTACCTACAATGGGAATTCAGCAGGTGTCAGGGGAATGTGCTTTGGCTTTAATTAACAAAACAACTACAAGCTATTCCCTATCACCAGGTGACAGGGTTGATGGGCCAGGACCAGGCCAGAGAGCAAGAATGTTCTACACATGCTTTCTTTAACTTCTTTAATCATTTCTGCTGAATCCTTTCCAGTTGATCTAAATCTCTCTGGCTTAGAGGTGTCCAGAAATCCGACTCTATATTCCAGGAGCCATCTCTCTGAAGGCTCATAAAAAGGGACTCACTAGTCTGTCCCATGATACAATGCTCCCTCAATTGTGTCTCAAAATAGTTCTGGCCTTTTTAGCTGTCACATCACATTGTAAACTTGAAACTAAGTGAATTAATGTGCTGTTTTTTCTATCTTCCAAATCATTAATAAAGATGAAGTTGAAAAAGGGGGAAAATTGGCTGAGAATTAGAAAACATTTTTCTTACTTGAAAACATCTTTACTTTTGAACTCCCAAGAGAATTGTAAAAGCCTGGTCCTTTAATCAATCTAAAAAGGACCTTGATAAGGCACACATCAAGCGTGAAATATAAAACCTTTCAG
This sequence comes from Manis pentadactyla, assembly GCF_030020395.1. Taxonomy (NCBI): domain Eukaryota; kingdom Metazoa; phylum Chordata; class Mammalia; order Pholidota; family Manidae; genus Manis; species Manis pentadactyla. The sequence continues at coordinate 71,064,639 of NC_080032.1, forward strand.
TGGCAGCCAGCGATTTGAATGTGGAAGGTACAGTTCAAAGCCTCTCTTGGGGAGTGGAGAAAACCTTCCTCCTAGGCTCTCACCGATCACAGTCCTACCCTGATTTCACTTTGGTCTAAGATTAGGGAATAACTGAGTACAAGCATCCCCTCTATGCTTTTTTCCCCCAGGTGAGTCCCAGGTAACTTTTTATACACAAAATACAACAAAAATTTGTAGTGATCTTTACTGTTTAGAAAGTACTCTCATCACATGCTTTATGTAATCCTTGTGAAGGCCCTTTTGGGATGGTTTTACCACATCTTTTTCACAAAGGAGTAAACTAAGACTCAGAAGTCAAGGTGCTTTTCAAGTCCAAGCTCAGAAAGTGTCAGGTCCAAGTTACAACCTGAAGTCCTTGGGGGCAAAAGTCTGCTTTCCCACTGTCTTCTAACACTTCTTAGTCTCTGCCCACTACAGTGGTTCCTGATTAAGAGATGAGCTCTGAAACAGCTCCACGTGTACTCTGAAGGCAGCCACGTTGGGGCTTTCATCCTGAATCTGCCAGTTATGAGCTGAGAGACTGTTGGGAAATTGCTTGCCCTGTCTCAGATTCAGTTTCCCAAGCCATTCAGTTTCTTATCGAATAGTATCGGTGAGATACCCTACCCAGAGGGTGTACAATAATGCATGACACACCACATGGAAGTGTTCAATAAATGTTGGCTTCTGTTACCCCTGTAGTTAACCAATTGCTCCTCCTACACACACACACACACACACACACACACACACACACACTCTGATATTTCCATGTCATCCTAGGGCTATGCTGATATATCACTGACTCTTCCAGTTTAGAAGCTGAAGTTGGTGCTATGCTGACAAGGTTAGAATTAGAATGTAATTTTGTTCCCATCTCTTAATGTTCCAATTATCCTTGTAAGTGAAAAAAGCAAATAAAATACATAAAGCTGCTATGAGGACTAATGCATATAGTGTGGTTTATCTAATAACATCTCACATAAAACTGGCAGGGCCAGAACTTGCCTCCCTGTAAGAAGGGTTAGCTGAGAAACTTGAGTTATTTACAAAAAATTCTTTGGAACCTGTAATTCCACTTCATAGTGCACTTATTGAGTGATCCACCTCCCTTCCCCCTGACACACACCCTAGATAGAGCTTAAAGAAATGTGAATTACTGTCTATTTCAATGTCCTCATGAAAAAAAAGGTTGATGTCCTTTAGGGAGATTGTGACTTGTCCAAGGGCTTATAGCTTGTTTACGTCCAAGCCAGGCTTTCTGTCTCTTAGCCCGGAGCACTACTTTCAAGGTGACATTTTATTTTCCAACCCCTTGCTCTCATAGCCCCTGCAAAAAATATGGGGTGTGAGCTCACAAAGACCTCATCTAATTGAAATCTTGGCCTCATCTTCCCTGGTCTTATATCATAACTAAGGCTTTGACACGTAAGTGATTTCAGAGAGTGAGAAGCACAGGATGGCTGGGGGAAGGATGGGCTGGGCGAGAGCAAGAGTCCAATCAGCTTTATCTGTCAAAGCCTCAGAAAAACTCAAGTGAAAACAGAAAGCCTCTTTTGGTAGATAATTAAACATGAATAGGCATTTCAGTGATATCCAGAATTAGAAATTATTAAAGCAGGAAGTAGTCTCAGCGATCAGCTAGTCGACATGCCTTCTGCGGGTGAGGAGTCTGAGTCCCAGGAAGGAGCAAATTTACTCAAGGTCAGATGATGAGTAAGTGGCAGGAATGGAACTAAAGTAGGATCCCTGATCACCAGGCCCACACTTTTTTCTTAGGTATTATGTCATCTGAATTTTTTGTGCGTTGGGGGTTCTTCAGTGTTGGGTTTGAGAATGGTCCCTTTGGAAGTCCCTAAAATGGAACCACCTCCCGGCTGGAGGAGTCTGTTCACATGTTCCCTCATTTGTTCCTGCAGGACAGGTACCTGTCCTCATGTCCATGTCCTTCGCATCAGCAAGTGTGTCACTTACCTAAGAAGGCGGAAGGTGAGACAGTCCCGTTGCTGCGTGACACCATGACACTGATGCCAGTCTCTATGAAGGGCACAGAGAAGTCGACCACCTCGGATCGCTCCTCATTGATGGTGAGCGATCCCACTGCCATGTAGGCCCTCTTCATTACCACCTGGGGAGAAGGGTACAATGGCCCAATGAGAACTTTCAGGAAGGTGAGAAAATACAGCCCAGCAGTGGTTTCCTTGGTATGGTGGGAATGAGAGAGTATATTTACTATTTTGTACTTTCTTAATTTATAAAACATGCATTTTTTTTGCATTTAAATGAAACAAAATAAATGGAAAACAGAAATGGCTCTGACTTCCTGGCACTCACCTCTCCAATCATACCATTCCAGGTTCCATTGATCTTCTTACCATGCTTGCCATTGGTAACCAGGTAAAGATCATAAGTGAACTTCACAGATTTGGAAATTTTCTTAAGGATGTCAATACAGAACCCTTTGCAGCATTTTTTGATGTAACCTGGCTCCTCATCTGTTTTATTCCTAACCAATTAAACAAACAAACAAAACAAAACAACAAACAAGCCAAGGCTTTAATACAAGAGGCAAATATTACCTTTTGCCGTTAAAACTCCAACCCCAAAGCAGGCCCCCTTCACAGCTCAGCATGGTGTATATCAGGCCCGAGGGAGGACATAAATCAGACCACAGGATTGCAATTCTCTCATTAGCTCATCACAGTGAACCCTTTATTCTCACAATTTTTAATGCTCTTCTTAAGTACAATGTTCATCAGGGAAGTATGCGTATCCTAAGCGTTCAGTTGGATGAATTTGTACACACTGAGCCCACCTACTTGACCAGCACCAAATCCAGATACAGAACAGTTACCAGTACCTTAGAGGCCTCTTATTCTTTCTTCTAGGCATTTTCTGCCCTCACCAAAGAGAACCATTAATTATCGTGACATTTAATGCCATACATTAGTTTTATCTATTTCCAAAAATGTTTCTAAATCTCAGAAGTTCAGAAAATGCTGACCCAAGAAAACATATTTCAACACCAATATAAACTTAAATCTCCATGAACTTGAGGTCCTGGTTGTGGAGGCCAGGGAAGGCACAGATAGGTTAGCGCAATCAGCAGTCATTCTCCAAGATCACGATCTGGACAGAACCAGACATCAGACCACAGGGCGGTCAGCAATTCCATTGCCCAACAGTAACCAAAAACTGGACATGGTGCCCAACTAACTTTGTGCCTCAGGTCCCAGGCCAGCCAGGACTAACAGCCTGACCATCCCATGCCACCCAGAGCCCATGGGGAAGTTGCCGTACTCGGTGATGATGCGTTTTTGGCAGGGGACTGTGTTCCTCATGCAGGTTCCACTCAGAGGGTCCACACTCTCCACAATGACAAACGGGGCCTCTTCCAGGGTCACGATGCTCAGATGGTCATCCTCCTGCTCTTCGGTCTCAGGACACATTCGGGGCCACACATAGTACTTCATCTGCAAGGACTTGTCTTTCCACTTCCCCACCTGCACAGGGGTAAACAGAAACCTCAGAAACCACTGACAGAGGCCCTGGCAGCCTCTCCTAACGTTCTCCAGGCAGCTGGTGAGCAAAGGCAACAGACATATGCATTGTACATGATAGACTTTTTTTTTTAACCCATATGCTCAAAATGAGACTGCTGCATCCAAATCTCAGAAAGGTAACATACATTTGCTCACCCACTTACCAAACATTAAAAGAAGACCTACTGTGTGCTCAGCACTCTACTAAGCCCCATGGCTCAAAGAAATATCTTCCTGCCCTTCATCAAGCTCATACTGAGTGGAGGAGCCAGAAATGTAAACTAGTGTCTACAGCTTTGTGTGATAAGTACTACGACTTAAGCCTGTACCAAGTGCTGGGAGGGTGCCAGGTCCCTGCCCTGGGTGGCTGTCAGGTTTTTCTGCTTAACTGTAACAAGGAGCCTTATACTGAGAGCGGCAAATAGCTTTGGAAAGGTCAATGGGATGACCGGAGCAAACGAGCCAGAAGGATGTGTTTTGGCTTGTAGCAGGGATCCAGTGGGAAGCCATGTGGGGAAGGGGGTAGATCTGGATTGGAATAAAATGATGAGTCAGGATTAAAGAATATGGACACAGCTTGGCTGGGAAAGGGGGTGTTGCTGGACCTGGGGGAACACATGGGTCAGTGCAGATATGCACCTGCTGGGCTGGATGGGGGCCCCAGGATGAATTGTGTAGGTGTCTCAGGGAGCTGTCACATATGGCCACACAGGCTGTGCCCCAACTTCAGAGAGCACCATTCATGTGCATTCCAGTAGGACAGGCAGGTGCCCCCCGGAATCATTCATGTGGTGGCCCTGATGTTGGCCATCAGGAGGAATGTGTGGGTTCCCTTCGCTTTTAGAAGAGCTGTCCGGTCCTGATTTTCATCTTCCTGACTTTGTTGGTGGGGTTCTTGCTCTCATTCTGTCACTGAGCGTATTGAAGAAAGACAGAACACCTTTTAATTTTCTATAACCAAACATCTTCATTTATCACAAGGAATTAGGGGCTGCAAGCTCCTGCATTTCCCCATCTACAACTCCCTCCATGCAGCAACCCAAATTAGTGAGGCCAGGTGAGGCACCAGGACTACAAAACTACTTAAGTATTATCTACATAAACCAGTAAGGGACAACCTATGGGCAGAGCTGCATACATTTTCAAGCAAACAGGCTGAGACTTCCTTATTCATACAAAACCAAAATTCTCTCCTGTTCTGTTTCTGCTTTTGTCTACACTTAGGTTCCTACCTAGTGCCTCCCTGGGCATGTTTCCTGTCTCCCTCCAACCTGTCTAGTAGGTGCTGTCTATTCTTTGCCCCAATTAGTCCTGCACAGCCACTGCCTTGGTTTTACTGTATCACTGGAACACAGGCTGTGGGTGGTGTCCTGGGCTGTCTTGTTGGGCATTAACCCAGATGTTCATCTTCCCCCAAGTGTGCCAAATGTATTTTACTTCTGGTTTCAGAATTATGCATGAACCGAACTGTTGCTTTCCTGTATATGTATAGTCCTCTTTGTACTGTTGGCCCTGATTTGGTGTAAGCCTGTTTTTCTTCATACTGCTAAAACGATTTCTAAAGCAGAAATGTCCACATCACTTCCCATACATAAGGAGATATTAGCGTCTTCTCCTAGGGGTTGGGGGAGGGGGGTGTAGGAGAAGGGAGCTGCCCCACTGGCCCCTGATGTCGGGTCACCCCCATCTCCAGCCCTATTTACCCCAGTCTCCAAACTGTTATTTTCTGCATGTTCAGTGATGTGAAGAAGGTTGAGAAGTCCCAGAGTACCTATTTTTATTTATTCTTTCACTCCTATCATCTTTTTCTAATAGGCCCTTTGGAGTTTTTCTTTTAAATCTAAATTTATTCTCTTCCATCTTTATTGCTACTAGCCTAGCCCAGCAGTCCAGTGCGCATTCTGGGATTACTGCAGACGCTTCAAACCTCATGTACGGCTCCCCCTAGAGTCCTTTGTTGATAACTGCTGCCAGATGTCTCATAAAACATTGTTACATATACATTGTTATGAATAAAACTTTATTATGCACTTCCTTTTCAAGAATTTCAATAGTCTTCAACTGCTCTCAGGACTGTGTCCAAACTTTTCTCACTTTGATAGCCAAGGTCTGTGCATTGAGCCCTATTTACCTTTGCACAGTTCACTTCACTATTTTAAAACATGAATCCTTTGTTCACGCTGGAGAAGGAAGTTGTCAGTATTGGGAGCTAATACAGGTTAATCAGGAACATGTTTTGACAAGCTCACTGAATATTTTCTTCTGACAGATTTACTGTATCCGAAACAGAAATGCTGCAGACACAGCATTTGGCTAAGTTTTTCATGACACCCTAGTAAACAAGGTGGAATATAATATGGATTATTGTTCACTTTGATAGATTTGAAAGGAGTTCAAAATCTGTATCCAAAGAGGAAAAAAAAATGGTTGTTTAATGAATCAGTGTCGACTGGGAAGAGGTCTCTAGTGACAAGTCAGGAGACTGTGTTCTTCGGTGTGGCCTGTGCAGTGTTTCATAAAACAAAATAGAAGTGATGTTCATAAAACTGCAGATAACACAAAGCTAGACAGCATAGAAGATATTCTGCATTGCAGAATCAAGGTTGGAAGCATTATGAACTAACTGGAATAATGGACTGAACCAAATGGCATGAAATTTAATAGTATTTATACTTGAAGTCTAGCATTTAGATTTTTTAAAAAGCCAACTGCCTAAACAGTTGCTAAACAACTGCCAACAGTACTAAAAAAGGAGATATTTCAATTAAGAGCAGTGTATAAAAGCTATTGCAATAACAAATGATGTATTTATAGATTTACAGCATCTGGTACATGGGGTAACAGGAGGGCATGGTTGGTCCACTCTACTCTGTGGGCATCATGCCGCAGCTGGAAAACCAGGTTCTGATCCTGTAATTCTATGACCAAATTATTTTTGTTTATTAGATCACTCTTATTTCCCCAACAACAATCTGTTCAATCTAGCATCCCAACTTCTTGTCAAGCTTGCCGAATTATATCCTTGCTTCACTTCAATCCACCCACCAACAACTGCATGCCACTCTTATGCCAGGCATGGGCTACGTGCTAGAGACAAGAATACCAGGTAGCATTGATGGAGGGCTTAGTACGTGCTAGGAACTGAACATTCTAGTAATCCCATTCATCATCACAGCAAGCTTGTGAAATGGAGACTATTATCTAACATCTCATTTTATGGATGAGAACAGAGGGCTTGGATGACTTGCCCACAGTGTCACGGTGAGTGGGTGCACTGTCAGGATTCGAAGCTGAGCAGCCTGGCTCCAGAGCTCAGGCTCCAACCCATTACACTGCTTCTCTGACAGGGAAGGAGGAAGTCACAAGCCCTGTTCTCCGAGGACAGTCTAGTGGGGAGACATGATCTCTTGACAACTACATCAATTTAAGCTTTGGTAATTACCCTAATAAAAGGTATAAATAAAGGACTCTGGAATTCAGGGGAGAAGTGGTTATTTTTGAAAGGGTCAAGGAAAAGCTTGACGGAGACCCTTGTCTTTGAGCTGGGCCTTGAAATGTGATAGCCCCTTCGATGCAGAGTCCTTATCTGCTGAGGCAAGAGCAAAGATGCGGAGCCCGCCAGCGGCTCAGTGGGAAGACCAAGGCTAGTCCTTGACAGCCGAAAGGCACGAGGTGTGGGGAGAAATGGTCTAGTTCAGCTCTCCTCCTCCTCAAACACTCAGTCACTACAGGTGGTCTCTGTTACTCTTGAGAGCTGATCCATTGTATTCATCTCTTTCCAAGGTTTTCAAAGGCATTGGGCTGCCCGCTTGAACCTGGCTGTGGGCACCAGGAGATTGGCAGACCCTAAGGTTCAGGGCTTCCTTGGCTCACTCCTGCCTGCAGGTGTCAAACGTGCACCAGCTCACACTGTTCAGAGCAACCAAATCCTTCATTATTTCATGCTATTTACTACCTTATTGAGTGACTTCTTAATTCATGTGTCGTGTCTCCTAAACTAAAATAGGAACAGATCTCTAGGGATTTCTGTGACTGTGGACACATTTCTAAATCTGAGTCTGTTTCCGCATCATAAGGTAAGGGAGTGGTCTCTAAAAAGCCTTCCCCAAAACTCACAATCCAAGGACCTCTTTAGGACAAAGGCTCTTTACTAGGCTGCCATCAGATTAGAGCCCAGTGAATGGTACCCAGACATGGTAATTTCCTGAAGGCAGGGAAACGTCTGATTTGTTTATACAAAATACGAGCTTGTCTTAAAGTCATGATTCCTTTTTACTGTTTCTTCAAGGATGACTGCGATGAGCGGGAAAGGTATCAAATTCCTTGAGGAGTGAAAGGAAAATAGGTTTTAAAAATGAAACAAAACAACACTCCTCTATGAATATCAGATTCTCAGTGCCAAGACACATGGGTCAAGTTAGAGAGCATGGTTGGTTACCCAAAGGCAAGGAGCGAGGCAGTTAGCATAAGCGAACACCTAACATTAAATACAACTGGGGTGATGTATGTAGAATAAGGTATGTTTCAATCACTTCTTCCTTTAAGGGGGAGGATGTAGAGTGAAAATCTTGCAAATGGGAAAGTTTATAAGAGTAATGATGAGTGGTAAATAAAGAGAAGGCCTGGGACACTGACAGGAACAGTCCTGAATGCTTTTCTAGGCTGTCCAACCTGGTGTGAGTACGTTATATTGGAAATGAAGAGAGTGGTAGAAGAGAGACATGAAGTTAACAGGAGATTTTCAGAGAAAATCCAGTGAAAAAACTGAATGAAGAATTCAGCGTCAAGATTAAAATATGATCAGGAAAAAGAAGGATCTTAAGAAATAACGAAGAACATGTCTGTACGGTGCTCTGAACTCCTTAGAGATAAGCCACTAAGCAAACATCATTATGACAAGCACATTTAACAACAACATCTGTCCATAAAAAATACAGTTCTCTGCCATACTAACATTTAAAAAGATCTCTTGAGGACTGAAATCATCCTTCTCAAGAGAAAAACAAATCTCTGATTAGTTTTTTTAGGGAAAACACAGTCACATTTGGGTTTCTCGTTCTCTTAGTCTAAGGTGAACACCTGCTCAGTTGGGAATTTCTCCTCACAGGAAGTCCACCTTACAAACCCATAGCATATTATTCCATAAGCTTTCCTTTATGAAAATTCTAGGGAACCAATCTGGGGTGATTTAGACTTTAAAGTCTTCCATTTGTTAACAGGTTTCCTCCATTACCACTAGTGAAATTGGCACCAATTAGCACCCTCACAAGGCCACACATTAAAAAAAGACCCCAGGGACCATGTTCTGAAAGTCCCTGAGTTTGTCCCTTCTGAGAATGTGTCATCAATGGAGAAGGAGAGGGGACCCCAGCAGGGCATGGCCACTATAAACGCTGCTATAGTCCTTGCACAGATGGCAAAGGACATCCATCTTCCCAGGCTGCCTGTCTCATCTGCACAGAAAGTCATTGTTTAAGATCCTGAAACAAAAGCACTTATTAGAGCCTCTTTGGGCGTCAAAGGTTATTTTTCAAAAATCAAAGCGCTTTTGCTATTCACTTGAGATGACATCTTAACACTTGGTGCTTATTTTACGCCTTCACCTGACTTTTAAAATGCAAAATTTAAGACTGCAGGTTTTGGGCAAGCTGAAGGAACAGACAGACTGTCTGCAAGGCAGTCCGAATCTGCATCCCATTCCATCCCAAAGCAGTGCCACATCGGGCGGCTGTCTGTCCCCAGCCGTGCGTCAGTGCCGCCCTTGGGCAGGGAGACTCCTAACAGAGTGGCAGGCTGAGAACAGGAGGACACCCCCACGTCTCCTCCCCCAAAAGCCACACATCTTAGTTTTGGGGATTTTTAAAGGTCATGTGTTGGATAATACTTCATTTTGCTCAATCTTCATTTTTCTGTGTTAACCTCCTTCCTTCCTATCATTTGTAACCAAGTGAGTATTCTGGTGCATGGCCACTCACTCTCTACAGGCGTACAAAACACACATACATATGTATGGAAAAAGGGGTGGATAGATGTGTGTGTTTCTCTGAAATCGGATCGTAAACATCTCTGCAACTTGCTTTTCTCACTTAGTTGTATATCATGGGCTTACTTCCGATACAGCAGATGGTAGATCTAACCCCTCTTAATAGCTGCATAGTAGTCCACAATAGTGGACATTCCTCAGTTTATTCAGCCATACCCTGACGGATAAATATTTAGGACATTTCAAAAAAAAAAATAACCAAAATGCATAATAAATACCTTGGTATTTCCAAAGCATGCAATCTTTAATAATGAAAAAGCAGACTAGAAGGATATTCATATTTTGAAATATTCTCAAAGTTGAGGGGAACACTTTACCAAAGGTTTATAGCAACTGAAATTCCCATCAGCAAAACACAAGGGTGCTCTTGACTCTCGCCTCACCAGCACTGGGTTGTTCTCACTATCAAGCTCTCACCAGTCGCAGGAATAAAAACTGGAACCCAGTGGTTCTAATTTTCATCTCCTTGGCTCGCAATGTGCTACAGAACCTCTACACCCTGTTTTGCCTTTAGATTTTCCTCTTTCACATCCTTCACCCATTTTCTATTGAGTTTCTCATCTTTCTTCTCTCTTCATGGGGAGCGCCTGGTGGTGTGCGATAGTAACCCTTTATCTGCTGGATATGCTTGAAATATAGACTCTGAGACTTATCTCCTGGTTTTGGTCATTTTTTTAGGCCCAGAATGTTACTTTTGCTTTTTTTCTTTTGAAGGAAAATATGTCTTTCTATTCAGAATGCTTGGTTTCCAAACTGACTTCCAAAAACAAGATCTACCCCATTCTCAAAGTGTTCTCTGTTCTTTCTTTCTTTCTTTCTTCTTACTGTCACATGGAGCTTCCTCTATACTGTGTGTGACAGGCATGTGGCTCTGCTCCCCCTGTGTTGTACATAGATTTCCCTCTGTCAGCTCTGTCTGTATTCCTCAAATGTTCTGCAACCTTTTCGGCCCTTCTTAGGCCTCCTCACCTCCCCAGTGCTGTCCCTGATTACCCTTGCCCAGAGAAAAAGCTCTATTTGATCTTCTCTAATAATTTTGTGGGTCAACTGCTCTTTTTGACTGTTGTATTAAAATGTTATCTATAGTTTGATACCCAAATTCCTGTCTCCAAATGTGTCTTTAAGCACTCTAAAGCAGGACCTGTATTATTTTACCTCTCTCTGTCCCTTGGACTGGCTAGAGCAAACGTGTTCTCAGTAAATTACTGATTGACATCACTGGGGGTGAAATACATCATACCTTCCTCAAAGCCCCCAGTAGATATTATCCCAGCGTTTTTCCATGAAAAGGCCATAGGAGGTAAAGGCCGCCTCACATACTGCCTCTCCTCATCTGTCCCTCTTCAGTTGTCCTGATTATAAAGCTGCCATGGATGGACGCAGCTCCATGCGGATTGCTGTAAGTAAAATGACATAACCTGCTCTACTGCATCCTTAACAAGGCCACCAGCATTCTCCCCATCATTTGCATAGTCAGTGACATCTCCGTCTAGAAATCTAGTGCTTGAAAATGGCGTTTGCAAATCACTTCCCTATTCAAATTTGAGCCATGACCGCTTTGGTCTATTACTGCTTTGGCACTTACTAAGCTGGGGACTGGCGGCTCTGGGCACCCACGTGGCAGAAAAGCCTGTCTAGCCATTCTTGCCTGGCACCTGTGTGTCTGGTGACGCTGAGACATCAGTTACCAGCTCAGGCTTCTGCGGCTCTCCCTGGCTGACCTCTGCCTCTCCACAAGAGCTGGGGGCTCCCTCGGGACTGTGCATACCCACTGTGGCTGCCAGCCACCACCTTCTGCACGAGCCTTGTTCTCCACTTACTCCTCTCCTCATATCTCCTGCTCTGGAGAGTGACAGACTGGGAAAGTGGTGAGCTGGACTACAATCTGGTGCCAGGAATGGAAGTTTTCCCTCGGCACCAGAGAACAGTTGCAGCCATTTAAGAAAGCACCAAGAAGAAGGAGAACACTGACCTATGGAGAGAGAAGAACAAAGCCAGAGATGATGAATGAAGCCCAGGTTAATATTAGAGTACTTGTAGCTATTATGAGTCAGACCCTGTGCGAGGTATTCATCGGCAGTTACATTTCTTTGTCACTAATTCCCCAAAAGTCTGCTGTTGTTATGCCCGCAACGTAGATGAAAAAACTGAGGCTCAGTGAGGGTCCAGGGTCTTATCCCTGATCTGACTCTAGAAGCCCATGTAATCTTTCAACAGGCCATGTTGTTAAGAGACTATGCATGACCTCGTTATTCCTTACCTTACTGTGATCTGAGATGGGCGAGTCTGTTTCAGCCCTGTAACCTCCCACCCTCACCTCAGTCTCCCAGAAACTATGAATGATGGGTGTCTCTAAAGGCTTCACAGCAGGTGGCAATGGGAGTCTGTGGGGGGCCTGACAGGCAGGATGGTGGCAGGTGGTAGTGGAGCAGGACACTGACAAGCTGGGTGACCTGCGGTGAGTTATCCCATCTCTCTGTGCCTGGCAAATGTTAGCTTTAGGAAAGTATTTGTTATTCTTTCCTCCGCCTGCCCCCTTCCCTAGTATTATTATTACATCTATGATTAAAAACATCAGTGAAATTCAGCAATGCACCTACCCTTCTCCCATAATTTTTTGCTTGCAAGTGGTAAGGGGACATTGAACAAACAAACTCCAACTTCTCAAACTTTTAACTCAATCTATTTCAAAATGTCAGGGTAAGTAAACTCCATGGAATTCTTTCAGTTCCACGCAGTATTTTTATTCAGGCTCAAATAAAAACAGAAATCGCAAAGATAAAATTGCTATAACCCTCCTAGATTTTCCAAAGGCCTTGAACCCAAAGAGTCCCAGTGAGCCAGGTGCTCCCTCTCCATAAGCCCCTGCCGAGGATGAGATGTTTGTTTTCGAAAGGGCATGAATTCTTGTAGGGCAGAGAATTTTGTAAATATTTTGCCACACATGCTTAAATAGATTGAAAGATTCAACATGTTTTCCTGAAGTATCTGATGCCTCCCTAGCTCATGGGTTAGAAATCTATACCCCAGGGTCCCCTCCTTGGGCAGCGATCCTCAGAGTCCCACCCTGGCAGCTAGAAGGGCTCAGTTATGGACAGTTGAGCTCCACCATCTCCTCTCATCCACCTTCTTCAAAAAAGCCCCTCTACTTAAACACCAAAGCTGAATCCTGACTCATCCTCTGGGATGAGCAGGACACAGTCCCTGCGCTGGACCCACTTGCTCTGAACCAACTTCGTCCTATATCACAGGGCTCTAGATATGTGTGCCACATGTGCAAGCCTTTGGCTGGCTCCAGAACACAGCCCAGCATGGATGCTGCCTGATGGCTGTGTGTAGGCCCCAGGGGTGCTGCCACAGGCGCCAGCCATTGACACTGTTCATCTCATCACTGTCTGCCTGCAGCCTTGAATGCCAAGCTGTAAGGATTTAAATATTCGTAGTGTCTGACCATTCTCAATGGGACGTCCTGCATTTGAGCACCAGTGTGGCAAGGTCTTCACTAGTACGTGTGTGTATATGCCCAAATGTATCATGCATGTGCATATGTATGTATGTGTCCATTCATTCCACTACTTCATTCTAATTTGTCATATTAGCTAAGTACCTAGGCTTTGAGGGCCTAAGTCCTGGCTTCGGTTGTGTGTGACTGGACAAGTTACCAAACCTTGTAAATCCTGTGCTGTGGATGGCTGCTATTTTGTCTACCAATAGCCCTCCTCTGCCTGACCCCCTGATTCGCTCTCTCCCCCAACCCCTTTTCTTAGCTCAGTCTCTCCTCCTTCTGTGAACTGCTCCTTTCTCAACTCCAACCACATGGTCCCTGTGGAACCTGCTATACCTCCCAGTCCATCCCCTGGCCTGCCTACCGCTGAGTGGCTGGGGGGTGGGGCACCTGACTGAGTGGGTCAGACCTTTGGGATTTTTGGCTTTAGGAACAAAAAGAGTGTTAAGTCAGCTCACCCCAACAGAATAAGATGTAACATGTAAAATTCAGATGCTATGGGCAGCCATATTGGCACCTATGGAGAAAACCGGCCTATGGAGGGAGAGAATGAAGCCAGGGGCCAGAGGACAGTATATACGGTGAGGAGGAGCAAGATAGGTGAGATCATCAAAGTCTGGACTGGTAGCTATTCTGGGGCTCAGTCTCAGTGGATTCTGTGGATTCTGGTGAGACAATTCAGTATCCTTACAATAAATTTGCTTAAGCTAGTTCAAGGTAGATGTCTATTCTTCATAATCAAAGCAGTTCTCATAAGGCACTGTTTATCTCACCTCTCTATGGCAATAGGTAATGACTACCTTTATGGGTTTTTGATGAAAATTATATGAAATAATGTACATAAAATGCTTTGCGAAATGCTGGAACATGGCGAGCACTTACTAAATGACAATAGTGGTTGTGGTAGTTATTATCAACTTTCTGAAAATACCTTAGGGGCCGAGAAGTTGGTTAGGTCACCAGAGAAAGGCGGATTGCACCGTCACTCCTAAACAAGCACTTGCCTGCATGGGGTCAAGGGAAGGAGAAGCAGGCGGCTTCCACTCAAATCTCAGAGTTCGGGGTTTGGGAAGAGCCAAGCAGCTAGAGGTCCTGTTGTCAAGTTTGACAACTTGTGGCTGCATCTCCTACCTCTCAACTGGGCCATGTGGACAGTCACAGTCTCTACAGCTGCAGCCAATCTCTCTCAGAATGGTGTCTGGCATCTTAGCCACTGGCCCACATGCCAAACCCTGCTGCCAGGTCCAGTTGTTTCCATGCCTCCTGCCTCACTTTCTATTCTCCATGCTCTCCTTCCATAAATCCAATCCTCCTCCAGCACTAAGAGCTCATAACTAGAAGGTTCCTATAAGATCTCTATGTAGGAGCCCCCAAACCAAGCAAGGGGTAGAAGCAGGATTTGAATGCAGGCAGCCTGACACCTGAGTGTTTTTTTACCACTTCTCTACATTGCCTCAAATATTAGATAAGACACATAGGAACAGTATCAGGCATGTATTAATAATGCTCAATAAACAGTACTGATCCAGAATAACCCACTTGTCCTGTTCTCGTTAAGCAGCCCCACATGCCCTGGGCCTGCCAGCGTATCAGAGCTCCTGGGGGGCAGAGCAGCAGGAGGATGAAAGGCACAAAGTGGAAGCAGTACCACCATCTGGAAGGCTCTGAGTCGTCATGGGAGACCCTGGGGGCAAGAGGGAATTATACTGCTCTTCAAACAGTGTTTACTGGGCTGATCCCAGGTTGCTCTGCCCTTTGCCTCCGAAGTCTCATCATATCCTCCATCATGATCCTCCTTTGAATTCCAAATATATTCAATATGTTTACAGAAAAGGTTATTTGAAAATATGCAAGAATCTACCCATAGATTTTAAACACACTGGACTAGCACCCCTCAGTATACCTCAGGACACTAAGAAAAATGATGCAAATTGTTACACATTCATTGAACAAACCAAATAAGCAAAAGTGGGTTCTTGTGCAAATTCTCAAGAGCTAGGAAAGGTGGCCGGGACTGGAGCAGGGCCTCATCAGGTGACATGGTAGAGAGCTGGTTGTAGCACTGCAAGGTGCTCAGGTACAAGGGCCAAACAAAAGTAACAGGACACATTCCAGAAAAGGAACATATTGCAGAAGTATAATGACAGTGTTTTCTAGACCACAGATCGGAATGGAAATGCTGATAATTATGAATGTGTTTTCAGGGACAACGAAGCAGCATCGTTGAGGGGGGATCATCCAGGAAATCCAAGGCATAAGGTTGTGACATATATGAAAAGAAAGAAGGCATGAACACTGGAAAACCATAAAAATTACTGAGGTGATAAGGGAGCACAAATAGAAGAGGCCAAAGTCATTGAAAATGCATTATAATTTCAAAAGGCTAGACACAGAGGAAAGGTAAAAACCACAAAAGATGTGTATCCAGGAAGGATAATTCATAGAACAGTTCCCTCACACCTCACCAAGGCCATGCAAAGGAGGACCAGGTCACTAACAACAACACTCTAAGACTGCCTGGGGCCCACCACCCCTCCTGAGCCAGAAAAGGGCAATGCTGTGGACAAGCATACCTGTTAAGTATGTAGAAAATAGTTTTTCTGGCATATTCTGGACCTTGCTATCCCAAACTGGGATATCCAAAGGAGCATTCCTTTCCTCACTGAAATGCTCTCCCCCAGCTTTGGAGGATAGAAATAGCAGGAAAGGATCTTACTCTGGCTTGACCTGCCACCATGGGAATAAAGCTGGATGATAAACCTTTTTATCCCAAGAACATTCCATTGTCATTTCTCAGTCTCACTGAATCCATAGTGAACTTATTCGGGGCTGAAACCCTTAGGCAAGACACCTGGCTTTATTCTCCTGGCCGTAGGTTGAGCACTAGAATCACATCTGCACCAAGCAGTCTGCAGGTCTGTACGTAATCCGCCTCTGCCTCTGCCTCTGCCTTCACCCAGAGCACTGGGCAGAGCTCTTTATATAGTGACTCAGTCAATAATAGCTCATTGCCTGTGGGTGTGGAAGCAGTAGCCTAGCAGCAGGCCAGTTACATCAAATAGTTTAGGGTCAGGTGAGGATCCTGGCCATAGGAACTTTCATTTTCCCCATAGTAGGTTGCTGCTATATTAGCAATATTCTTGAATCATACATCCCAGTATCCATGTCCTTGTTCAGTCCCCTCTTTCACTGAGTTTAGATTTGGTCCTATGACTTGCTTTGACCAATAGCATAGCAAAAAATGTGACACATGTAGGGACTTGATGAATGCAACGGGCCCTGTCTTCTTGGAATTCTGCTGGCAACTGAAGACACTCGGGCCAGCTTCCTTGAGGATGAGCGAACATGTGGAAAGGGGCCCAGCTGACAGCTAGTACCAACAGATGGACATACGAGTGAGGCCATTTTGAATTATCCAGCCTTGGTTGAGCTGGCAGATGACCACAGCAGGTAAGTGACCTCCAATGAGACAAACCTGAGGACCCTCCGGCTTATCCCAACCCAGACTGCTGACCCAAAGAATGGTGAGTAACAGAATGGTAGCTGTTTCAAGCTATTACATTTTGGGTGGTTTGTTACATAGCAGAGATTAACTAAAGTATATGTATGTGAGAAAAGGCTACACATATGAGGCAAAACCAAAGAAGAAGCTGGAAACAAGAAGAAAACCAGAGAGAGAATGAAAAGGCAAAGTAGCCCAAAGTTCTTTAGAGTTCTTTAATATAAATAAGTACAGTGCTGACGTAAGTCCTTCTTAATTGTAGTACTGTGGAAAAATTGCTAAACATAGACTTGGATAGACTGGATTTCAGGCCCAGCCCACCACTGACAAGCCCTGTGAATGTGACAAATCTTTAACCTCTTGGCATCTGAGTTTCTTTATCAGCAAAGTAGGGAGATACATATGTACGTATGCATATCTCACAGGGCTGGTAGGAGAATCAAATGTCCATCAAACTGTCTGAATGTAAGTATTCATGTTATTGAAATTAGTAACTTTGGGTCACAACAATTACTAACAGTTTTCCCACAAACCAATAAAAGCTGGTGGGCAGTGAGGGAGGGGGATCTGGAATGGGAAATTCAGAAATTAAACTGTCAGCATGTTTCCATGTACCAAATAATTTTCTCAAATAGGTATTGCAGCACCTTTAGTGTCAGTGGTAGCTTATCATTTTCTCTTTTAAGGTACTCTTGGGATATCGTGTGCAACTCTTTTTTTTCCCCCAGAGTTTAAAGTCTAGTTTCACATCATCCACTAAAGGTCAGGAAGAGACTTAGTCTCAGTGCGCTAGGTCTGAAGCATGAAGGGTTGGTCAGCCTTGCCACTAAGCAGCCATGGGACCTTGTCCCTTAACCTTGCTGGGCCTAATTCTCTATCTGTAAAATATGAGATATTTTTATAGTGGTAAAATTATGAGATATATTTTATATTTGGTAAATGTGTACAATATGTTTACCAAAACTCCCCCCACAGGGGTTGGAAAGTGACAAACATGATAATGTGTGTGGAAGTGTTTTGACACTAACTACTCCCTGCACAAAGTCAAGGTAGTTTGAATGCTCCCATTCTGAAAAAAATTACCCCATGTTTAGCAGTATTTATTTATTTAGAGGCATTTATACTGATGTTGTGCCAGACACTTGGCTTGTGGTTGGTTTTGTAGGGGAAAAATGGGGAAACTCACATTTTGAAATGCAAAGTAATTTGCCTGTGGTCACATAATTAATAAGTGGCTGAATTGTATTCAAATCCTTATCTGCCTCCCTCCAAAGCCCGGGCTTCTTGTTTAGTGTTGGGCAGCTTCCAAATGGAACCTCCTCAGCCCATAGGAGAGGAAAATGATTGGCCAGGTAGTTTACCATTAAATGTGGTCACCAGCTTGTGGCTAAAGAAACAGATGATGAAAACAGTGCTGGAGGAGAAAATGCCTGTTTACAAACACAGCTTAATTAATTAGTCAACTCAGAGGAGGCAGAGGAGGTGTGTTTCCAGATGCCTGACACAGAGAATTAATTAGGAGAAAGGCACCAGCCCCTGGTCTTGGATTCCTGTCCACAGCACATGGTGGAATTAAATTACTAAACTGCCTCAGGGCCCCTCACCTTAATGCAATTGCCCCTCAACTTCTGCATGAAGCCATTTGATTGAAAAACACCTCATTGATAATGGCAACTGGACTGAAAAGGCTTCACCAAGTAAAACTTTGAGAACAGTCCAGAAAAGAAAGTAGATTCCAGTGTTTCTAGTTCAAGTCACAAAGGGTCAGAATAAATTTAAAGTGAAGTTAGGTTCCACCCCACTAGCACTTGGCAATTCCACACCTGTAACTACTGAGGTCAATTGAATGGAAAAGTAAAGTAACTCTCATTCCTGCCAAGCAAAGCCACACCTTCACCTCTGCTATCCTCATGATCGCAGTGGAAGGGTGTATGGGAAAAACCAATGGCTCAATTTTCTACTTCACTTTGCTTATTTAAAAGGATAAAGGTTTCTTTAGAAAAGAGAGAGAAATCCTTGCACCTGAGCTGCTTGTTGTAAATATAAAGTATGTATGAAATCTGTAGGAATCACTTCAAAATGGGGTTGGACCAGCCTGGGAGAATAAATAATGTGGAGCTGATATTAAGTGAAATGGTTACCGTCCAGCTCTGCGTGATTTTATGAATCACACTCGCTTTCCAGGAAATGGTCCCTTCTCTGCTCCCACCGTGAACATTTCCTGGGGGTTCTAAAGGTGCTCCTAATTTGTTGTTTATATTTTTATCAGTGAATTTCCATGTATTCTGCAATTGTTTGGGACTTGTTCTCTGCCTAATTAAGCAGAGAAAGTTAATGAAGTGTGAAGTGACTTTGTACCACACAGTAAATAGAACACAATGCGCATAGAGAGAAGTAAGCGAGGGGTCAGGGCAGAGAGTCAAGTGAGGTTTGAAGGTTGGGGCCTGGGCAGAGGGTGGAGGGACAAACAAACGAGGTGGGGCTCTGCCGGAGGGGGACATAAACTTAGACTTTTAAGATCTGGAAGTGATCTAGAGAGAATTGATGGTTTTCAACGAGGCTCTATATTAGAATCACCTGTAAAGCTATTAAAATACTGATTCCTGGGCCCCATCCCAGACTAATTCTATCGGCCTCTCTAGGCTGGATGTGGTCTAAACAGTATTATTAAAAGTCTCCCTGGGTGATTCTAATGGGCAGCAGCATAGAGAAGCATTCATCTATGGCAACGTCTTCATCTTACCAATGGGGCAGTGAGGAAACATCAGGAGAAGCAAGAGAGACAGCGTGAGTGTGGGTCTGTGGTGGTGGGGGCACTTGACGGAGCTGTCCTGAGCAGCTCTGCTCTCTATCACAGCTCTGACTGGGCTTTATGGGAAATGGAGATTTCACTGCCAGGGCCCCTTCACCTTCTTGGGCTGCTGTAGTTTGTTTGAAGATCCTTTACTTGTCTATGTGGACTGGGGCTGAAGGGGTTTAGACCCGGAGTGTTCAGTGTGGCTCGAGAGAAGCAAGCAGCATGAACACCACTCAGGAGCATGTTAGAAATTCAGATTCCCAGGCTTCGCTCCAGACCTACTGAATCAGCAACTGTAGGGATGAACCCAGAGATCTGGGATTTAACCAGCGTGATACATCCTGAAGTTTGAGAACCACTGGATTGGACCATCCTTCTCCAGCAGAGGGTCTTTAGAGGCAGGGAGTAGAGTGGGAGGTAAGGGTAGTAGGGGGCTCGTGAGGACACTGGCCCTGCAGCTGAGGATGAAGGATGGCAGGGCTGTCTTTGGAGTGGTCAAGAACCACGGGGCAAACCTAACCCCGTCCACAAAGAGGAGCTTAATATTTACCGTGTGTCACCTGCCTCATGACAGCCAGCTGGTGGAATTAAAATGCCTTTTGTTCCTTCAAAGAGATCTGATGCCAAACTGATAAATTCCTGCTTTGAACAAGTTCTATTTTTGCCTACAACAGGATTTATTCAGCACCCTACCTGGTCTTAAATTCCTATTGTAACTCTAGACTATGTCTCAGTAGATAATAAGATGCATATGACAGTAAAAAGATAATCAAAAATTTATTTTCTTTGCAGAATGTCTTCACCACTCACCCTGTCAGTGTCACCCCACCTGTGTGTCATTCTCCCTTGGCTCAGGGTCCTCCTCAATGCCTACCACACTGCTGCTAACAACAAAAAAATGTGTCGAATGATGGAACAGCTGGGTCACAGCAGATAATCCACTTAACGGATAATGAAAAATGTGTGTCACACTTCACTGACCATGTCAATTTTGAGCTGCTATTCAGACATAAGAGATCCTTCATGCCCAAGATGGATTTTTAAGAAAAACGAAAAACCCACATGATTTGGCCATGTTCCTACTCATGTTTTAGCTCACCCTAGAATGACAGGTAGAAATAAACTCTCTGACTAATAACTACATACTGATCAGGCATCCTGTGCCCGAGTCTGTGGGAGACCCTGCAGGGATACAAAGGAACTAACATAGGTTCTGCTTTCAAGAAGCTTATAATCAAATGGAGAAGAAAGAAACATAAATATAAAAAATGTATTTTTTTATGGTGTATTAGCTATGGTAGGCTAACTCGTGTACCAGTAGTCTGCAAAATGTATTATAACTATAACACAATAGAATTTCATTTTTACTTTACATAAGTGTACTGAGGTTGGCAGGGCAACTTCCTCCATGCGAGTTATCTGGGGACCCAGGCTGATGGAGTCTCTGCCATGTCCAACACTAGGCTTTCAAGATTTCCATGCAGGTGTCTCCATTCCAGCTAGCCAGAGACCAACGAAAGCATAACTGAGCTTGTGTGGAAGATTTTATGAGCCAGGCCTGGAAGTGACACCCATCACTTCTGCTCACATTGCACTGGCTAGGTGTTGTCATTCACATGGCCACACCTAATTGTACGAGAAGCTGGGAAACAGAGGCTGGCTGTACAGTCAGGAAGAAGGGCAAACCAGATCTGGTACACAGCTATCACCTCTGCCACAGGAGGTATGTTCAGGGAGGGTGTGTGAGCTCCTGGAGGAGGCCAGGAAAAGCTGTCTTGATCTACATTTGCCTTGTTCTATTGTTTCCTATTATCATGCATTACTTACGTAACTTCTAAAGAGCCTGTACTCACGGCCGCTTCCTTGATTTTTCCTAAAAGAGCTCTAAGGAATACTTGACACTATCATCCACTCCAGGAATCAGTATTATTGGGAGGCAAAATTCAGTGGGAATTACAGCGAGAGTGGCCGCAACCTTCAAATGACTGCTTTGACCTCTTTGGGTCCCTTCTTTCAGCCAATAAATCACTGCTTCATGCCAAGGCATGAAAACCACTTGAGTGTTGGCACTTAGCAGGAAGTGATGGATTCCATTCAGGTACCTGGGCCAAGAGAGACCCAGTTAGGCGGGAGACCAACTGTTTTACTATTTGAGCACGAATGTTTGTTCTGTGATCTGATGGAATGCTAACGCTAAAAGAAGGCTTAAAAATACAGAATATAGAGGAATATGGGAATCTCTTCAAGTTGAGATTGGGATGGTGAAACACAGGGTGTTAGAGGGAGGGTTTGGAAATGGAGAGCTCACCATTTGCATTTTTCCTATTTTCTACAAAGAAGTGAAATTAACAGACCTTTTAAAGTGCTTCCTCTGGGTGAAGAGGGTCATCTATCTCATCTCTACCCCTCACTACCCTGCCAGCACTTTCCCACATACCAGGGTACTGGGAGAAGCAGAGGAAGATGGAAAAGCACCACACATCTGGGCTTACAAACCCTCTGCTGCTTTTCCAAAAAGAGAATTTCCTAATTGGAATCAACAGACACTCGTGTCTGTTGGCAACAGCAGACATTACGTAGGAATCAAAAGGTTGAGTGTGAGTGCAGAAGGATTAGCCAATAGGTGAACGTGCGCTCAATCACGCGGAGCCCTGACTCCGGCTGTTTGCTTGCTGTAAGCAGGGCCTCTGCTTCCTTTAGTCAGTCAGCAGCAGTAAGGATGTGCCTATGTGCTGGAGTTTCTGTGGATTCGGCTGGGAAAGGCATTTGATACCTCTGGCATTTTACGGTGGAATCATAAGCTCAAGAAGAACTTTTCATGCACCTATAATTAGAATACCAGTTTTTGTTCTTTAATCCATCCATCCATTCATTCACTCAACAATTGTTACTTGTACCTATCCAGAGGCACCACTTTTCTAGGTGTTGGAGGTAGGGGTGAATAATTGAGTCCCCATCCTCCAGAAGTTTGCACTCTAGTGAGGGAGAAAGACAATAAGCAGAGAGATAATAAATTTGTCAGCTAGAGGGAACTGCTATTCAGAAAATTAAACATGGGAAAGAGGATGGTGTGTGATGGGATTTAGGGTGGTCAGGGCAGTCCTCCTCAAGAGGTGACATCTGAGCAGAGAGTTGAATGAAGTGAGAGTTCTGCAAATATAAGACTCTGCAAGGGCAAAGATCTTGCCACAGGGCATTGGAGTTTTCAAGAAATGGCAAGTCAGCCAACCTGGCTGGAGCTGGGGAACCCAAGGGAAAGGGTGGCAGGAGATGAATCTGGCACGGTCAGCAGGACACAGACCACGCAGCTAGGCTTTGGATCAGTATTTGATGGAAAGTTATTCCAGGGTTTTGAGCAAATAATTGACAGGAACTGTTGTTCTGAAAGGGCTGCTTTGGCTGTGACACAGACAACTGGCTAGGAGGAGCAACAGCAGATACAGAAGGCAAGTGAGGAGGGGCAGGTGACTGTGGTGGTGGCAAGAGAGGAAGTGTGACTTGGTTCGTTTCAGGATATTTGGAAGGTAGAGACGACAGGATTTGCTGATGAATTTGATATTGGGTGGAGAGAAAGAGAGGAATGAACGATGACTGAGGTTTTGGGCTTGAACAATGGGTGAGCAATGATGCCATCTACTGATACTTTGTGCAGCAGAGTGGTTAGGCTTGTGGACATGGAAGCCAGGCAGCCTGATGCCCAGATCTGCTGCTAAGGAGCCTGTGACCTCAGGCAAGTTCTCTCTGTATCTCAGTTTCATCCTCTGTTAAATGGGGATACTAATGATACCTTCCTCAGGGTTCTTATGAAGAGGAAATAAATTAATGCCTGTAGAGCACTTAGAACAGGGCCAGGAAGCCAATAAATACTGGGTAAAATAAGGAACATGGCAGGTAGGAAGCAGATTTGCAGGGAAAATCAAGAGTTTGATTTGGGACAGGGTAAGTTTGAGTTGCCTATCAGATGTCCCAGTATAGTGTCAATTATCAGGTCGGTATAAGAGTCTGAATTTGGGTGAGAGTTCCAATATAAACGGGGGAGATATCCACATGTAGAAGATTTTGCCAGTCATGGGATTGGATACTATAATCTTGCCCTTATTGAGCAAATACAAGCAAAAGACAATAAATTAATGTGCTTTGAAAGCTAACAAGGAAAAGACGGAGTGGCAAAGTAATTGTATACAAGTACTGGTGCTAATGTACAAGGACAGAGTAGTGTACCAGGCCTAGGGGAACAGGGAAGGTTTCCCTGTGTAATAGGTGTTTAAATTAAACCTGGAGGAAGAACTTCCATTCATAATTGTGATGGTGGCTCCTCGCTGTATATTTTAGTCATAATACTCATGGCCCATACTGAGTAGGTTAAAAATATATGAATATAGCAAAGGACAATGAGAAAATCAATTGTGCACCTGTGTACCTTAAGTAAAACATCAGTTGGTCTTCCTAAGTGAGATAGGTCTATCTTTGTTCAAGTGTTGGCATTGACCAGTGAATGGAAACATCAGAATTTCCATACATTCTGCATTTGCAGCAAGAAATAGTTCATGGCTCAAGTCAGCATCTTTTCAAAATGATAATGATAATCCTGACACAGGGCCCTACCTAAGCTAAGAAATCATTATCCATCATAACTTAAGTGTAAACAGGACCCTGATGAAAACGTTTACTAGTTTTCTTTCCTGTTCGGTACATTAGACCCTTAATATAAACATAGGAGCTGTATATATTAAGGTGTCTATTCAAATAGTCCACCCGATATTTCAACACTCTCTTTCCTTTACCTTCTACTTTGTATACCAAATAAATAAGTCCGTGCCGCATCAGAAAATTGTTTCACTAACTCAAACAGAGCTTGGATGAGTCTATGCCAAAAACGATGTCACTGACCTATAATAAGGGTGCAGGTCTGACTGGCACAGGGGATTTAAAAGACGCAAGATTAGATTTCCCACTGAAGTGGAAAGGAAGGTTTTTACTCTTTGGAGAGACCTGCTGTCATCTTCCCACTGTCCCAGATGGTGAAAGTTATGTACTCCCTGACCTGAGCCAAAGACCATGTAAGAGAAAACAAAGAGACAAACAAGATCTGCTCAAATAAACTGAGCAAAATCCCACCTACAATGGCTTTAAGTACATAACCTACAACCTCCCTGACCCCGTTTTCTACACTATGTTTTACAAAATAACAAAAAAAAGTCTCATTAGAGACCAGTCCAAGGCATCCCACAATACCTGGGAATGATAATAATAGATTAAAGGACTTTTAAAACACAGTGATTTTTTTTTTTTTGCAAGGAGAAAACCAAGGCCAGGTATATCCACATGCATGCTTCAGTACATGCTGAATGCACAAGGATGGACATGCATTTGCAGGCAGAAGGAGGTTATTGGCAGAGGCAATCACTGGGCAGTGACCACTGATCATAGAAAGATGTATCTGAGGAAAGCCATGCCTTCCAAGAGTTAGAGATGGGGTTTATAGTTTTCCATCTGGGCTTCAGTCAAAATCACAAGAAAGGATCTTCTTAGCTTGCAAATTAAGCACACCTATCTCCAGAGGCATAGGAGTCCATCTCCATTTATGGGAGATGGACTTGAACCCTCATTTCAAAATGGTCCTGTCTTTAAAATGCAAGTATCAGAGCAAAGATGTCAGTCTTTACTGGAGGACCACTTAACAAATGGGGGTAGAGGGAGCTTCTAGGGAGTCGTATCACCCCAGAACACGTTCTCTTGGTAACCGAACAGCAAGCCTCGTCCTACCCCAGCCATGGAAATGGAATAGGCCTAAATTTTCTGGACATAGGAAATTACCCCTCTTCTTACCCCCCAAACCCTTCCTGGATCCTCTGTGTAGGCTAGTTCAGGGTGAAGACGAGGCCTTCTCTTCACCTTTGTTGTACCCCATGGGAAAGAAAAAGGAAATGAAAGGTAACATGTATGGGATACCTCCCATCTCCCAAGCCCTGAGGAAGGTCTATATATCCAGGAAGGTAAGTCAAATTTTTGCCATTTTACTGAGGAGGGAACTGATGCTCAGGGGAGTTGCTCAAGATCATGGAGCCAATCAGTTGCTATGTCAAGATTCAAACCCAGTTGTCTCCTCCAAAGCCATGCTCTCTCCAGGGAAGGCACTCTGGTTCTGATCAGGCCTGTCTTACAAAAGGTCCTGGCAAAATTTCAGGTCATAAAAATAAAAAGATTCTGCAGTGGTTGAGGCAGTAAAAGCTGTCACGGTGTTCACAGACATCAAGAGCTGCTCGATACCAGATAAGTTCTGCAGTTTTCAGCTGCACAGTGTTGATAGCTTTCTCATACCTGAAGACCACTAAGAGGTCACTCTGCAATGCTCAATGTCCCATTTCCTTGTAAGTTCTCACATGTGTTCCACGTACTGCCTTTTTAATCATTCTCGTTTTCTAATGGACACCCCCCAGGTTCTCTTTAACTCCTGTGTATTCTGCAGTTTTCAACAGGACCCAGTATGCCAGGAAGATTGGAAAAGTACAGTGTGTCTTGGAAGAAGTCTCGGTCAACACTTAAGATGCTTATATCAGAAGCATCCTGTGTCCTCTCTGGGGGGTCATGTTGCCTTCCTTCAATTTACTTCAGCCTTCGTTTCCTGTTTCTCACTTATTTCTTATCATTCCCCTTTCTTTTCTTTCCTTTTCTCCTTTTCTCTCCATCTGCTTCTCTCTCTCTTGCTTCTTGAATTTCCTGGGTTCTTTTCCTTCATTCTCCACCTCTTGCTCTTCACCTTCTCTTCCTCTTTTATTCTTTTAGAGGCATATTAGTTGAATTGAAAAGACACAGATGTTGAGGGCACACAGATCTGGTTCAAATGCTAGCCCATCAGTCTTTCCATCTCTAAAATGTAGATACCAACCTTGGGTATGTGTGGGCCTGAATATTAAATGAGATAACGTGCATAAATTCAGTTCAGCACTGTGTATGGAAGTAGGGCATTAAAAAATCATAGGCAACCCCCCACTTCTGTCCTGCCTCTTGTCCTGCTGCTCTTGATCCCCCCTTCCCTCTGTTACCCACTACATCTACTGTCTCTGGCTCTGATTCGGCAGCTAGCCCATCCCCCCTCACTCTGTTACAGTTTCCTTTGGGCTGAATTCTCCTACGGTCTGTGCTCCTCTAGTCCGAGTCCACCTTAAAATGGAAATAATTAGACATTACAGAATGGTGCATGTAGACAAAACATTCAAGCATCTGAGTGACATGCTGATTTTAAAGAATGGTAATAATGACAAAATTAAATACTCTAGGCCATTCTGAATTATTTATTAATAAGGAGGAGCTTAGGGCCGAGGAATGAATGGGTTGCCCTGTATGTATGACTTAACAAGAGCCTATCGGGTTGGTAGGTTGAGTAGGTAAAGGCCGTACTTATTATCTACCCTGATAGCCAGAAGATAATGACTTTTTTTAACTGGACATTTTTAAAGTCTGTGAACAATATTAACCACTAGCTCTTATAGAAGGTTGCTTTTTGGTGGACAAAATTCTACTTTAAGAATGTTTTAAGAGGTCAATCTTCCACGAAAGCTTAAGAATCAAAGTTCCTCTTTCCATAAAACGGAGGACCCCAAAATACACCTGTTGACTTGCATTGTAGCAAATGATCCTTGTTACATAACCCACATTTCTTTTGGTAGTTCTTGGTAGTTCTCTGCCATTTCCATGTCTTAGACTTTTCTTGTCTTTATTTTCTCTGAGTTCTTGACTTCCTTTTGCCCTTGTCTTTACTGAACTTCATCCTGTTAGCTTCTGATTACTTGTCCAATTTGTTGAGGTCATTTCCAATTCTAATAGCATCCCCCAAGGCTTTAGCCTCCACTTAAAATTCAGGCTCATCTCTGAACTTAATGATTATGCTGTTGCGGCACTTGATGACAATCTTAACTAGAAGTGGGTCCAGGACTGAGCCTTGTGCAACAACTCTTCTCACATGTTTACTCATCAAAAGAAATACATGGGCAGGTGTTTTAATGAAGTTCAGTTTAGAAAATATAAGCCTCTTCAGAATCTGGGGTCATTCTGATAGAATTTATGACATTTTTGGCAATTCAAGGCTGCAGTTCCATTCAAGTGAAATCAAATAAAGTCATTGCTCAAAATGTAACTTTATTAAAAAAAAAAAGTCTCATTTTTTAAAATATAAAGGTCAGTACCTATTTTTACCATCCTGCCCTGGGAATCGCTTGTATGCACACTGCCCTGCTGCGGAGGCACTGGGCAGGGAGGGCAACTGCCTGGGTTTAGTTCCATCTCTGCCATTCAGGGTATGTATGACCTTGTGTGAGTCACCCAACCTCTGTCAGCCTAGACCTTATCTTCATCAGCAAATGAAGGACTCTGATCAGATGACCGCCAATGTGACTTTTAGATCTGAAAGGCTGTGATCCTCTCTTGATTAAGGGCCTAATTATTCTCAGTGGCAAATTACTACACACACTCTTTGATTGTAAGCTTCTCCCATGATATTTATATATACTATTATAACTTTGAAAAATGGAAGAAGGGTTAGACTAGTTCTGCCCATTGTCTAGAATCTATGCATGTTTATTTGCTTATGTATTTTCCTTTTCCACGCAGTCTCAAATATTTCACATATTTGTAAGGCACTCTGTTGCTTGTCCTTCCCTTGTGATTTCACTAACAACTATTCTATTTCAGAGCACTCACTTGAAAAATGAGGCAACAAGCCCGGAATGGTTTAGTGACTGGGAGAGTCAAAGAGCTTGCTTGTGGCAGAACTGATCTTGAACTTGGGTTTCTGGGCACAGAGAGGCACTCTTTCCAAACAGCATGCTCCTGTGGCCACCTAAATTATTGTTCAAACTCAGTATGTTTTAGGCTATAAAACAAAATACTGTTCTACACACAATGGAGAACCATCTCTTTTTATAATGATGAGTGACCATCACTTCAGCCTGTGGAGACAACAGTCATTTAAAATTTTCTTATATTAGCAATATGTAAATAATTTTCTTTAAGAAATCTATAAAAATCTATTTTCTAAAGATATTGAGCTGTAAGTCTAGAAAACAATCATTTTTTTAAAGCCCAATTCCTGGTACTGCTTTCTTTACAGAAACAATTTCCTTTTTCTTCTCCCCTTCCTGCTCCTCCTTCATTTTTTGCCTAAACCTTAATTTTTCATTTTCTTTCCCACTTAACACCAGATTAGGTCCCCAGGAGGAGGAATAATGTCAACAGACCCCTTCCCTGACCTTCCGTAACATTTCTACTCTCCAATTCACTGGTTTCTCTGATTCACTTGAATTTTCCTGCAAGGTAAGTTCTGCACAAATAAATGTTGAAGTGACAGAAAAAAAAAGGGGTGGTGGGTAGGATGTGGAACTGGAGACCTAGTTATGGAATCTGGGGAAGAGCAAAAAGAAAGACATATTTTTTAAAACAAATGATTGGAATGATTGGAAGAAACTCTTCACTTCAGGAATTTGCATTCTTTTGATCAGTCATCTTAAGACACTGGAAGGTTATCTTTTTTTCTATAAACCCAAAGAGCACTGATTAATAAACAAGGGATGGTCTGCAGCAGCCGCTACACAGAACAAAAAATAAGAACTTGACAGAGCAGCAAATCATAGGGGGTTAATCATCAAAAGTTCTTCTCCCTGAAATTATGAAGAAAGGACCCCAGAAGGAAATGTGAAGTTTCTGTTGACAGGTTTAGGAACCATCTGCCCTCTCCGTGCTGAGTTCTTCCCTTATTAGCCATTTTCCTCCTCTGACCACCCACTGTGTGCACCTCCTCTTTAAGATTCTCAGGAACATCTGCCTTAGTGTGTCTCCCAGATGAAGAAAGGAACTGATGTTCTTTTCGTATGTTTCACAGTCATGAAATCCTCACTGTGACTGAATGCAGCGGACATTGTGTGGATACTCCTAACATGACTCCACCGGGCTGCTCCCTTGGGGAACCTCCTCCCTTGTGAATTGTTTCTAAACAACAGAATATGGCAAAGGGGCTAGTACGCCATCCCCTTAACAGACTACAGGGAGAGATTCTCCTGTTGGCTTTGAAGAAGCAAACAGCCATGTTGTCGATGGCCCGTGGAGAGGGCCACATGGCCAGGAGCTATGGGGATTCTAAAAGTTGAGGGTAGCCTCCAGCCAACAGCCAGTAAGAACCTCAGTCAAACAGCCACAAGTAAGCTAATTGTGCTGAGCAAGCAGAGTAAGCTTGGCAGAGGAGCCTTCCTCACTCAGGCCTCCAGATGAGGACACAGTACTGCGCACCCTTTGACTGCAGCCTTGTAAACCCCTGAGTAGAAGACCCAGTTAAAGACGTGTTTGGACTCCTGCCCTGGAAAGTGCGGGCTAGCGGGTGCGTGCTGTTAAAGCCACCAGACTATGGGGATTTGTTACACAGCAAGAGAAAACGAATACAATGTTATCTTTATTTCACTGAAGAGGAAAGCAAGCTTTGGAGAACTTAAGTGTGTGAGCTTTTGAGAACTTCAGTAAC
Source organism: Manis pentadactyla (assembly GCF_030020395.1). NCBI lineage: Eukaryota > Metazoa > Chordata > Mammalia > Pholidota > Manidae > Manis > Manis pentadactyla. The sequence continues at coordinate 71,094,559 of NC_080032.1, forward strand.
TTTATTCAAGGTTAAATATTTATTCATATTTCAACTTAGGGCTCCTTAAAGTTCAAAGGTCAAAGGCTCCTCAGTACAGCATGTTGCCTTTCTACTCTTTCCTTCTCATTAAGTGGCATTGTTGACAGGATATTGCCATGTATGGGTTACAATATGATTTCTGGCAGTTATGAACCTAAAATGTACATGGTCTTGAATTTAAGAATTACAGAACAGAAGTAGTTTGTTCCTTGCCTCATGGCCTCCCTGGACGTCATATTGAAGAATGCTGCCCCTTTTTCACCCCTGAAAGAGAGGAGAGCAGGGGAGAAACAGGTGGAGGAGAATGGAGGGGGCTGCCTGGCCAGCCTTCGAGAGAGAGGTTCTCACTCTGTCCAGTAGGGGAATTAAGTGGATGTCCTTCAGAAAAGAACTGCTCCATCTAGGGAAAAGCTCTGAGGATCACAGTAAGGAGCCTCCCACCAGGAACACCCCAGAGGCGGGAGCCTGGAGCTCATGAATAAGGTACCATACTTTGGGCTAATGCTGGGTAACAATGAATCCCACAGCTTCAGTTCAATATAGCTGGTTTGGGTTGGATGAAAGAAAGCTGGCAGGGGGCTGCCTTTGAGCCTGACAAGTCAAGGAGCCTTGGTTCAGATGTCTTAGGGCTGTTTGTCTGATGTGGATTAGAAAGGCTGACATTTCACTGCTTAGGCTTGGCTGGGCCTGTGTGCTGTTGGGCAGAGTGGAGCTGTATTTTATATGTGCCTCAGTTTAAATTACTGGAACAGTAATAAATTAGGTATATCAAAATTCTGACACACCATATTACATGGGTGCATATAGAAAGTAGTATAAACCACAGCTCTATCTAGTCCATCATAACACTCAATTTCTAAAGCAGGCTTCAGAAAGAGCTTAACAAACAGTTGAAAACCTATTCCATGCCACGTCCAGGGCTGAGTGCTGTGAGGAAAACAGGGGTGTGTGAGACACAGTCCTCACCCTCCCAGAGTATAATCCAGCAAGACAGAGAAGCATGTACACCGATAACTGAACAACCTCCCAAACGTTTGGAATTTGACATCTTGGGAGCAGGCACCAGCCAGCCCCAGTTTTAATGCAATCAATCAGATGACACCTAGCAGGTGAGAAAGGCCTAAGGGATAGACTGTCATTTGTTATAAAAATTCTTAGAATTTCAAATTCCCTCCCACTCCCACAAAGAGAACAGCTCCCCCTTTGGTGATAGACTGTATTGCAGTCACCCCCTATGGTAAAGGCAGGGCCGGGTTGAAAAGGGTTCTGAGACCAATGAATACTTCAGGACTTGATCAGCTTCACATTCCAAGTAAAAGCCATGCATAGGCAGTGTGGAATGAAGAATTTGGGGGATGGATAACAAATCCCTGCCCTGGAGGATCTTGTGGTCTAGTTAAGAGAAAGTAAATTACATGCTAAATTAAGTACCTAAGAGGCATAGGAGATACAGGAGCTTTATTGTTGAATCTCCTTGAGGGTCCAGGCTCTCTTTTTACTTAATAGGATGTTTAACAGTTACGCCTTGTGTGGCTGACATCACAAAGGAGAGAAGAAAAAGACAGAGGAATAAGAAGAAATAACCTGGGGAGATGAGAAAACAGACAATAATACTAGCCTTAATTAAACACTGGTGCAAATCTGGGCTCTGCCACCAACTTAATTGTGTGATCTTAGGCTACTCACCTACTATCTTTGAGCTCGGTTCCCTCATTTTAGGAGCTGTTACTGACCTTGCCAGAGGGTTGTCTGGAACAAGCAAGATCTGTGATGCTGTAGCACAACGGGTTGCAAAGAGTGGACACTCACAAGCTACTTTCTGAAGGAAGGAATGAAGGCCAAAGGGAGGCAGAGAAGACAGAACACCGAAGGGAGAACACTGGCTTTCCCTCAACTGTCTTACTTCCCTTGATTACTTGAAGGCTTTCCACTGAAACTTCTGATTCATCTACCTTCCTCTCTCACTACAGAAGCTCTTTTAACAAGAGGCAGCTGGTGATGAGGCTTGATTGCTCATGGTTCTGAGGAGCTGTTCTGTAGGCTTATAGGTGCTTAGTGGGGAAAACAAAAAAGAAAACAAAACAAAAAAACCATGAAATATGCTGGGAGAAATGCTACATCAAAATTAAACAATTTTCCTCACCACAGAAATTATAGGGCCTATATTTCCCTAACGTGTATTTTAACCCTACAAGATGATGATATAGCAGGTAGCCTCTCCCATGTTAACAGGAAGCAGTTTTTCACAGTGATCACATGAGACTAGGGTTCCATGGAATAGCCACTAGAGGAATACTGACTTATATCAAGATAGCATCCTGTCTGCATGCGGGAGAGATAGAACGGAGGAAGAAAGTCCTCAGAGGGGGAGGCTGGGAAAATAATCTGGAATAAAAACCACACCTACCCCATCAACTAATCAAACAAACGTCTGGCCCTCTATTTTCTCATTTGTAAAATAAGGGGTTGGAGACACATATTCTAAGTACCCTTCTAGCTCGAACAGTTTAACATGTCTATGAGAATGTGAACTACATGATTAAGGATTCAAAATTGTACACGTTACCATGTCCCTTAGATAAGCAGCAATTCATTCCAGTGAAGCCTTCACAGTATTCACAGAGCATCCCCATGTACGTGCTCTGTGATGGACATGTGCTTTGTGCTTTTCTGTTGATTGTTAATGCAGGGACTCTTCTTATAAACACAAGTGGAAAAAAATCACTTTGGCGGGGCAGCCCAGGCCCTCCAGAGGCTAGCCCTTTCATATTCTTCATCTCCCAGCAATCCCATGCCAACTTTGGGCTCTCACTCCCACTCCTCCAAGTGGAGGCTCTGCTCCTATTCAATTATTCCACTTGTCTTCTCATTATGCCCTGTCCATGTGCCTTTCTCCTTTTCTCACAGTGTTATCTTGCCTGCAATCCTTGGTCAGCAAAAATTTATTTCTTTCTTCTTTAGGAAATCAGTCAGATCACAAGAAGTCTCCTCTGACCCCACAGGAGGGTCCCTTTCTATTTCTCATTTAAAATTCAACAGACCTTAATGTGTGCACTCTCCTTAAGATGATAGAAAGTTCCCTTTACATATATGTTGTCACTGGAGAGCTACTGTAGAGTTTTAGTGAGGGAACTGACATGAATGATTTTCTGTTTTAGGAGTATCCCTCTGACAATGTGTGAAGGACAGATTATGATGGGGCTAGATCAGAGTCAGGGAAAGGGAGCAATGGCAGAATTAAAAGAATTAACTGACGAAGGCCATAAGAGAGGAAATGCAGCGAAGCAGGTAGAAATAAGGGGACTGAAAGGTGAGAAGGAAGAATCGCTTAGAATGACTCCCAGGTTTCCACCATGGGTAACTGAGTAGATTGTGGTGCCAAGGTTAATACAAGAGGAGAAGTACACGGGAAAGAGAGGAGAAGATGGGCAGTTTAGTGTTGCGTTTGGTGGTCTTGGGGTCTCTGGGGGATATAAGAGCAAAGGTTTTAAGAAGGCGGTTGAGCATAAGTCCAGGGTTCAGGAGAAAAGTCTGGGTACACAAATTTGGAAGTCATCATTTTTAAGCATGGGTTATCCACAAAGCCTATGTGTACCTACCTGTGAGAAGGTAAACAGAGCAAGAACGGAATCATGGAGTGCGCCGATGAATAAGGGCAGGCAGAGCGACACAGGACCCACGGTGAGCAGCGTGGAAGGGAAGCCAGGAAAGAAAGGTGAGACAAACAAAACAGAGAGGAAATTGGAAGAAAAGAAAGGTCACTTGCGTCAATGGTCAGAGGTCAGAAAGGTGGTAAGAAGTCAACTCAGTAGACGGAATGCTAGGAAGTCACAGTGGCATTAGGGGGCCAATCACAACAGAGGCAATGAGTGTCCTTCTGTGACTGCCTTGTTTCACTTGGCATGTGTCCTCGAGGTCCATCCAGATGGTCAAAGTTGCAGAATTTCTTTTTTAAGGCTGAATAATGTCCCATTGTTTCAAACAATCATGTCTCCATCCACTTGGAGTTAGCAGGTTTTGTCTCCAAATATTAATTGGTCACATTTGTCATTTTTCCTTTTTTCTGCAGTCTAGGCCTATCGTTGGTTCTTTTACACTAGAATTTCTTTATGTTGAGCCAGACGCTGGATTGAGTATATGATTTTTGTCAAAAATCACCAAGGAAAAAAAACCATTGCACAGTTCTGCTACTGCCTTCCTGCACTCCCCCCAACTCTCAAAACACAAAAAGTTGTTCCTGTGCTTCCAGCACTTTCCTTCTGTGACCCCAAAAGCACAGGAATGCTGCACCAGATGCGAGGCCGCCAAAGGGCCCTCACTGCTACAGTGGCTCAATGGGAATCCTTCAATAAAAGGCCTGATACAAAAGGGAGATGTTATTTCTGGAATTATCATGGAAAGAGATGTAATGAGAAGCTCACTGCAGGGCCTGATAGAAAGAAAAAGGAGGAGGTGGCAAAGGAAAGAAAAGCTTCCCTGGTTTCTTTGCAAAGAAGCTGTAGGAAAACATTTGAAAATGTGTGAAAGTTGAAAAACAAGTAAGAAACTGAAGAGTGAAAGACCTCAGCAATGTTAACTAATCCCATTTGCTTGTTTGTACTTGAAAGACCAAAGGGAGGATCTTGACATGAAGCACATCTTCTAAGAAATCAGTGGTTGATGTGGAACAGCTGATGGTCTCTGCTGAAGCCATCAGGTAACAGCCTTGCAGGGCAATGCCAGTCCAGAGATGCATCGGGCATTCTTGGCACTGGATCCCCCAAACTGCTTGCTGTCCATGACTCAACTGGTTCTGTTTCTGACAGTTTATTTTCATTTTCGCCAAGTCTCTGTACCCAACAAGTGCTGACTCTGTTCTCTTTTGTTGCTGAAATGGCTAAAAGCTCTGGAGTCCAGTTCTGGCTATTCTACTGGTGTGTTTGCTCCTCTGGGCTGGTGCCATCCAGATAACTGAGGCATCCCTAACCCCCACTTACAATGGCAGTAATGATCACGGAAAATTAGATTTGCGTCCAGTTCTGCAGCGCCACGTCTAAGGCTGAAGAACAGCTCTCAAGTTGAGGGGGGCATCTGCCCTAACTCCTGGCTACTTTCCTGAAGTCTAAAACAAGAGGAACAGAGGCTGCAGCTGTCAGAGAGGGGGAGGAACAATAAGAAACAATGTTTCTACTGACAAAATGGAATTGACAATGGCAGGTTTCCATAGCCTTCTCCCTCTGTGAAAAGGAAAATAATTATAACTTCGTAAGGTTTACTTGTTAAGTTGTACTAAACTTTTGAGATGTCTGGAGATTCTAGAAATTAGTGAAGGGTTAACTGCATATGTTTTTGAGGGAATCACCATTCAAACAAGAAAACCCATAGGGCACAAGATATCTTAGTTATTTAAAAGCCACAGAGTGCTCCCATCTCTCTCTCTGTACCAGCAAACCTGAGGGCCAAGTGTTATGCCCTTTGTCAGCCTTGTCCTAAACTGGCTCTGCCCAGAACAGAACCACAGACCCTGACCAGCAATGATTATACTCAGGCCAGGCCTGAGGCTGAACGAAAGTGCTGGACACCTTTGACAAACCCTGAGCATGAGGTTTGAACTTCAGAACAGCAAGAACTGATGGGAGGGGAAGCAGGCATCAGGACACTTGGAAGCTAGGGTGCATGAATCCATGCTGCACCTCATCACTGGGTGGGCAGGGCCAGACACCTTCCTATGCTACGTTCAGGGCACATGGTTTTCAAAATAGTCTCTGGTCCAAATCTAGGCTCTTCCACCTACTAGCGGTTTGGTTTGGAAAGCCACTGAGAAGTCTCTCTCTGGGACTTAATGGTTTTATTTTTTGTTTTTGTTTTTTTTTCATCTTAAATACCAATTCCATAGAAGATTAATGAGTTAATATAAGTAATGTACTTAGAACAGTGTCTGGCCTATACACGCTGCCATGTTATGGAAGTGTAATTATCACCTGTTAACCAGGCTCCTACTGTTACAAGGAATCTCCTTTAGAATAAGAATTGGCACACACTGAGATTTTGACTCCTTCATCTTCTGATTCCTTACTTTCATTTCCTCTGCTTTCTGCCGTAGGTGGAGTCTACACTGCTCCTCCCCCTTTTCTAGCTTCCCTTGTGGTGCCTTCCCTTTTCTTCAGCCTCTCTCTTGCTTTCTCCATCTGTCAATTTTCTCATCTTCCTCACACTCCTTTCTTAGAGAACGGCACCCAGCACAGTGTTGACATTAATTAAAAATATGTTAAATGAATGGCAAACCAGAGCATGATCATATAGTCCCAGGGTGCAATAATGACATTAAAATATAAAAAGGGGAAAAAAAGTACTACCATGCCCTATAAATATTTCTAATTTTAAAGAAAAGGATCACAGAGAAACAGGAGAACTGTTCACTTGTAAAACAATACCCACAAACAAAGAAATTTTAAAAAGAAGAAGAAGTGATTGCTTTAGAGTAAGGAAGGGAACTCTGGCAGTCTGTGTGTGTGCAACTGTGACACATGGGCGTGTATACGGCATTGCCTGACTCCAGCCACCAATGTCTCTTTCATGAAGGAGACACAGGTGATCCAATGGCATAAGGCAAAGACAGTCAAGGGCTTTTCCCTGATTGCTAGATAGCAAGGGTCCAAGGAAGGCTGCTCTAGATTGTTATTATTGTGAATTACTGAACAGGCAAGAGAAGCAGGCCAGTGGAAAAATTCAAGCTCCCTTCCCAGCGCTCTTCCAGGAAGGTAGCCTGTAACACAGCCCATGGAGCCAAATGACTGAGCTGCCCCACTGAGGAAATGAAGTTCTAAAAATACGCAATTCTTATAACTGATTAATGAATAAATACTTGTCACTAAAACTATGCCACAATCAGAACACTATGGAAAATCCAAACATGTGTTTGGAACCACAGACTGAATTAGAAGGGACCTTAGGGATGTGATGCAACCTTCTTGTTTAATAGCTATGGAAAAAGAACTCCAGGGACATTAAGTGACTGGCCCAAGGTCATGCAGAGATTGATGGCAGAGCCAAGACTTGATAGGCCATGGGGAATGGACTCACCTGTTTCTGGGCTACTAGGCTCAAGTTGAGTACAGACATTCTGCTTGAGTCACACAGCTGTGCGGAGAGCGGGGGCAGAGACAGCAAGCAGAGACGGGGATTGGGTATGACCATTCCGGCTGAATGGCCGCAGAGATTCAGTGACAGCTGAGCCCTGGATTGAAAAAATAATGCAAAGAATAGAGGGAGCGACAGAACCCCAGGCAAACCACTTGCTGTCCTGGAGCGAGTGGTTATTAAGTGGTGTCCTGGGGAATTGGGGATGTTCCAAGAAGCAGCTCTAAAGGGCCGAACGGCTTTTTCATGTTCTAAAAGCTGCTTGAGCTCGCCTTTGCAAAGAAGGGCCCAGGTGCTCATCTATTATTGAGCATGTTTAAAAAGGCATTTAGGAAAGAGCACCAACAGACAGATTTGCAATTTACAACGTCATTCCCAGGAGGGCTTTGCTTGCTGAGAGAAGGGGAAGAGATGTGGGAAAAGTCCACACAGCAGGTGTGCCTGCATTCTCCAAAACACCTGTTGATGTTCTACCTGCCAGCAGGTCCCCAGGAAGTGAGCAATGCAGAGGGCAAATGCAAACAAGGGCAGAACTCCCTATGGTCACACACGCAGACAGTCAGCCCTCGCCAAGGCTTTGCCCTGTGTGTGTGTGTGTGTGTGTGGTGGGGAGGGAGGGAGTGTGTAACGGGAGACAGGGATTTTCTAACATATATACATAGTTCCTAAATAATGGAATAATTAATACACAGTACTAAAATTATATGAAAATGGATGAATATAAAAAATAGAGAAATGTGATAGGCAAATAATATATTTTATGTATTTTTATATTTTAACGATATATATTCGTGATATACCAGTCACCATCTATTGTTAAAGAAAAATGTATATTACAAAACAGGATGTATAACAGTATTCCAACTTCATAAAAATATATACTTATAAAATACATTTATAACATATAAGAGGATAGAGGTAAAAAAATACTGAATGATAGAAACCAAAATGTAAACAAAACTATCTGAGGGTGGTAGAATTTGAGGCAAATCTTGTTTTTATTTTTATTAAGTTTTCCTTAATGAAAAATTACTATAATTTTGGAATCAGACACAAAAAACAAATATTACACATAAAAGAAAGGTTTATTATTCAAGATGGAACAGGATCCCTCTGGTTCAGAAAAAGAGATCCTTATAACTTTGTGCACAGTGTGTTTATAACCACAGTTTCTGGCATTTTCTTCCTCTAGGATCTATGTTTTAGCACAGCCTTGCAAGTGGCCAATACTTCATCTAGAGAATAAAAATGGGTGGAGATCTTTGGGGGGGTCATTTTAGTGGCTGCCTGCTACATTCATTTTCCTCCCTGCATTACATCTGGGTAACATTATTAAGTGGGTACATTTTTTGAGAACAGGGTGTCTTGTTCACATTTATTTCCTCTAAGGGCTATAAGCACAGGGTCCTTCATAGAGAAGCCCTTCGGTATATGCTTGTTGTATTGAACTACTCTGCCTGATAAAAGTGGTAGCTCTGGATATAAGAGGTAAAAGCAATACCTTCCTTTGATGGACTTCGAGATTCTGCCTTCAAGTAGAAAGCAGAAAGGCCAATGCGGATCCAAGAAGAAGGTTATCGGAGCTTTGCTGAAAGAAGAAAATGCTGTAACCTCATTGTAGTTCTTGGCCATTAGGAAGTTGCATTTTGAGATGGAGTGTTTCTAACTTCCGGGGTGGGGTGGGGGAATCTAAAACAGGGTGTGTCCAGCAGAGAAAAAGACTACACACCCCCTTTATATCTTGGCACTTGTGCAAAGATAAAGATGTGCGTGCCATTACTTCGGTGATTAACTCTCCTTCCCTTCTAGCCTAAATACTCAAAATCTCATCTGACTGTGGCTCTTCTCCTGCCTGGACAATTTCAACCTCCCCCCTTTTCTTTGACTCTGCTTTTTTCCTTTCTTTCTGTCCCATAGTTCAAGCAGAATAGCAGGACTGAAGTCATCTGGCTCTCCCTCCACTCCTCTTTAATTGCTATTAGTTTTCTGTTCTTATTGTACAACATGACTTTTGCCCCTCCTTCATTTCCAACTTTGTTTTCCTGTTCCACATCTCTTTCATTTGCCTGTCCCATTTTCTTCATTTTCCTGGTCTCCTAACTGAGTTTTCCCTCTGCTAAAGCCTTCCTTTTTCCGCCAGGTAAATGCCCTTGGCTCACTCAAATTCCCCTTGAAAGCTCACGCCTATGATGTTTTTCCAGGATATTCTCCAGTTAAAATTTATTGTTACTTTGCCAAGAAAAAAAGACAAATTCACACCCTTCATATGCCTAAAAATTTTTAAAGCGTTAAAAAGAAACACAAGTTTAATATTTCTGTATTTCATTGTCAGACAAATAGAAATCCCTTTAGACAGGTCGTGTCTTCTGCCTTCTACAATTCTAAGGTGAATTTAGGTATTCAGTACGATATAAAACTGTGATTGCCCTGTTTCCGGTTGCCCTGTGCACTGATGCATTAGGACAGTACTCGGAATTCTCAGCTGCCCCCTAGAGGCTCCAAGGTGAACTGCAATAAGCCATCAAAAGGCTGTGCCCACTCAGTAACACCCAATTCCTTAAACCTAAATGTACCCACTTTCAAGGTATACATTCTAGATTTTAAGCAGGGAATAAATCTTTTCTGAACTCATTCCTGTTCTGGGAGTTGCCTTCTTCAATGTCTGTAGGAACCAGGTGGATCATTAAAGAAAGGGATGGGACACCTGGGTGGCTGTGTTGTGCTGGAGAGCATGTATTTCACCCAAAGGAGCTCCACCCCTTGGCCCCAAGCAGAATGGGAACCTAGTGTTGCCACTCCCCTGAATCTTTAGGAAATCCGGGAAACTAGAGTTCTCAGGGAATCTCTAGCTTCCTAAGTGCTAAGGACCACTTTATTCTTAAATGAACCTCTCTTAGGCCCCACAGAACATGTCCATGGTCCAAAAGCAGTGTGTGGACTGCTAGCTTATGACCTTTCCTAAACATCCTCACCAGGTCCTGGTACAGTGTCACATCACGATCTATAGCATCATATGGAGACAACTGAAGAAGTGGAATAATTGCCACAATAGCTACAAAAGGATGTCATTCTCACTTAGGTCCTCATGGGTACATTACTAAATGCAGTTCTTATTACGGTATGGGGGTTAATGCTTATTGATTCTTTGGAAAAACCAAACATTCACATTGGAATGTCTGTAGCCTCATGTGTCAAATTATAAAATTCAGATCCCAATTCTCTAAAACCTAGTAGCAATGGTGAAAATGGAAGACAAAATACTAGCCACATTTCCCCTGTGGCTCAGAGGTGGGTCTGCAGGCTTGACACAGTATCTATGTAAAGTTTAAGCAGAGGTCCTACGCACGTAATTTGAAAAAGTTTTCATATAAGTAAGTTGTCAGTTAAATTTATAACAATAGCCATTGTATATACTCCTTAGAAATTTAACTGTCAATTTATTTAAAATAATGAAGCTCTTGCCAGAAGCTCTTTTCGGGGCTGGCATCACAAGGTTGAGAGCCCTGTTCACCCTATCTTTTCTCCTCGATAGCACTTGGCATCATCGAAATGATCATATTTATTTATCTGCTGATGTGTTTGTTGTTTGACCTTTCTTACCAAAACATAAACTCCTTGAGGACAGGGAACTTACTGTCTCCCCAACACCCAGGATGGGGCCTGGCACTTAGTAGGGGCTCAGGAGATACTTGCTGAATGACAACTGGCTCGGTAATATCAGGGAGTTCCTGTAGCAGTTCCAAAAGACTGACAGGTAATTCGGAATCTCCTAGGGTGACTGGTACAGACCTTAACTCCTTCTTGCCAAGCTGCTGGCTCTGTCCTGCACTTTATGGGGGGATAAAGATTTGGTTTTATTTGAAAGTTAATGGCTGGAAAATAAAATGAGAACAGAGAACAATGGCAGAGTGGCAGTCTTAAATCTCCATTAAATAAATACTTCTCTTCTCTTTGTGAAAAGGAAAGGTCTGTGATAAACTACCTCTGCATGTTATCGGTCAAAACTCAGATCACTGGGCCCCATCCCTGGAGCTTCTGGGGAAGGACCTGGGAACTTGCGTTCAAATAAGCTCCCAGGTGACACTGATACTGTTGGTACAGGAACCATATGGGGAACCACTGGGTTAAACTGTAAAACACTGATTCCAGGGGCAGTTGTTATTATCATTCAGTCCTCATTTCACCATCACCCCCTTTATATGTACCCCTGACTATGACAGTCTTCTGCCACAAACCACTTTCCCTTATGAAAGGAATTCCTTTAATGGTTGTGTGCCCATTGAGTCGCGCACAAGGAAGCCATAAAGGGGAGATTGGTGGTTCTTTATTATCAACTGCAAAGTGGTGGTTTAATACTGAAACAAAACCCAAGGAGGCCAAAAGGCACAAGGTTTCATAAACTGTCATTATTGCTTAATGTGTTTGGGGTGTTATTCAGTGGTTAATGAGAACCCACAATGTGCTAAATCTAAGTTGAGAAGGTTTTTAATTCCCTGATTTCTGGATGATGAACCCAGCATGGACTGCTGTGGGATGGCATGAACTTTTCCATTATTTTATTATTAATAAGATTCCATTAAAAAAAAAATCCCTGTGCAAAAAGCTGTTTAGAGATAAAGGGAGAAAGCCTGCTCATTGCCAGTTTATTACCAAGCACGCCAAGGATTCTGTTTGCTGTTTCCTAGTTCCTTCTGACTTTGAGTGACAAAGGCCAAAGTCCAACCTTGTTCTGTTTGTGTGTAAGTGTGGTCATTTTTCTTTGCTTTCTTGTTTTTCAGAACCCAATCTAAATTGTATTGTCATTTGTTGACAGTACGTTCAAGTCAAGTGACAGTGAATATTTGCCTAACATTTGCTACATTGTCAGATATCATACTCAGATTTTTACATCAATTAAAACTTCTGTGATCTTTACAGCAACAGTCTGAGATAGGGGCTATTATTCTTCCCATTCCATAGATGAGGAAACAGAGGCTTAGAAAGGTGGAGCAACATCTGTATACACTTCTTCAGATAAATCGCTGTGCTAGGCAGAGGTGAGGAAGATACTAGGCTCCTGGCTTTTAAACTATGTCTCGAAGACAAGTTCAGTAACACAGGGTTAAGGGGAGTGCAGGAGCCAAGGTGTAGGCATCCGGTTAGCATGCAGCCTAAGTGCAGAGCGGTGAAGGGGGAAGAGGATGGGAAAGTAGGTCAGCTCCAAACACTGAGACAGGCACCAGGGTTGGGAGCATACTCTGCCCTATGGGAGCATTTCCCAATTTCACACATTCAAGTACCACTGCAACCAATTTGCCACATCTATGTACCATTTTAAATTGAATACATTAAATAACTTTCCTTTAAAAAATACAAAAATTTCATATCATGACTCTAAATGTGAGACAAGTGTCACTTGCCAAAGATTGAAGATAACTATAAAAACAGATGATCATTTATATTAAAAATGCCCATCCCCCTTACGTTAACTAGTACCCGAGTGAAGGTCACAGTCACACTTGGGGAACCAGTGGAGTGGCAGTGGTAAATCGCAGATCAATATGCTTCATCACTGAACTTTCTCCTACTTTTTCTTTCATATAAGTACCCTTGATGAACCTTCATTTGGTTTTCTATGGGATTCCAACTCCTCTCTCTTAGCTAGTTGAATTTCTAAAATATTTGGTTGATTGTGTTTTATGTAGAGCAAAGTTAAAATTTCAGGTCATTCTCCTATTAAAATTTAAAAACTACTTTGTAGGTCGGCTGTTTTAAATTTTCCTTGGTGTTTCAACATTTCTCCCTGCCTCTGGCAGATGTCTGACCAATGGGGTTGCATGGCCATAGGGCTACTGCCATGGTGGCTACATTTTGGAAGAACTTCCACAAAACAGAAGGTAACTGCCCTTTAGAAAATCCCCTCTATGCGATTAGGACCTAAACAGCCTTTTCCGGAGGTAGCTATGGCATTTGTTATTGAAAGAAACATATTTCACCCTCACAGTTTGAAGAGATAGGTTCTTGTTCTCAACTGAACAGAGAGAATGTATGTAGGAATGCGTGCATACATGCATGAGTGTTAAGTAATGGGTAGTGAGGAGGTACAGGGATGCAGGGATGTAGAAAAGCTTTTCTGTTGTTCTTACCTCTCTTGTCTCTCTCCCTCCTTCCCTTCCTCCATTCTCCATTCTTCCCTCCCTCACTTTTTTCATTTTTGTTAATCTCAGGAAAACATTACACTGAAATACTGAGTTACCCTCTAGCCTAACTATTGCCTCCAACCTGGTGCAGGACCCTATGCAACACTTAGTTTAAAAACTCTCAAGTGGTAGAACCATGTTTTCATGGTGCAATTCATCCTCTGATCTCTAAAATTATTCCCACTGATATTGCTGTATTCTGACCCTATTAGTCTAGCAGTGCTCTTGTATTCTGTGTGTTCAGGCACTGAGTATGAGTACACTGGATGTAAATGGAGCTGGACGTAAGTATCTACACCCAGATATCTGTCACGCCTTAGCTGTGTGACTTTAGCAAATCATGTGATCTCTCTGAGCCTCAATTTACTCATCTGTGCAAGTATTTGCAAGCATTTGAATAGGAATCAAAGTGAGACCATATATGCTAAAGCTCTTCCTAAACCGCATGGCTAATAAAGTGCTACATAAATGTTAGATACGCTCATACCCAAACCTTAATCCCAGGCTAGACTGTTCTAGAAATTGTACTCTTTCCCAGCTCCTAAAGGGAAAAAATAGAGTTTTTTCCATGCTATTCTATAAAGAGAATCTGAGGTGGCTTGAATATCCACCAGCAATTCCACCTGGGAGGTAGTATTCTGTCCCTTTACCAGCAAATTCCCATGCCAGCCTATGGGATGAATGACAAAATAAACGGCCCGCGCTCCTACTATAGCAATAGCTGAAGATGAAGATCTCAGAAGACGCTTCATGCAGAAAGATGTAAAAGGCTGTCTAGGGGAGTTTTGGTGTAAGTGGGGAATGTTGAGCCCCCGGAATATACAGCAACAGAGAATGGTTTCTTAATGACTGCTTTCTGTAGGGGCTCTTCTCTACTTGCCTCCCCGAGACCACACTTCTCTCACTCTTCCCCCATCACAGAGTCACTTTGAACTTGAACCCTTCGAACATTCAGATGGCAGAGCTCAGACTTGGAACGCCTGAAGAACAAGCAGGGGGCTGCCGTTACGGGCAGCAGAGAACTCCTGGATCATAGGAGGCAACGGCTTCTGAGACACCTGAAGTCCCCTCTCTGCCGCTCCCTCTCCCCTGTCTTTCTCATTCATTCTGTGTCCTTCCCTCACCACCTTCTTCCCATTCCCTCTCTTCCCTCCTCCCTATATATATACACATATATATGTATTCCCCCTTTACATGTATATAAAGGAACTAAAATATTCACCAAATTATGAACAGAAATAATACAGAAATAATTCTAATAGAGAATATAGTAAAATCACCCCCAAATTCTGAGTCCTATGGCTATTGTGGGAGATTTTTAATCTATGTTTTTTATTAATAGCTTTCATTCTTACAAATTTATATTCTTAATCGGCCAACACTTCCTTTCAAACCTTCATACTGCAGGCCCACAAGCAGACTCAACAATGCCAAGGTCAGAGCTTCTCTGCCTATGTATGTGAATCCTTTCACTCTGTTCCTGGCCAGCTGTCACAGGCAGGTATGGAAAGAGAGGCTGTGCATGGACTAGTACAAATCTGTCACCACTGTAAGAAAACCTCAAAGCATATCTTGTGGCACTACACCGACAGAAGCTGTCTTGCATGTGAAGGACATTCAAACATCACAGCTTTCTCATCAAACTGCAGATCTCAGCTGAAGTCAACATGCTATTGATATATGCACAAAGTAGCTTGTTTGGTGGTATGAGAATAGTACCCTGCTAGAGAGGCCCCATCACTGTGGCACAGGGAATAGAATAGGCACTAGAAAAGATGTCCCACCAAGAACAAGCCCTATTATTTCCTTAGGAACATGGGCTTGAATTTTATAAGCCTCCAACTCTTAAACAATTGGTGCCAGTATCATAAAAATGGCAGGCAGACACAGACCACTTACTTGGCCAACTCCATTCTCTGTGTACTGCAAATACAAAAGATAAGAAATATTCTTATCAGCAAAGTTAAGGACAGAACTCTCAATCAGATGAAAAAAAAGGGAAAATCCTCTGTGACTCCCAGCAGACCAGGAATCACAAAGGAGAGCCTTCCACACCAACTGCATGTGTGTCCACTGGCTGTTAATGAGTTAACAGAACCCAAGCAATTCTCAAATTACGGGCTGCCATTTTTGATGTGGCAGAGAGTGGCCACATCTTGTTATCTTGGAAAGCAGTCTAATGCCATCAAAGTTGGACTATCCAAAACTCTGAAATTGTTTTCATACAAATACGAGAGTCTCTATTCAACACACAACATGAATGTCTAATCATGAGGGACCAATTTAAAGAAGTGTGATATATCCTTACAATAGAATTAGGCACATTGAAGCTCATGACTTAGGGTCATATTAATAAAATAGTAAAATGTCCACAATGTCATAGTAAGAGAAAAAATTAAATTGCAAATTATCATACCTTGTGTTCCTAATTCTATTGCATCTCATTGAATTCTGTTATACACATATGGACACAATGTGCACAGAGAAAAGTATTCATAAGAAATAGAGGAAATGCAAATGCCAGTTCTTTGTAGGTATGTATATAGGCCAATTTTATTTTATCCACCCATCTGTCTTTAGTAAGCATCAATTATGTTTAAACACAAAATCATAAATGTTTTTAACTTGTATATAAACACCAGTAGTCTTCTAATGTCTACACCACTGTTTCTTCCTCAATACCACTGTGGGAACAAGACTCTAACCTAAAAATTAGAAAGATGGTTCACAGAACTCAAAAGCCAACCACAGAGAACTGTCATGAAATACAAATCTCAATAAAATTAAAAACAAGATGGACAAAAGCTGTCTTTTGGCTTTGGGAACACCTTCCTCTTTACTGTATTTGTTTCCTTAAGTTAAGGTGAAGCCAGCAATTCAGTCTCTAAGTTCAATTCTGCTTTTTGTCCCACAATAGGGTGTCTAGGCTTCAAAAATAAAGTCAACCAATGTTATCTTGTTCTGTTATGCTTTTCATTCAGTGGCTGCAGATGAGCACATGAAGACAACCAGCCTTTGTGAAGTGACACTTCTGAAGAGTGCCCCCATCATATATCCTGCTCTTCAAATTATTTCACAAACATACATGGAGACAGCATGTTGACACTGTGAACAGAGTCTAACAGCCATGTTGAGACTGGGGCTTTAGGGTGGACTTCCTCCTCCCAGGAGCTGGCCCCCAGTGGTCTCTTTCTGGAACCCCAGAGAAGGGTGGAGACAAACAGGGTGGGCTGGGGATCTTGGAGCTCGGGGAACAGTAAGAAGGAAACAGGTGGATGTGAGTCTATGATAATCACAACTCAGAAAGACAGCCAGAAATAGACATGAGCAGAATCTTTACTAACCAAGCAACACGAAACATCTACTAAGCTATTAGACCTTATCCAAGAGGAATATTTAAAAATCACCTTAGGTTATAGAAATTTTAAGTGTCACAATAAGCACCTTTCTCCTTGCAGTGTAGTTTTTATTTCCCAGCCACTCAGGAAACCTATAATAATTTGGAGGGGGCAATGCTTGGCTCATGGTAGGTGATCAATAGTTATGAGGGGGAAGTAAGGGAAGGGAAGGGAGGGAAGGTAGGAAAGCATGAGGGAGAAGAGTGCTCTTCAAGTCCTGTAGTTCATGTATCATTGTTTGGGTAGGATGGCACATTTTACAGAGAGATGAGGACACATCCAATTTTTAAGACTCCCAAAGTCATCTCCTAGTGTTGTGAACAGTCTCAGTACTCCACACTTCCCTCCATTAAGAAAATTTCCCTAGGGTTTTAAGTCTTTGCCTCTCTCAGGAAAAGATGGTGGTGTGACTAGGGTGGCGGGAATCTTCTCCCAAAACCATATATATTTTGAAAATACAGCAAATACAACCATTCCTAAAAGAGTGACCAGAAGATACAGTACAACAGCCAGGCTACATCTGCGAGAACCGAACATCTCACGGAAAAGGGTAAGATACAAAGGCAGGATCCGAGCACTCCCCCAACCCCAGTTCACCTGTGGGAGGAAAAGAATCAGAGTGGGGAGGGAGTAGAAGCACAGGACTGCTAAATAACCAGTCCTAGTAATCTGCCCAGGGGCACAGACACACATTGCAAGGTGCTCTGGATATTAGAAGAACAGAAAAGCAGAATCTGAGACTAAGACTGAGAACAGATTCCCACAGCTGGCTACCCTGAGACAAAAGAAAAGCAGGTGCTTTAAAAGTCTTAAAAGGACAAGGATTTAATAGGTGGACAAAATCGTCCTGGCACACTCAGCCCAGCAGGCTGGGAACTTTAAGGAACTTCAGGTGCCCTAATACCCTGGGTGGCAATGCAGCTCTGAAGCCCCTCACAGTGATAAGTAGCTTGCCATTCCTTCCTCCCTGCCAGCACCTGCAAGCAAACTGGCTGTCCTTGCCACTGCTGCAGACCAGCCAGAGAGCAGCCCCGCCTACAGCAACCACACAGTTTAACACAGAGGCTTCCCCCTGTGCATGGCTAACAGGCCCAGACCCAGAGGCTGCTCCCTGTGCGTGGTTGACTGGCACAGACAGTGGACATGGGCGCAGAGACTGGAAGGCATGAAGGAGCTTTGTTTTCATGGCAGAACACATGCTGCTCACCTGCAATCCCTGCCAGTGCCCCAGGCCATCCTGAGGGCTGCCCTGCCCACAGCAGCTTGGGGGATTAACCCATAGGCTGCTCCCTGTGCATGGTTGACTGGCACAGACAGCAGAGATGGGCGCAGAGACCAGGAGGCACGAAGGGACTCTGTTCTCATGGCAGAACACACGCTGCTGGCCTGGAAACCCCGCCAGTGTTCTAGGCCATCCAGAGGACTGCTCCACCCATGGCAGCTAAGGCGATTAACCCACAGGCTGCTCCCTGTGTGTGGTTAACTGGCAAAGACAGTGGAGATAGGCAAGATGACTGACAAGCAGGAAGGGACTTTGTTCTCCCACTGACACATGCACCACTTGCCAGCAACCACTCCCATCGCCATGAAAAGGCAGATGAACCTTGTTCAATCCAAAATCCCTCAAACACCAGAAAGAGGCCCTGGTGAGACTGAAATCATCCATCTTCCTGGAAAAGAATTCAAAATAAAAGTCATAAGCATGCTTATGGAGCTACAGAGAAATATTCAAGAGCTAAGGGATGAATTCAGGAGGGAGATAACAGAAATGAAACAAACAATGGAAGGATTTAAGAGTAGACTGAATAACATGGAAGAGACTGTTAATGTAATAGAAATCAGAGAACAGGAATACAGAGAAACTGAGGCAGAGAGAGATAAAAGGACCTCTAGGAATGAAAGAATATTAAGAGAACTGTGTGACCAATACAAACAGAACAATATTCGCATTATAGGGGTACCAGAACAAGAAGAGAGAGAAAAAGGGATAGAAAGTGCCTTTGAAGAAATAACTGCTGAAAACTTCCCCAATGTGGGGAAGGAAATAGTCTCTCAGGCCATGGAGGTGCACAGATCTCCCAACACAAGGGACTCAAGGAGGATGACACCAAGATATATAATAATTAAAATAGCAAAGATCAAGGACAAGGACAGAGTATTAAAAGCAACCTGAGAGAGAAAAAAGATCACCTACAAAGGAAAATCCATCAGGCTATCATCAGACTTCTCAGCAGAAACCTTACCAGTCAGAAGGGCATGGCATGATATATTCAATGCAATGAAACAGAAGGTTCTTGAACCAAGAATACTCTATCCAGCAAGATTATCATTTTAATTTGAAGGAGGAATTAAACAATTCCCAGATAAGCAAAAATTGAGGGAATTTACCCCCACACACACCATCTCTACAGTGTATTTAAAAGGGACTGCTCTAGATGGAAGTGTGCCTAGGACTAAATAGCTGTCACCAGAGAAAATTAAACCACAGCAAAGGAAGTAGACCAACTAAATACTAACCAAATGCAAAATTAAATCAGCTACCCACAAAATCAGTCAAGGGATGCACAAAGAGTAAAAAATATGACACCTAGCATATAAAGAGTAGAGGAGGAAGAAAAAGAAGGGAGGGAAAAAAGAATCATCAGACTATATTTATAATAGTGTAATAAGTGAGTAAAGGTAGACTGCTAGATAGTAGAGAAACTGCCCTTGAACCTTTGGTAACCATGAATCCAAAGCCTGCAATGGCAATAAGTACATATCTATTGATAATCACCCTAAATGTAAATGGACTGAATGCACCAATCAACAGACACAGAGTTACAGAATGGACAAAAAAGCAAGACCCATCTATATGCTGCCTACAAGAGACTCACCTCAAACCCAAAGACATACACAGACTAAAAGTCAAGGGATGGAAAAAGATATTTCATGCAAACAATAGGGAGAAAAAAGCAGGTGTTGCTGTACTTGTATCAGACAAAAAAGACTTCAAAACAAAGATAGTAACAAGGGACAAAGAAGGACATTACATAATGATAAAGGGGTCAATCCAACAAGATGATATAACCATTATAAATATCTATGCACCCAACACACAGAATTAAAGGGGGAAATAGAATGTAATGCATTCATTTTAGGAGACTTCAACACACCACTCACTCCAAAGGACAGATCCACCAGACAGAAAATAAGTAAGGACACAGAGGCACTGAACAACACACTAGAGCAGATGGACCGAACAGACATCTACAGAACTCTACACTCAAAAGCAGCAGGATACACATTCTTCTCAAGTGCACATGGAACATTTTCCAGAATAGACCACATACTAGGCCACAAAAAGAACCTCAGTAAATTTAAAAAGATTGAAATTGTACCATCCAACTTCTCATATCACAAAGGTATAAAACTAGAAATGAATTGTAGAAACAAAAAGGCTCACAAACACATGGAGGCTTAACAACATGCTCCTAAATAATCAATGGATCAATGACCAAATTAAAACAGAGATCAAGCAATATATGGACACAAATGAAAACAAAAGCACAAAGCCCCAACTTCTGTGGGACACAGTAAAGGCACTACTAAGAGGAAAGTATATAGCAATCTGGGCATATTTAAAGAAGGAAGAACAATCCCAAATGAATTGTCTAAATTCATAATTATTGAAACTGGAAAAAGAAGAACAAATGAGGTTCAAAGTCATCAGAAGGAGGGACATAATAAAGATCAGAGAAGAAATAAATAAAATTGAGAAGAATAAAACAATAGAAAAAAATCAATGAAACCAAGAGCTGGTTCTTTGAGAAAATAAACAAAATAGATAAATCCCCAGCCAGACTTATAAAGAAAAAAAGAGAATCTACACACATAAACATAATCAGAAATGAGAAAGGAAAAATCATGATGGATACCACAGAAATACAAAGAATTATTACAGAATACTATGAAAAACTATATGCTAACAAACTGGATAACCTAGAAGAAATGGACAACTTTCTAGAAAAATACAACCTTCCAAGACTAATCCAGAAAGAAACAAAAAATCTAAACAGACCAATTACTAGCAATGAAATTGAATTGGTAATCAAAAAACTATCCAAGAAGAAAACCCCTGGACCAGATGGGTTCACCGCTGAATTTTATCAGACATTTAGAGAAGAAATAATACCCATTCTCCTTAAAGTTTTCCAAAAAATAGAAGAGGAGGGAATACTTCCAATCTCATTCTATGAGGCCAGCATCACTCTAATACCAAAACCAAGCAAAGACACCACAAAAATGGAAAACTACAGACCAATATCCCTGATGAACATAGATGCAAAAATACTCAAGAAAATATTAGCAAACTGAATTCAAAAATACTTCAAGAGGATCATACACCATAATCTAGTGGGATTCATCTGAGGGATGCAAGGATGGTACACTTGAAAATCTATCAACATCATCCACCACATCAACAAAAAGAAGGACAAAAACCACATGATCATCTCCATAAATGCTGAAAAAACATTTGACAAAATTCAACATCCATTAATGATAAAAACTCTCAACAAAATGTATATAAAAATCAAGTACCTCAACATAATAAAGGCCATATATGACAAACCCACAGCCAACATCATACTTAACAGCAAGAAGCTGAAAGCTTTTCCTTTAAGATCAGGAACAAGACAAGGATGGCCACTCTCCCCACTTCCATTCACCATATTACTGGAGGTCCTAGCCATGGCAATCAGACAACACAAAGAAATAAAGGGCATCCAGATTGGCAAGGAAGAAGTCAAACTGTCACTGTTTGCAGAAGACATGATATTGTACCAAAAAAAACTTAAATAATCCACTCCAAAGCTACTAGAACTAATATCTGAATTCAGCCAAGTTGCAAGATACAAAATTAATACACAGAAATCTGTTGCATTCCTATGCACTAATGATGAGCTAGCAGAAAAGAGAAATCAGGAAAACAATTCCATTCACAATTGCATCAAAAAGAATAAAATACCTAGGAATAAACCTAACCAAGGAAGTCAAAGACCTATACCCTGAAAACTACAAGACACTCTTAAGAGAAATTAAAGAAGACACTAACAAATGGAAACTCATTCCATGCTCTTGGCTAGAAAGAATTAATATCGTCAAAATGGCCATCCTGCCTAAAGCAATCTACAGATTCAATGCAATCCCTATCAAAATACTGACAGCATTCTTCAACAAACTGGAACAAATAGTTCTAAAATTCATATGGAACCACAAAAGACCCCAATTAGCCAAAGCAATCCTGAGAAGGAAAGATAAAGCAGGGGTGATCTCACTTCCCAACTTCAAGACAATTTGCTACTGGCACAAGAACAGATCCACAGACCAGTGGAACAGAATAGAAAGTCCAGATATTAACCCAAGCATATATGGTCAATTAATATACGATAAAGGAGCCATGGATGTACTATGTGGAAATGACAGCCTCTTCAACAGCTGGTGTTGGCCAAACTGGACAGCTACATGTAAGAGAATGAAACTGGATTACTGTCCACCTCCATACACAAAAGTAAACTTGAAATGGGTCAAAGACTAAATGTAAGTCATGAAACCATAAAACTCTTATAAGAAAACATAGGCAAAACTCTCTTGAATATAAACATGAGCAATATCTTCATGAACGTTATCTCCATGGGCAAGGGAAACAAGAGCAAAAATCAACAAGTGGGACTATATGAAGCTGAAAAGCTTCTGTACAGCAAAGGACACCATCAGTAGAACAAAAAGGCATCTTACAGTATGGGAGAATATACTCATAAATGATATATCTGATAAGGGGTTGACACCTAAAATATACAAAGAGCTCATGCACCTCAACAAACAAAAAACAAATAAACAAATTAAAAAATGGGCAGAGGATCTGAACAGACACTTCTCCAAAGAAGAAATTCAGGTGGCCAACAGGCACATGAAAAAATGCTCCACCTCACTAATCATCAGAGAAATGCAAATTAAAACTACAATGAGATAACACCTCACACAAGTTAGGATGGCCACCATCCAAAATAAAAACAACAAATGTTGGTGAGGATGCGGAGAAAGGGGAACCCTCCTACACTGTTGGTGGGAACGTATATTAGTTCAACCACTGTGGAAAGCAGTATGGATGTTCCTCAAAACACTAAAAATAGAAATATCATTTGACCCAGGAATTCCACTCCTAGGAATTTACCCTAAGAATGCAGGAGCCCTGTTTCAAAAACACAGATGCACCCCTATGTTTATCAGGGCACCATTTACAATAGCCAAGAAATGGAAGCAACCTAAGTGTCCATCAGTAGATGAATGGATAAAGAAGATGTGGTATATATACACAATGGAATATTAATCAGCCATCAGAAAAAAACAAATCCTACCATTTGCAACAACATGGATGGAGCTAGAGGGTATTATGCTCAGTGAAATAAGCCAGGTGGAGAAAGACAAGTATTAAATGATTTCACTCATCTGTGGAGTATAAGAACAAAGAAAAAAATGATGGAACAAAACAGCAGCAGACTCACAGAACCCAAGAATGGACTAACAGTTACCAAAGGGAAAGGGACTGGGGAGGGTGGGTGGGAAGGGAGGGAGAAGGGGAATAAGGGGCATTATGATTAGCACACATAATGAAGGGGGGGCATGGGGAGGGCATTACAGCACAGAGAGGACAAGTAGTGTCTCTATAGGGTCTTACTATTCTGATGGACAGTGACTGTAATGGTGAATGTGGTGGGGACTTGATGATGGGGGGAGTCTAGTAACCACATGTTGCTCATGTAATTTTATATTAATGATACCAAAATTAAAAAAAAAGAAATTTTCCCTGTAGCTAATATAAATCCTCCGCTAGATCTTAAGCCCAGTTATTCTGGTTCTGTCTCAGAAGAGAAAGTGAACAGCTGATCTGAACACTTGGTACAATAATTATTCATACATTTAAAGAGAGTTGAATCATCGCCTCATTGCCTTTTCTCTTCCCCCTAATGACCCCAATTCCCACAGACTATCTCCAAGGATCCTGTTTTCTAATCCCTTAATCCAATGATGCATATTAGCGCTCAGTTCAAAGTCAGTAAAAATTACACGTCGTCAAATGGTGGTATCAGGAGATTCAGAGCAGACACCCCCAGCACGGGGAGCTGCTTCCCCTTCGTAGACAACCCCTGGAGAGTTGGGGAGCACATGGGCAGGCCCTGGCCTCTCCTCTGAGGCTGGCAGGTGGAATACAGTTGGTACGGGTGTGTTCCGGCTGCCACTAAATGTTTACTGACCTACTTAGTAATGTCATGCACTGTGCTGGGCACAGGCATAGAGTGGAAAACTGAACAGGTGGGTTCCTGTGCATGTGAGCAGTCCGTCAGTTTGTTCATGAGTCTGAGTGTGTGTGTGCACACAGGTGAGGAGATGGAGGAGCTTTTACTTACTCATTAGCTTTCAGGAGGTGTCTGCCATGCAGTGATCGACCTCTGCTGTATCATCACCATGTTGATTGTTCTGGAATACAATCACTCTGGTCTTTGAGTGCTAGTATCACAGCGTCCACAGCTGGAGTTGCTGTCTGGGGGATATGAGGTTACCAGAGGCATACGGCATCCCCTAGCCTGTCTCCTCCCAGGCTCCAGGTACTGGTGGGACGTTCTGTCCTCGTATATTGTTGCTGCCACAGTCCTTGGAGGTCTTCCTTCTAGCACTGGGATTGCCCTTCCTCTCTCCCACAGATCCACATATTGACTCATAAATACTATGATTGGCCAGCACCACGCACTGAGCACTTTCCTCTCTAACGCTTCTTTCACTGTGGCTTATCTTAGTTTTATAAGACTAAGATGCTACCAGGCTTGGGGAGGTCAAGGAATGACCCAAACAAATTAAGACTGTTTTAATCTACCTAAGGAAGGACAGTTTCTGGTAGGTGGAGGCAGGGAAGAGGGAGTGGGCTTTTAAAATGTACCTCTTGTCTCTCCGGGGAAAAGACAAGCAGAGGTGTAAACCACACACATCGTCCTGTAGTTCTGCCCCAGACAGTCCCTTTAAGGTCTGTTTACATCTTCCAGCCTGAACATGCACCATCATCATTTCTTGAAGTCATTACTCAGAACACACTCCCACTGCATTTCATTTTTATTATCCCCATTTTAGGAACGATTAAATGGAAGCAGAGAGCAGTAGCAATGAAGCAAATCATGAGAGGCTCTGATAAAGACAGGAGCCTGAATGCTTTTTGGAACTGCTTCTCTGTGCCAGACTATTTTTAATGCAAGTTTATGCAGCTGTCCCCCACTTAGAGAGACTTACAAATGAGCCCGCTCTGCACCCTTCTTTTTTCACCATCCCTTGCCCTTGTCTTTCACCAACATGCCACACTATGCCTGCATGTGTGTGTGCACATGTATTCCTTCTTAAATGTTCTTCTTTATGTTCCTACATGCCAGAGAAATATACTTGCCATGAATACTTTCCAATCCAGAGATCACTTTGCTATTGTAGCTCACAACCCCCAAGTAACCCTGCCTCCTTAGTGGCTACTTATATAGGATCCTATTAAAGGTTCCCAAGAGCAGGTGTTATTTGTCTTTTTAAGAGGTGGGTGAGTAGATGTGTAAAATTTGTATGTGCTTGAAGTATTTTCAGAGATCATAGATAAGACATTGGAAACAATGATTGCTCTGGGGAAAGAGCCTGGGGGACCAAGGATCATAGATGATAAGAGGACATTCTTTTTACTGGATTCTCTTTTGTACCATTCAACCATGTGCAAATATTACCATAAGAAAAATGATACAAGAGGTGGGGACCACCGATTGACATTTGTTGAATTCTGGGTATGATGTTTCAGTCATTATTAACTGGTGTTCTACCCTAAAGTCTCTTTTAGTCTTTACAACAGCCTTGTGTAAAACCCTTGCTCAGTTTACATAGCTGATAAATGGCAACATGCAGAATTGAACTCAGGTCTTCCTGATTTCCAAAACCATGCTCAGAGCCATAGATGATACTGCCTTGATTTCACATCCTTTGGAAGGAGCCAAATTTATGATACAGTAGCTTTGAGACTCCTTTTTAAAACCTGAAGGAATATTGTGAAATCCTATCACATGATTCACACAATCTTAATGAATCTTCCTCAACCAGAGGCTCCTTACTGGCAACTGCTGGGCATGCTCTACAGGAGACTGGGCCCCCAGGCCTTTGCTGGCCCTCAGAGCATCCTCTCCAAAGGTGGAAAATGTACCTGCTCTTGTGTTCCGTTCAGTGTAAGTGGGAGATTTTCAGGGAGAAGGAAATGGCTGGCCAGTACTCTTACTGAGTCATCACTTAGGGAACAGTCACCTTTCAAGTGGTCACTCTGAACGGGGCATTCTTCCTAAGAGTCAGGATCATAGAGGTAAACAAGGTTCTCACTCCCATGAAACATGAGTACTGGTCTGGAGACACAAGCAGTAAACAAGCATCTGGGCAAATAGACAAAACAGCAGATAATAACTGAAAATCAACTGTCGTGACGGAGTGACCGGTGGCCACTTTAGCTTGAGTGATCAAGGAAGGCCTTCTGAGGAGATGATATTTATCTACATTTCAAGAGGGACCCATTCCCCGGAGCTGCTGTCCTTAAGCTCAGCTTCAGCTCTCAGCCCATTTCTGATCCAGGTTCCTACTTATTTACAATGTGAATTTGTGATCGAGAAGTTAGAACTGGAAAGGACCCTGGAAGTCTTTTAAATTTTCTGCCATGTGTTTAGATATGAGGAAAGAAAGACCCAGAAACATGAAAAGAACAGGCCACCCCCCTAGGGGCCCACCAGGAGCTGCGGGTCCCGTGTCTTTGCCCAGGTCTCCGCCAGTGGCAGATTCCTTCCCTGCTTGTCCTTCCAGCGTCCTTCTCCTCACTGTAGACCCCTCACCCTGGTGACTGCCTCTCTGGAGTCCAGGACATAAATCTCCCCTGGGCCACAGGGAACCTGTAGGGTCGTATTAGGAATCCTGAGAAGGTGGGGGGTCCAGAGGTCCAGTAGAAAAAAAGGCACAACTTCCCACAGGACAATTTCCCCACATCCCAGACGTGCCCTAAAGATGCCCTGGAGCTGTGCCTGGCTCTGCACCCTTCCTGGCTGCCACCGAACCCTAACAAGGGCTTCTGAGCAGGGAGCTGCCCGACAATGTGAATTCAGTAAACACTAAAGACTTCTCTTCAGCAACAATCCGATTCAACCAAGTCAATATGAAAACGCTCTATGATCCCAGCCCCTCCCAAAGTGCTTTACAAAGAGTAACCACAGGATTTCTTTAAACA
Organism: Manis pentadactyla; assembly: GCF_030020395.1. Classification (NCBI taxonomy): domain Eukaryota; kingdom Metazoa; phylum Chordata; class Mammalia; order Pholidota; family Manidae; genus Manis; species Manis pentadactyla. The sequence continues at coordinate 71,121,591 of NC_080032.1, forward strand.
GCAAGTTCTCTTAGTACATTTAAAGTATGATCTATGAAAACTTGATCTACATACAGATTTTCCCTCCCTTCCCACCCCAAAACAGCTATTGTATTAAGAGCAATAGCATTAACTTGGATTCTTAATGAAAGATGTTAGACCCTTGTATTATGCGATGGTTCTCACTCATTCGACACATATTAATTGAACTGCTCTATGCAACACACTCTCCCGGGTTGCTGTGAGGACACAGTGATATAAAGACACAGCCTCTGCCTTCCAGAAGCATGTGTACACACAGCTCAAACACAGGCAGACGTGATGAGTGCTACCATGGGGGTATGGACAATAGCTAAAGGGGACAAGGGATTGAGGGATTACATCTCAGTCAAAGATCAGGGAGGGAGATAGCAACATTTTATTTTAGTTTCAAAGGACAGTTATGATTTGTATGATTGGAAAATTCATTCCAGGACAGGGAAACAACATGACGTGCTATATAGGGAGCAAGATGTACAGGAGCACATTGTTACAACAGAGAGAAGGCCAGTGCAGCTTGGTGACGAGATGGGAAATGGTGAGGAAGAAAAGGCAGGCCTGGGAAGGTAGACCAGAGTCTTAATGCAAGACTAGATAAAGTTTGGACCCAAACTATAAGACATAGAAGCTTTGAGCACGTTTCAGGCAGAGAAAGAATATATTTCTTTCTTGTGCCATAGAAAGCTCATTCTCGCAGCCATGTCCAGGGCTGACCTAGAAGGATAAAGGTAGGTGTCAAGGGTAGGAGGCCCATTAAAAACATTATCTCATGGTTCTTGAGTCATATAAAAAGGAATAAACTCAAGAGGTACATAAAGGTAGACTTGAGGAAGGGATCCAGGTCCCAGGGAAGTGGGTCTAGTTTTGGAATGGGGTGAAGATCACAGGCCTCTGATTCCAGCTTAAGGAAGAGAAGTCAGCATGAATGTCAACAAGTGATGTCTCTGTAAGAAAGGGCAGTTGTGAGATGCCCCACCCTTGAGACAGTGATCAGGAGTCCATGGCATCAAAGCTACCCCAGCTGGATGTCTTCTGATCCACATATGAAGTCTCAGCTATTAATAACTCATCTTCTGGAAATATACAGAAGTGTCTGTTACACATGCAGCCCCAGAACACTTCTTAAATTATGATGTCTCTAGAGCAGCAGTGAAAAGCAGCTTGATTGGGGTGAAGGGCAGGAGCCCAGGGAAAAACCATTCCTGAATGAACGATAACTCAGTGGAGGGAGGGCAACTTTAATCAAGAAACTCCAGGCACAGGGTAAGCTTACAGCAGTGCCCTGAGCAGAGGAGCTCCATGACACGGTGTGGTTTCTGAAGAATAAGGCCCTGGGCTCCAACACCTGAGCCACACATGCCCAGTTTCACAGGTGAGCAGTCACATAACTCTCTGTCCAGGGCTCTCTGGCAAGACTGGATTTCAAGAAGCTTACCTCTGGCCTCTGTTCCTGGCTATTCATTCTAGAACTACATAGCTTTGGTTTCCATTCTAGTCAGAGCCATGCTGACATCTTGAAGCTTGTTCTCAGCCAACTGGCCCATGGAGTCTGCAGAAATTGTCTGAAATCACTGCTTACCAAAGTATTTCACAGAACACAAATTTCATGAGCAACGGAGCCTTGTGATAAAACAATCTGGGGAGATGCCAGATCAAATTAAAGATGTTTCTTTTATAAGACACCTCTGAACTTTCAAATGTTAGTATGTTCTGAGAATCTCCCAGAATCAAAATTGGTTACATCTCCCTATCTTATTTATCCACAGAATCATTTTTCCAACAAAGCATCTCAAGGGACAAATCCTCTCCAGAACATTCTTGGAGAAACACCAGTGATGGCATCGCACTCAGGAATATTTGTATCTCAGCAGGAATCAGGAATAACAAAGAGAATATATAGTGAGCGCTTACTACGTGCCAGGCACATTCCTATTTCCTTTACACACATTAACATATAATCCTTTTAGCAACTCTGTGACGTTTAACCTATTAAACGTACTATTATTATTATTCTCATCTTACAGATGAGGAAGCAGAGGCAGTGTTCAGAGATTTGTCCAAGGTCCTAAGTAGATGAGTTAGTGAGTAGAGCAGCTGGGAATTGAACCTAGGCAGCCTGGCAACCACAGAAATTAATTTCTGGAGGTAGAAATTCAGACACTGGGATCAGCTGGCAGTGGGAGAGATCCTGAGAAGAGCCTTGTGTCACAGTGTAAATTGGGTTTCAGAGGTCACCCCAGTATACTGAGTACAACACGACTTTAGAATCACACTGATCCAGTTTCTTTACCAAATTGTCGTAAGTTGTACATGCACCTTCCTCCATTCAAAAAAAGTCATGCTTCAGACATTACCATAACCAATAAAAATGGTAATACATAAGGACAATTATCTCTTGATTAACCAAAGTAGCGAGAAATTGAAGGCACAAGTTGGAGAAATGGCTTCTCCTATATTCTCAAAATACGGCTCTCCTGCGCCGCAGCTCAGAGATGGAAACTGAGGGACCACTTTTCTTCAGAACGTCACACAATTTTCTATCCCTACCCCTCTACTTTGCTTGAGAATTGCCAAAGACATGTCCTACCCTCTCCCACTTCCTCTCCTTGTTCAGAAGGATTATCACCAGTTTCGGGTGCATCTGGTAGCCATCTTCACTGAAGGACAGATTTCTCCCCTCAAAAGTGACATTGATCAGATACCTGTAAAGATAAAATAAAAGGATGGTTAAAAGTGTGAAGAAGGTACGTCAAGAACAAGGTAGGTAGGAAGACAGAAAGGTGGAAGGGGACAGACATGTAGATGTACAAATGTCACTGGGATAACTGGTATTGCTCAGGCTCCCATCTGATTATGCAAGAGTTGTCTATGTTTTCACATGATGGGAATAATATGAAAAGATGACACAAAAATTTTAAATAAGGGCACTGGGTTTGAGTTTAGTCAATAGCTATGACTTTGATCACAAAGAAACCTACTTTATTAGGTTTGTAAGGCTTAAATGAGATCATACCACAGAACCTGGTGCATGGTAAACCCTCGGTAACTGGTTACAATTATTACTCAAAATATGTGAATTAAAGGGCAGAGGTGGTAGAGACAAGAAGAGAGTGGAAGAGTGCCAGGATACCCTTCTGCTAAGAAAGATGGCATCCTGGAGCTTAGGGTCTCTCGCCTCCAGAGCTATGCATATACTTTCCAACTCTTGCTAAGATCCTGCCCAGCCCATTATTCTAAAAGTTGTGTGATGAATCCAGCAGTCAGGGATCTGGTTCCATAAATGCATCCATAAATTAGGACTATTCCACTGTGTATAATAAACAGAAAATCCTGGGAGCAGGAGGACTGGAGGCAGAGGCATTTCACAGAGGGCTCTAGGTTCAGGCACACAAGTTAGCAGAGACTCTGGGAATAACCAGCGCCAGACCAGTGAGACCGTCCTCTTCAACACCTGCACCGCCAGCTCACTCCATTCCCCTGCTCGCCGTTTCAATCCCATGAAGAGTTCCCTCACTGGGAATTCCCACAGGCATGTTCATTACAACCACATTAGTGCAACTGTGCCGATGGTAATTAATGTCGCTTTACCATAATGGCCCAAGAAATCCATAATGATTAGGTCTGTTCACATGACATGCTAGTCTGGAGCCCCGGGCCTGATGCCACTGTGAGATGTGTCTGCTAAGAAACAACAGGAGCATCATGAGGGCACTGAAGAGCTTTGGAGACGGAACCCACAATGGTTTCCCAAACACTGAAGGGGAGAAAAACACAACAGGAGGCAGAGTAAAGGTCCCTCTTTTAAGTCTCCTTCCATGAAGCTGTGAAACTCTTCCTGGATTCTTCCAGGCAACTTCAGATGAAGCAGTAAGGTTGGTAGAAAGCATGTCCTTCACACAATTACAAAGACAACTAGGCATCAGGAACCAAACCCTCATGGGCCACTTCTCACTTCTAGAGCTGCCTGGGATTTTGCCTGTCATTCCCTGGTCATGTGTAACTTCACAGATGAAATCATGAACAATGAAGACCTCAAAAGAGTAGGGATTCCTAGAGTCTCAGAACTGAAAGAGACTAACCCACCACTTCTTGCGGTTCATACTTCCAGCTACAGTGTCACGACACTGGCCCTCTCCTCTCTTCTTGAATACTCCCAGTGAGGGGGAGCTGATCACTGCCTCCTCCACCCTCAAGGCAGCCATCTCACTGTTGGGCAGGTTCTGTTTTTTTTTTTAACTAAAAGCTGAAATCTGCTCCCCTGCAACCCCTGAGATATTAGACAGTTTTAGTCTAATCCTTCTTCCATGTGAGAGCTCTTCAACTATTTACAGGCATTTACCATGTATAGCTTATGAAATAAATTTTACTCTTGAAGAAACCTTAAGCTCATTTAGTTCTATAATTTAAACTCTACAGATTAGGAAACTGAAGCACAGAGATGTCAAATCATTTGCCCAATTTGCCCAGCTAAATGGGAGATTTAGATTATTCAATTATGTAATTTATATACAAATAACATTTTAAGCCTCACTCCCAGTCCCATGCCCTCTCCACAATACCACTGATTCTCATACGCAACATCAGGTCTCATGTCCCCAGTTCCTTCATGTCATTGTGGTACATACACCGTGGCTCATGTTTGCTCCCTTGATCTCCATGGCCACTCCTCTGGACACTTCCAGTTGGTAGTGTAGCATCTCCAATGCAATGCTCTGCATAGAGTCCCCTCTATTCTTTGTCCTGCTCATCATCTGTCCACTCAGTACTACCTGCTCAGACCCATCACGAGTTAGAAGATAATATTCAGGATTCAGGTCTCCTTGAGTTTACAACAACTTCAACACTCCAACCAAAGGCCCATATCATTCATTCCAGGGTATGAATATAATTACAAACACAAAACAAAATATTTTAAACTAACAAACCAGAATTTCAGCACCCAACATAATTATCATGGAAAACATGTTCTTACTATAACAGTACAACACTGCTTAGAAGTCTGTAAGTCTTCAGAGAAGGTTTATGAGACATGCAAAAAAATTTAATTTCATCTCTCTTGTGGAAGAAAGAAAGGGAGGAGAAGGAAGGAAGAGGAAAGTGAGGACAGGGAGGAAGGGAGAAAGATAAGGAGGGACAGTGACCAGGTAAGATGGAAGGAAAGAAGGGAGGGTGGAGGGGCTTAAGCACCCTCCTTTTCAGCAGACATGGCTCTGAATAGTCCTCTGGGTTTATCTAAAACACCATTAAGAATATACTTTTAAAAGTGTTCATTTCAGAAAGTAATTATAAAGGAAGTTCCAAAAATAATTCATTTAATAAGCACCATGAATGGAATAACTATATAGCCTCTCAAGATGACTCCTTTGAAGAGGCAGCATTGAAATGGGCGTGTAAATTGGGAAATTCAAACTTCCAGACAGTAAATCACATTTCCTTGCTGTTAAAGTTCTCTAGTTATTCCTGTTGTAGATTCTTCTGATTTTCCTTACAAACTTTTCTCTTTCTGGGATGTTCAGCCTCTTCCAGCTCTACAGGTTCATTTTATGCTACCTAGGCACTTCTCACATATCTTACACTCATCAGAAATATTAATAGATAATTTTAAGATAACATAGAAAATCTTCTTCTCCAAAGTATCCTTTAACCATTCATGTCCTTTGGCAGTATATAGATTAATCATTCACATTGTGTGTTTCTGAGTAATTCCCTCTGATGTGCCAACATTTAGCTATTAGCGAGGAGCTTGCAAATATGTCCACCTTGTCCAAGGATGTCCTTGAGATAGCAGAACAAACCACGCCATTCAATGAAAAAAGTGTGAAAAAATAATTGGGAGTACGGTCACATCTAGACATGTGACTCCGGCACCTGAGCCTGCTTTTCCTTTTTAAAACGCAAATACCATTCTACCTCCAGCTTATCAGATAAGGCTGTCGTGATAATCACATGAAATAGTGGATAGGAAAATGATACAAAGAAATTATGATACCAGTAAAAGGTTATATAATAGGAAAAAATTAGAAAAACAATATGCGAGCATGTTTTGAGTATCTAAAGGCAAGGAACTTGCCCGTTTGGGACTCTAGTGAGTGGAAGTGTGGTGACTACATTTTATTAAGATCTGATCATCAATGGAATACATTGGAGGAATGGAGACTGCATTCCACATAGGGAGGCTAAACTCGGCCAAATGGTCATATTCATCACCTGGACTTCCGATAAGATGTGCAAATATCCAACTACCTTTGAATCTGGCTGCACTTTGTCTATTTTGAATATTAATTAAAACCTCAAAGCTTCCCTATGTTATATCCAGGGTAAAGGAGTAAACTACAGTTAAGATGAAGAGATGCCACAGCTGTTCTGTTTCTCTCAAAACATGTCATCCTCAAATTACAGTCAGAAAAACTAGATTCAAGTGGCAGCCAAATTCAGAAGCTCTGTCCATGCCTCTAACCCCCCTGGAAGCTCCGTCAAGGTTTGGTATATACAAAATTTGCTTGATTTGTCTCTGGGATGCAGGCTGACCCATAAGAAACCTATTATGCATCTCATAAAGTTCTAATATTACACAGGACCTCAGACTGCTGGGACCAAAGACAGCTGAGAAATTAGCTATTGAGAACTCTGATTTTAGAAAGGGGAACACAGGTCCTAGGTTGCTACCCAGCTTTCCGAGGTGACCTGACCAGATCAGGACAGGAGTGCAAGCCTTCCGATTTCTGGTCCAGTGTTTGTTTTGTGACATCACCAAGTGAAATGTGGTCAGTTTTGCAGAGCTGCAGATGCACATTTTAGCATTCTCCTGTCACACGTCATGCCCTGGACTATGTAGATCCCTAATACAGACTGCATAAAATAAAATCCATCTCCTTTCCTGCTTGACTCCTTGTTGAGAAAAAGCCTCAGAACATGGATGGGCTCGGAGCCAATACATTTGCTTTATATGGCCAAAGCCATACTCCAATGGGTTTAATGAGGTCAAGTGGAGGTAAAAAAGCCCTGGTGCCTCTGACTTTGACCACGACAGAGTTCGTCCACTGCACCATTACTGATACCTGAAGCAGTGAGTTAGCAGTATGTCCTGTGTGGGAGGCATCTGAAAGGGGTCTGCCAGAATTTCCCCAGCAAGTCAAGAGCCCTGGCCACACCACTCATTTTGCCTTCCATATTTCCAAGGCGCTAGATTTTTTAATTAATGTCTGCTAATATGTACTAAGAGTGGTAAGTCTCCTCATCTCATCCAATCTTTTCATTTCCAGATGAAGCAGATGAGGCCTGGAAGGATTCTGTGCCTTTACCAAGGTCAGGTGGCAGGGCTGGCCACAGGACCCAGGCGTCCTCAGCCCCAATCCAGCACACTTCCCACCCACAACCATGCCTCAAAAGCGGTGGGATTTTTCATAGTTCTTGGTTTCCATTCTCCAGCTAGTAAAAACAAAGTAAAAAAAGGGACACAATTCCAGGCAGGAGACTTGAATTCTTGATCCCTCGTTTACAAGTTTTAGCTCTGAAAATCTAAAACCATCTTCGGTGTGTCACTTGCCTTCTAAAGCCTTCAGCTTCGTCATCAGTAAGATAGATGGGTTCACACCTCTCATTTGCCAGATGAGGGAAGTACAGGAATGCTCCTTAAACATGCTCTCTCTCTCTTTTACCTCATTAATAATGTGGCATTTACATTATTAAACTCTACCATCTGAATGGCAAAACCACAAAATTTTCAAAAAGTCTTTCTCTGCTCTCTTTTTACTATTTTCCCTATTTCTATTTTGTATACACACTTTCTCTTGAAATAGTAGAAACAATTTCCCACAGATTTAGAAACAGTGAACTTGAAAACATTTAAAAATTACCTAATTAGACAGCAGCATTGGGGGAGGAGAGAGGCAAAGACATTAAAAATTAGACATTCAATGTTATGGTTTGGTAAGTTAAATAGAAATTTCTGACTTTTCCTCAACTTAGAAATTCATAATTGTCAAAATGAATTCAAAATAACCAAACCAGTGTAATGTCAACATGGCAGCCCACAGCCAGGATACCATTCTCCACTGGACTTACCTGTGGGCTCCTCCAGGGTCAAACCCAGAAGAAATACTCACTAGGAAGATACCCTACACTCAAAATGAATGATCTAGACAATGCCCCAAAATGTTGGTAGAAAGGAAATAAGGAGAAACAGAAAAAATAAGTTAACTGAAGAGGAAAAAAATGCAGTATGTACTACACACACACAGACTCCATCAGCCCCACCACCACCATGCAGTGGAGTGTGGTATTTAAGAGCAAAGATGCGGCCGTCAAATGACCTCTGTTCAAATACTCGATCCATCAGTTCCTAAAGTGTGTGATAATCTTTTCAAGGCATAGGAATTATTTCATTCTTGCCAACAGTGATTTTCTTTTTAAGCAAAAGGGATATGGAGAATTTTTATAAAGGTTTCCTCTGACATATAATGTCACCTATAAAAATATTAAACCATGCTGATGAACAAAATAATTAGAAATGCCACTTTCCTAAGCTGTCAGATACAGTCTTCTTTTTTCCTCTTATTTCTGTAAAACGATACCTAATAGAAAACCTCAGGAAAAACTAATTTAAACAGCAGATTGTAATATTAAATTATAATTACTTGAAGCAGGTAAAAAATAGTTTATTTTCCAGTGAATTAAACATTTTCTCTAGAAATGGTATTCATAACATTAATATCCTTTGCAAACCATTCTTCACAAATCATAAAGGGTTCCAGTTTGGGCTAGTCCATATCTTCATTATTTCAATTCTACATTTGTGATGTTAAATTAATGAGATATTCAAGTACCTTGAGGATTGACTGGTATAAATGTAATGTACTTTCTCTCTCCCGGTGGTGGCGAGGACTGTGCTTTGGGCTCTCGGCAGTCTGGGCCAAACTGTGTTCATCTGAGGGGCAAATGCGCTGTGCCGATTCACCATCTATTACAAGGGGGAGTCTTCTGAGGCCCCTAGGCCTAATGAAGACAAATTTCTGAGAGCTATTACCTGGATTCTCTTTCCTGACTGAATGCCATGAACTGGTTTTATCTAGAATGAAAGAAAATAGAGGCATATTGTCGCCCGACAGTCTGCTTGATTATAAGAAGGTAGAGAACATTCACCTGCCTTGGGAAGGATGTTCAATCAGTGCACAGTCTGAGTGGCTCTGCCACCAGCTGTGATAGCCTCACATCCACCCCTCTGGACCCTTAGACCAAGATGGGTCCATGTGGCAGGCTGTGGTGGCCAGGGAACAGTTCTCCTCTGGACTTACCAAAGTGTCCATCTGCGATCAAACCCAGGAGATTGTTCTCATTAATAAGAGAGTCTATGCTTGAATGAATAAAAAGGTCTGGACATTGCCTCAAAATACTTAGTGCTGAGGAGTAGGAAGAAAATAAAAGGGAGAAACACAGTAAGTTAAGGGAAGAGGAAAGGAATGTGGTATATATTAAGCACGTGTGCATACACACACAGTAACAACAGGCTGCACTGTGTGGGGTGTAAAAGTAAAGGCATTGCAGTCAGACGACCTCTGCTTAAGTCCTTGATCCACCACATCTGAAGTCATACACTCCTATTATTCTCTCTTTGTCTCAGTTTCTTCACCATAGAAAAGGGGAATAACAGTACCTATCCCATAGGATTCTTGTGAGGATTAAATAATTCCATACACATGAAGGACTGAGAACTGTACCTATCCCCTGGTGTGCATCATGTGTTAGCTGCTGTTATTGTTGTTATTATTATGTTTACCTTTTCTCATATTGCTTGGACATTGGAGGATGTTGGCATCTGCAGGGACCCTTGGATCAGTCTAACCTTTCATAGTCAGAGTGGAGCACACTAAGGCCTGGGGAAATGCTGCCTCTCTTTGACACATAGGTTCAGAGTCTCCCAATCCCTGGATCTCTGCTTTCCAGCAATACCACCAGTCCAGGACATTTCCTCTCGCTCTCAGAATATCCCAAACTTTAAGGCTTGGGAACATTGGTTTTTTTCCTACTATGATTAGTTACCCCCGTGAGATTTTGTGCAATGGGGAATCACTTAATCATACTACTTCAGGAAGGCAAAAGAAGAGCTCACATGCCCATAATTTTAGTCTAGAATAAATGAGTCCTCTGTTGACCCCCATTCTGACCTCCCAGAGCCCTACTTTAACAGCAGGTAATACTCTCTCAGATTCCCCTGGACAGGGCACATGAGCTGGTGTGTTCCTTGGGGAACTAGTGATGCCACGTTTTGATGCCAATTAATCAAATGCGCTGAATACCAAAGCTGTTTGTCATATAGGGAGCTGGGCACAGAGCTCAGTAATGGAAAAGGAGTTTCTCCTTGTCTTCATGTCCACAACCTTTGGTCACATCTGTCATGGGTGAGACCTGCTAAGGTGCTACAGGAAACCCAGCACTCCTAGAGGAAGTGGAAAGGCAAAACCCCCCAGTGGGAAGGAACCAAGTAATCCTCTAGATAATGTTACTGCCACTGGATTTGCTTTTCCTCTTGAGTTCATATTTCCATGCTATACATAAGCCACAATCACTTTCTTTTTTAAAATTACTGAATAAAACTTTTCCTCTTCTACAGATTTAGATACTCATTGTATTGGAATATAGACCAGTGTAGACTATCAAAACTTAGCAGTGGGACCTTTCCAAAGAAAATGCCAAGACAGGTCAAAGGCTAACTGGTCACTGAGAACACTGCTGTTTCTCCTTTATGCCTACTTATAATTTTAAGGTGAAGGCTTGCCTTTTCAACATCCATTTTAGCTCATGAGCCAGAAATACTATTCCAGGGCTATGCCAAAACCAGCCAAATAATGCCTAGCAGAGATCTCTCTAAGACACTCAACTTTGACCAAAAGCCTTTACCTTCCTATGAACCTGAAGATATTAAAGGAAGTCTTAGGTATATATACCCAAGAAGCGTTTGGCCAAGAATCTGAAGTGACCTGGGAATAATAGCAAGGTTTAAGAAGAAGGAAGCTTTTCTCTCCCTTTTGACCTTTCTCTGTTTCCTCAATCTTTTCTTCCCTAGTCTGCATCCCCCCTCCACTCTCTCTTACACTTAGGTGGTCAACAAAATCAACACGTTGGCCATATCTCCATACATGCAGCCTCCACCCTCCACAGTTTATGTTTAATTTCACAAATCCCTTCAACAGCTCTACCAAAGGTAGTAAAAGAGGTGAACAAATGAATTAGTAAGATGGCTTTAATTATGGGGCTTGGGAGGGAGGGCTGTGAGGGATTGTCATCCTCATGAGAAAGGGGGTTATAATTTAGTTTTCCAGTAACAATTGGCAGAGATCTTCAAGCCAGGATTTCTAGAAGCAATTATATTGAATGGGAGGAAAAGAGGGTCAAAAGAGGAAGGATATACCAGGGGCGGAGGACAGTTTCCAGTGGACAGAGGAGACAATCTGCCTGGTAGAGTTTAGGTCTTCTGGGCAGATGGGTGCCGCATCATGACAACCACAAATGCGAGACAGAAAGACTGTTGAGTGATTCAAGACCACATCTCTATCTTCAGCAACCCCAGCCACATGGATAAAATGACACCTGCCACATGCCACATGGATAAAACCCTTTCATGTAGGAAATAAAATGATTTCTGGAGTCTAGGATCCAAGGAAAGACCAGCGGAAGGAAGGAGATGCAAAGTGGAATATAATATGGATGTGGAGCAAGTGCACTGTCAGGAAAGTTAGTGAGCAGCAGGGAGGTAAGGTGGCTCCTGCAGCACAGCCTGGAGAATAGCTTTCTGGGACTACAGTGGAGGGAGAGGACTCATCCATAAAACTGGATGGGTTTGAAAGTGCAGGAAATGTGTGCTAGTTAGGAGAGAAAGCGATATCGTGGACCTGACACCAGTGAGAAGAAATGTGTGTCTAATCAAGGGAAATGCACCAAGATGGAACCTTAATGCACAGGCGCTGGTCAAAGGCCATCAGCCAAACACACATCCTGGGTTTCTAGAGGCTTTGCATGTGTTGCTGTAAATCACAGTACTTTATGTCCTGTTCCTACACCAGGTTAGAATAGAGAGGGCAGGGAAAGATCAAAGTCATTTGCTTGTTTATTTATTTAATTCATTTGAGGGAGTTACTTAAAGATACCCATTGATCTTCGCCAATATTCTAAAATGGGACTTGACCTTTGAGTCAGAATTTGAAGGAAGAGTTTATTTAAACCAAACTCCATTTCCCTCTTTCCTTGTCCTCAAGAGGACAGCACCATGAGCCCCAACTGCATCTTCACAGGGACACTGAAAGCAAAGGGTAATCATCTCTCCCCCCTGGTACTGTGTGGGGGCTACAGCTCTGCTGCTCCTCTATCAGGGGATCCTAGCTCTTTCTCTCCCACTGTAGGCTGATGTTTCCATGGAAACATGCTCTTTAATGCTTCTGAAATTATTGTGCATTTATACCATTAACTCTTTGTTGACCAGGGCAGGTCACAAAGAGATTTATTTTCCAACCTCTGAAAAAGTAATTCCATTTGCTACCTCTTCTTACTGCAAACTTTAAAAAAAAGCAATTACACCTGATGCCCCTGTTTCCCCACCAGACCTTACTCCCTAACCCTTGCAATATTGGCTTTTGCCTCTATCATTCTACTGAAACTATTCTTACAAGGTCTTCAGTAATCAAAGCAAGGTCAACAAAAATAAAATCCTGGGCCTTCGCTTCATCATCCCTCTTGACATTATACAGCTTCTAGCAGTTGATACTCCCAAATTTTCAGCAACTCATCTTTCCCTTATTTATTTGTTGTTTGAAGGAGGATAATTTCTTGGTCTGCCTTACATACTCAGGCCAATCCTCTCTCTTTTTCTGTCCAGTTTTACTTGAAACTCCCTAATTTGGGGGCACCCCAAGACTCAGTTTTTCAACTCTGTTCTCTCCCTTTGAGACTCATTCACAGCCAGATATCAACAATCACTTCCACACCAAGGCCTCTGAAATCTCCACCCAATGTCCCATGTCTTTCCTGACCTCTGATTTGGTATTTCTGATTGCACCATTCTACCTAAATGTCCTGATATCAAGTCAAACTTAACACGGCCAAGTCCAAGCCAGGCTCTTTCGTCTGTCGGCAGTGAGACTGCCACTCGTAGAGCCTCGAGGTTCTGGTGCCGCACTGACTTCTATTCTCTGTGATAATTCCATCTTCATAACTTGAATGAAAAGGAAAACAAGCTGCCCACTCTTAAGAGCTGCATTCTCAGAACCAGTCAAATCAATTACAAAGTCAGCTGTAGTTGAGCATTATGTACAAAATTAACTGATTGATATTTTTTCCCTATTTAGAGTGTTGTCTTCTCAAGGTAAAAGAATCTCATGGTTGTCTCATCTGTAAGCAAACTTGCTTGAAAATCATCAATCAAACCAAAATTGCTCTGGTCATTCAATTAAAAAAGTCTCACAATGCTACCATTTATTGGACACATGCCAAACTCTGTTCTGGACGCTCTGTGTTTATTTCGAACTCTCACAGCAATACTATAAAATAAAAGATCATGTTACAGTGAAGACCTGAGCTTGGTGGTCTTAGGAGTTAATCCTATTTAATTCTGAGTGATTTTAAAATCCGTATTCCTTCCACTGCCTCATGCTAAGAACAACGTCATCAAGAGGAGCAACGGTCAGGAGAGAAGGAAACAAAGAGATCGCAAACGTCGAACACAATGAACTAAAATCTAAATCCAGATCTGAATGGCTCCAAAGCCTGGGCTCTTAACCATTATTTATATCACCAGCCAGCAGTCAAATGGTTGCTTTTAATTGTTGCTCATAGCAGCATCATAAGGGAGGAGTGTGGGAAAGAGGGTGAAACACACGGGCTCTCTACAGCCCTAGGAAAGACTGGAGGCACATTGCTGGTCAGGACATAGATTTACAGAATAACAAGAGAACTCCTGTCTCTAGGGGCTTCCAGTCTGTCATATTTCACAAGCACTAACCCAAAAGAGTAAAGCAATGGAATTAATTTGCTTTATAAGAAAACAGGAGACAAGCCACAAAGCAGTCAACTTTATTGGACTTATGGAGGAATTAACTCTCCGATCACGCTCTAGGAGCAAGTCAGTTATGAAAGTCTAGGGCTGTATTTTCGGAGTTTTTGTTTGAGGCAGACAACAAGAGCTAGAATATTTATTTGGCTGGGTGAAGGCTGGAAAAAAAGTTTATCCTGGTTTGGCACAGAATACCTGAGCTCTCTCTGGACTTAAAGTATAATATTAAAGTATTTCTTTGGTGCTACAAACAACTCTCAACTACCCTCAGTAGGGGAGGCAGAACCATGCTTATGATCCGAACAACCAAATACATGGATTATTCTTGGCATTTACCCTGCCTGATCTTTTACTAGGCTGACACTGCAGAGCACCCCTTCCTCTGGAAATGCTTTCAGTTTAGGTCCCATCGCGCTGCATTATCTCGGTTCTTCTCCTTCATCTTTACCCTCTTTGCTTGAGGCTTCTGCTTATCTTTTCCCTTACCTGAGGTTTTTTAGGACCTTCAGTGCAGGGTCTTTGTTCATTTCAGCCATTCTCAGAGCACCAACGCCTCCTCTAAGTGGTGAGTCCCAAATCCGTGCCTGCAATCCCTACCTCTCCTCATCCCCCAGTTCCATCCCTCACTGGCCATTTCCACTTTCATTGCCCCTGTTACAAACTCTTAGAGCAGTAAATGCATTGGTTTATCTTTCCCCTCCAAATAACTCACTTTCTAATTCCCCTCTCTCAGTGAGTTGATATTTGCCAAGCACTTGGAATGGTGCCTGGCACATGGTAGTACACATTAACTGGCCTTGTTCCTTTGGTCTTACAACCTCCCAGGCGTTTCTAACATGGTCCTTTTCTTAGTTCCCATGCTCAGTTAGTACCCCCAAAACACTCCTGTTCTTACACAAAAATTCTTGCATTTGTCTCTTCCTTTTCACTCCTGCAATTCATCCTCAACCAGGCCCCTGTCATCTCACACTCAGATAGTCCCAACAGTCCCCTCCTGAGCTTTCTGCCCTTATCAATCTCCCCCACCCACCAACAGCCATTGACCTTAATCTTAGTGTAAGACTTCTTTGTCTCACTTCTCAAAAATAAGAGTATTGCTCACTATTGCCCAAAAATCTCCAATGGCTCCCTACCACCTAGAGTGAAAATATGCCATCAGTCAAGGCCCTCTACATCCTAGCCCATCTCTCTGTTGGGAATTCACTCATCCTCTGTACAGACACTTGTTGAAGCCAAGTGGCTTCTTAATGTCCCCTGAACACTGCCTGCACCATCCTGTCTCTCTTCCATTTTTACTCAATTGAGTGTAATCCAACTATTGCTCATGCTAATGAACTCAGACCAAATCTACTCCTCTCTCTGCACTTCCCTGACCATCCGAGACCACTTCCCCTCTTCCCTCCTGCTTTCTAGCTGCTGGCCTACATTTCAGCATGTCATCTGCTGTTAACCTGACTGGTTTTGTTCTTTTCTGTTACTTAATTTCTTATGTGTCTGTGCCTTGTGTTCCATGACAGACAACACGGTGTGAGAGGGTAAAATCAAATCTTATCCTTCGATTATCCTTTGCAGAATCCAAATTAGTGGCAAGCATTTAATAAGCTTTTGTCCAGAGCTTCCAAAAGGCTAGTCGTGAAAGTCTCCCCTGCTGCTTTCTCATTTTGCACCCCCAACGCCCAGCCCTTCTATGTCATACATACAACACACTCACACGCCTGACATCCACTATTGATTCCCTGTGGAAGAAAGTGACTCCTCCAATTACTGAGTTTAAAGAAAGAATAAGTTCTAAAGAATATACACCTACAATCTTTCTTTTCTAAAAATGGTGAGAGGCAAAAAATGGGACTGACTTCATTCTTGCACAGGCCTTTTCTGAACCTTTCGCATTTGAATATTCTCCCATTATGTTGTCTATAAAAACATCGGGTCTGCCTGTGAGAATCAGGCAACCTACCAAAATCATATTCCACAGGAAAGAAAAAGAAATAAAACTTCTTGATATTGGGTTTACTGGAGATGATATTTTTTTCAATTTGGAAAATAAAATGAAATTTTTTCACTTGCAAAATTTTTTTAGTTTCAGGTTTATTAGGGGAACCTGAAATACATGTAAAAATTAGTATTTGGATTTTTTTTTTTTTTTACCAGTGTAAATTTGCTTTTCACCAAAGGAAATTCACTTTATTATTTTAGGGACAGAGAAAAACAGAAACTCATTTTACTTCTAACACTGAGATGAGAAGATCTTTTAAAAAGAAACCAGAAAAACAAAAGGTAATTTATGTGTTATTTGTTTCCTACTAGTTTCCAATTTTCAAGAAAAATTAAAATATCCTCAGTGGGGAAAGGGGTTCACATGGCTAAGCAAACATAAATACAAAATCCCTCTTCCCCATCCTCTTCCCTACTTCTCCCCACCACACACAGCAAAAACAGAAGAGAAAGTGTGGATGAATATTCAGACATTCACTCTAAGATCTTCTCACCATTTGGCCTCACTCTTGATAACTCTGGATGTCAATTTTAGCAGGGATGACTATGGGTCAATGCAAACAATGCACGAAGCGAATATTTCATGGATGGGAAATTAAGAGAGGAGGATAATTCAGAATTTTCACTTTTGTAGGCAATATCAGGACATGAAGAAGTAGTCCAGGTGGAAATCAGAAAGGTATTAATAAGTCTGAAGCTCAGTAAAGCTTTAATCCCTGGGAAAGCAGAGAGAAGTTAATTTGATTAACACTTGCTTGAATTCCCTCCAATTCCTGGGCATCCTAGCATAACCCAGAGGAATCTAGCATTTGAGTCAATCTCTTTCCCTCTCTTCCAGTCACTGCCAGGCTGCTTTGATTATAGGAAGTTAAAACATACTCAGTGTGACTGGGGGACAAGAAGCAAAACAGCTTGAAGAAATGCAGTGTTTGATGTCATTTACAAAGGAGATGGGGTGGGTGTATAAGAGACAGAATGAGAGGGCGCAAGCACACGCTGGAGAGAAATGAAGAGATGGAGAGAAGATGAAAAGCATGCGGCATGCTGGATAACATTTCCATGGCAACCACATTACATGCACGGAGACCTGCCAAAATAAGTCAGGATCCAAGTAAGTAGGTGTTGGTGGGAAGAGGAGATAAGAACTCAGCAATGGACAAAAACCACCTAGAGGAGATGGATTATCTTTGTGAGTTTAAGTCTTCTTCCCATTTCTTTTCTTAACTATACCCAAAGCAGCAGTTCAAGCAAGAATGCAACTAATGTGTGGCTGCTGCCAAACCCAAATTTCATCCAGAAGGCCTCAGGATGGTAGGAATGAGGCTTATGAGCCCCCTGGAAAGCCAGAAGTGAGGTAAATAATTTCCCTACAGTCATTAGTTTGCTTTCCCAACTTTTTTGCAGTAATTGGCATGGAAGGAATAGATTTGTTTTCACTTTTCAGGGGGCTTGAAGAAGAGCAACAGCACTGATGGCAATCTTAGGCATGTAAAGATAGGTACAAAGTTCCTACATCAGTGGTCTAGGCTGCTGCCCATTGGTGAAACCTATGCTTATAACACAGGGAGAAGCCTGTTCAAAAATGGTCGAGATATCCCTGGAGAAATGAGATGCTTGGAAAGATCTTTCCCTGAGACATTTAAAACTACCCAGCAGATAATCCATAGCCCTCCCTTTATAACTGCAGGTGTCACATGTAAAAAACAGCAGGGGCACCAGGAGTTTTAAGCCTTCCTGCAGTACTCAGGGGAAGCCCAGGACCGCATGTATGTTACACGGGGCTTCTCCACACAGGGTCACACCCAGAGGCCCAGATGGGTCTCTGACACTCACCTGGGGAGCATGTTAGAAATATGGGTTCCTGGGCCACGCCCCAAAGACAGGGATTCAATATACTTGGGATAGAGTTCAAGAGCCCTTTAAAGCTCGCTGGAGGTTCTGTTTCCTAGACAGGTATGGAAACCACCCAGAGGAGTGCATTTCCTTTCTCCCACTCCTATAAGAATGCCCTCACTCTCTGCCTCACCCGAGCAGGGAGGCAAGCATTTTCCCATCCCCAGGACTGGCAGAACCATGCAACCTGGCAGAGAGTTGTCCCTCATGCACTCACCAGGCCAGAAAAAATGTCATTCTGCTTTAAAAAATAACCCTGAGACCAGCACTGGACACCAGCTACTCCCTACTAGGAGAGTTTGATGTTACGATGACTCTCCTATAGATGCTGGTGGGAGAGGGGAAGGGGAGGACCAGAGGAAAATAACAGGTCCACACCAGCGGGCAAGGAGAGGTAGGTCTTAAAATCAACATCTACATTTTTGAGAAATAAAAGCACCTTTATTCTCCTATCAATCCGCAGAAGTACTTCCCTGCATTATAACCTTGCCTTAAAAATCACAGAAAATTCAAAGGAGGCCCTGATATCACTCATCTCAAAACTCAGCTCTCTCACCTTCCAGTAACACCATCCTTCTTTTGATTCAAATTTATACAACCCAACATTTGAAGACTCTCTTCCCAAACTAACTAAATAACGTCTACCACAAGTGAAATTTACTAGGTGAGGCATCTGACAAGAGCAATGTCAAGGTTATGCAACAAATGAGCATTGAGCCACACCCTGTGCCAGGTACTGTGAATAACACACAGGTATGTAAGAGAAGTTCATCGCATCTCCCAAGGGCTTACTCTGTCACAGGTATTCTGCATGTGTCACCTTACCTAATCCCATCTTACAGATGAGGAAACTAAGGCTCAGAAAAGTGATGCACTTTGTCAAAGTCATATAGCCAGTGAATGACAGAATGGAATTAAAATTGATGTGCAATCCCCGAATTATACTTGTTTAACCTACCATACTGGCTCTTTCCACACTGTGGAAATAAACAGAAATGTATATATAAAAATTAATATTGCTGACCACATGGTCACTCTTCCAGCCATTTCAATCCCCAATACACACACACACACACACACAGGCACACACATATATGTTTTGGTCTCTCTTTGCCTTTCCTTTCATACTTCCCCTTTCATAAGATTTGAGGCTTCGCATCCCTTCTGCTTGAGGGGTGGTCCACTATGAAGAATGAAGAGGATTTAAAGTGATGTCAAAGGCAAGGAACAGGAGCTTGGTATTTTATGGAAAGCTGCACAGGGATCCCTAAAACTTCTACACTGCCCCACTCAGTTCACCATAGAGAGGACACAGACAACAAAAGAAGCATTTATCAATGAAACGGAAAAATCTGTATTTTTGGGTGTGTCCCAGCCGTCATGGGTACAGTCAGGGCAGGAACACATTGCACGAAATGTGCATCGCCTCCACTCACCTGCCCCTCTCCTCCTCTCTGCCTTCCTGAACACTGGCTTGCCACTGTCTTTATCTCTCAGGAACACAGCATAACAATAAGTGACCCAGTAAAGGGGCACTACTGAGGAGAGAAAACCCCACAAATACAATGTGTTAAGTACCACAATAGCCATGCAAGGTAGTGAGGGCACAGAGGTCACAAGGAAGCTATGGGGGAAGGAGCTTACAGCTTCACAAGGGGGAGCTAGTTTAGCTGAGTCTTAAAGAGTGACTGGTTTACCTGGGAGAGAAGAGAGGGATGGAGTTTCCGGAGCATGTAGCATGTGCAAAGGCAAATGCCGATAGAAATGATTAAGCTATAGCTGCTGGATAGGATGGTGGAAAGTGAATGAGGTCATTGCAGTGAGGAGAAGCAATGATAAGGTTTAAACCTGTAGAGAACAAAGCCATTTGGGAAGGTCTTGAATACAATGCTGTATCTCTATAAATAAGTGTCCAGGAAAAGTTTTGAAACAGGGCAGATAAATGATCCAATTAGTTTTTCTAATTAATCTTTTTTTTGTTAAGAAAAGTAATGCTTGGCATGAAGACAACTTAAGGGGCTCAGAATTCAGATAAGAGAAACAATGTGAATTGGAAACATAGTGGTGAAAATGGTGATTGAATGCTAGAGGACAATCTAAGAGACTATTAGGAACAGAGCAAATGGATGTAGAATGTGAAATAGAGTGGATTTACTGCATCAATGAGTCTCTCTTATTACAGGGAGAAAAAGTACACTGCAGGCCTCTGTTGAGGTATGTGTGACACCTTACATTTATGACCTGTCTTATTATAACTACAACCTTCTTAGGACTTCAAGGTCAGTGGTGAACTGACTTGTTCTTATTAAAATTGTCAGAGGAGGGAGAAGCAAGCCTGGGGGAGTCATGGAGGAAAGGGGGCTTGGAGCATTAGTAAAGCCTTAGAAGACTTTATAACCATTTTGCACGTTGGAAGACCATGCTGCCTAGAGCATGAAGAACGACCTGAGGAAGCCGGCACCCCACATGTCACCTTTGAGATTCTGACGAAAGTTACTCAGCTCCCTTGGGAGTCCTCATTTCTTTAGTTTTGAGAATTATGATCCTTTCACCTTTTTTTGGAGTCCCTTTAACTATTTTCATTGTTCTTTCTCAGAATCTCCTTCCAAATCACCACCATCTCTTTTTCATAATGGGATATAGGATTGTATGATCACTTCAGTAATTTTTCCAAAGTCCATACCCCGACCTCCTCTCAATCATTAGCATACAGAGATACCAGGGCATATACTTTGATAAAGTTGCCCCAGGTGATTCTAGACTCTACCCCCACACCACCCAGTCTCACCCCCCCTACAAACTTCTGCTTTAATGTGTGCCTGCCTTAGGCTGAGTGAGAAGAATGATGCACACCAAGTTGATACTCCGGTGAACTTACATGGACTCCGGCTCCCTCTCATCACGCCATCGCACTACAGGGCCACATTTAAGTCATGGCTCATTGCAACTCTCAGCTGTATTTTTCAGTCTCCTTCCATTTTATTTTTCTATAAGCCAACTCTTCATTATCAACACTAATGGAGGGCAGGGAGGGCATAGGTAACCAAATCAACAGATACTCAAACCTTATTGAGGGCAAAGGGTTCCAAATTCTCCTCCCCTGCAAGACTGTTTTTTTTTTCCAGGGCTCCTATCATGAAGCAAAACTTAATCATGCCCTAGCCATTCTCTTTGCTCCTCCATGCCTGCTGATGAAAGTCCTAACAAGAGCAAAATGACCGGATCCCAGCAGGAGGAAAGAGGAAAGCAAAAGACCTAGAAGCTTCACAGAGTGGATAATAAGTGCCTGAATGATGGGCTCTTGGAAAATCAGGCCCTGGTTGATGAGGCCTATTTTTTCTTCCAAATGCAATAAAGACAAATCATCAAGTAAGTTTGCTCCAAGATGTAAATTCTGAGTTGCCACGAATTAACTCCCGCAACTCAGAAGAGAGGCAGAGAATGGGAATGGGAAAAGCCTCAATTTTCACTTTTTAAATGTGCAACCATAACCTTAAAATTCATCCAATTCAGGAAGCAGCTTGTCTCTAATTGTGATGGGGGAAAAAAAGAAAAAAACAACAACAGTCTATTGAGTCTATCAGGGCTTCTGACACACTCGCAGATGGTGCAATTAACATCTAGTTCAGCCCATATTCCTATCCTACCCTGTCTCCCCCTTGTCGCTCTACCAGCTTTGGAAACACCTGATTTCATCTCTCCTTTTGTTTTAGCCCTTGTCCTCTCCGTGGAGGCTGTGGTCACGTGAGGGACTTCATTTCTTTTGGCAGTGGCATTCTGAGAGCAGAGCTCAAGTGGAGAGGCTGGAAGGATGGCCCAGCCCCCATGTCCCTGAGCCCAGTAATTTTTTTTCCAAGATTGTGTTTAATGAGGATATGTCACCAATGAAGCATCAGCTTAAAAAGATCTAAAGCAAACATGAACAATGTGAACATTCATTAAATCTCTGCAGTGCAAGCTTGGTCACTGTGGTAGTATTTTCTGTACTTCCCTGTGCACTGAAAGAATTCCATGCTTTAAAAATGTTTCCCTGTATGGAACAAATGACAGCTAACGTTTACTAATATACTGTTTCAGAGTTAATTACATCAGAGAACGCTGATCCTAAGAAATGCACTTTGCTAAGTTATGTAGTATTTACTCCTGTTTGAAACTAAGCTGCTGTACCCAATCCACCATGCGCCCCTGAAATGTGTACTGAAGTTACAGATAAGATGTGCTTTCCATCTCACCCGTAGATGATAAATAGACCACTCTTCTCCAGTAGGTATGCAGCATTCCTCGGTGAGAGGTGGGGCATTACTGAGATGTGACGACAGTTGCAGAGAGGAGCACCATTCCCTCCAGTCTCAGTGTTTGGCTTGGAGGTCACCTCCCCACATCGTTCCTGGCCTTGCTCCATGGTTTATGAGGCAATGAATGCGTAATGCGCACAGCTAAAGGATGCACATCATGTGCATACTTTTCTGTAGTGATGCAGTCTAATGTGGAAAGAGGTACTTTTACATTTAGGAGTACCTCAAATTCCCAACAAATTCCTGCCTTGTGGAAACGATGAAACCCCCTAATAAAAGAGTTCCTATAGAAAAGCAAAGGATCAGGACAAAAAATTCCTCTTGTGGAGACATGCAAATATTAGTTGAAGTTGTTTTGATAGCATGATTCCACTTCTGTATACAATAAAATAACATATGTGTGTCTCTATAAACAAAATGTATTTATAACATATTTTAAAGCCTAGAAGAAAATACCCCAAAATAAAACAATATCATCTGTGTGCTATGAATCTTTGTATTTTTCTCATACATCAATTTCTAAATTTTTCTATAATGCAAATGTATTTATATATATGTAAGTTATATTTTAAAAAACAAAAAAGACTTACTTTGGTCATCTGCACAGCATATTACATAGCAAATAAAAAATATTATTGTAATATGTAGAAACTTGGGGAAAAATCCATCCATCCATCAAAACATCACCTGAAGAACATAATGAAAAATTGGTATACACTGTGATGGCCATTGCAAAAATAAAATAGGAACACACAAGGTCAAAGGTTACAATAAATTTAAAATGCTTGTGTGACAGTTGCAGGGGTATAAGTTTCAGGGGAATTTTCTTTTGTTTCCAATTTTCCTACTGCTGCTATCTATCTATGTATCATTTAAAAAAAACTCAGATCAGTACTCTGGCTCATTAAGTCAGTTTATTAGGGGCTAGAACCAAGTGTCTCAAGAAATTGAGGTAAGCTGGCTCTGAGAGGTAAACTAGTAAAATTCAACCTATCATGGCTCATACGGGCTTGCGTGAAATATCATGAGGGCACTGGAATGAGGAAGGTCTGAGCTCATGCCCTACCAGAGGCGCTCTCTCTCCAAATACCCACAATTCAGTGTTGAGTTATGGATTGGGGACAGGGTAACACATCTGTACCGCCTGGCATTAATAGGTATTTATCAATGGCTGCTACTGGGTTCCCCTACATCAAAGGAGAGTAAGCAGAGCCTGGAACACTCATCAAGGCAGTTCTGATAGTATAAGAATCTGCAAAAGAATACAATGAATTAACTAAAAAACTCCTTTAATAAGAATCTCTAAAGAAAAATTGAATTGACAAAGGAAACTCTTTGAAACCTGTAAAAGCAAAAACAATATACATGAACTTGTCCATGACTTCTCTAGCACTGTAGAGGGCAGAATTCACCTGGAAGGACAGATATTTTTTTTTCTTCTTGTCCAAATACCTTCGGCAAGTACCCCTAGATTTGAGAAGGATATGTCATGACTGTAGTGACACCAGCCTCTCAGACCAAGGAATTCACTCCCTTTCAATGTTTCTAAACATACCAGGGAATCTTATGAATGAGCAGCTCCTGCATTTCAACAGAAGAGAAGCTCTTTGAAGAGCAGGGATATGTGGTCTGTGTGTGTGGTGGATGGATGGAGGATGTTGGCCCCATTGGGACTTTTCTTAAAACATCATCTATATAATAAATACACTGGTTTTACTTAGATTGTGTGCTTATTTGCCAGGGTTTAGAAGGGGGAACTGATGAGAAATTTAAGGAAGCCAAATACATCCCCCCTCTCTTGGTCTGTGAATTTTGCTAACCATGGAGCTTTTCTACAAGGAGAAGAACATAATGAACAGTCAAGCTCAGTAGACAATCTTTTAAACAGGTATTTTTCAGTGAACATTTGGAGTTCATTAAAAATGGCTAACAAATTCTTTATCACCTCCTCTATCACAAGGCAGTCTGTTTCTTATTCACACCACCCACCCCTAAATCTGGGTTGGGCCTAGGACTGCTTTGACCAAGAGAATACAGCAGAAGTGACACTGTACCAGGTGGGACCAGTCCCCACACCTTGAGGAAGCCCAGGTACAATGGAGAGGCCCGCAGGGAGGAGAACTGAGTCCCGGTGACTCCCAGCTGGCAGCCAGCACCCACGTGTCTGCTGCATGAGTGAGCCATAGCGGACTTAGATCCTCCAGCTCTAGTGGAAAACTTGAACTGATGCCACTTAGAGTTAAAATAAGCTGTCCCTACCGAGTCCTTCCCAAACAGCAAAACCACTAGCTGAATGATTGTTGTTACTTTAAACCAGTTAAGTCTGGAGGTGATTTGTTGTGAAACAATTGATAACGGGAACTGTTACTAACTGGCATTTGGTTTATACTTCAGTATCTTAGGAGTTTGGTTAGGATAGGTTATTGTCCTGATTCTGACAAACTCTAACAGAACTAATATGACTGAGATTGGGAGCCTAAAAATTCACAGGGTCATCAACTCCAATTGATGAAGTAATAACTTAGGTTCAAGTTCCGCTCATGTACCCCACTGGCCTCTCTCTGTTATATTTTTTTATTCATTTAATTAAACATTATTCATTTAACTAATATTGAACAACTGTTTATGTTAGGCCCTGGGGATTCAGAGGTGGTTCCTGCCATCTCTGAGTTCTTGGTCTAGTAGAGGCATTGGAGTTCATCTCACCAGCTGCACTGGTGGCAGCTGTTCTGACTAGTTATCACCCGGGCTGGATGACGGTGGACTTCCGATTCGGCGGGGAAGGCTGGCCTGCCGCGGGAGGCCCCAAGCTGCACAGCTGAAATGCATGCCGAATTACTGTCACCAGGTCCTGAAGCTTTTCCTCAAGACCAGCACTTGAAGATCTAAGAACTCCACCCACCCTCCTGAACACAACCTCAGTTCAGGGGTGTTTGGATGAAAGACAGATGCAGAGCAAAGCAGAGCTTTGGAGGAGCTGTGAGAAGAATCCCTGATGGCCTTTTGAAAAATGTGTATGTGACAATTCTGCCAAATCAGCTCAGAGTCTTTGCTACACATATCAGTACTGGTCAAGTCCAACTCCAAGATGGTTTTTTGTTTTAATTCGAATAATCTCAGCAAAAATGGAATCGTAGCAATTTGCTAACATATAATCACTTTAATTAAGATTTGTATAATGAGTGTTTTATGATTCATGGATCTCTTTCAAGTACCTCATAGCTCTGCCTTTCTCATTCTCAGGAACCATTCCTCATGGGACCTGAGCCCAGCCCCTCTGCAGATGGCTACCATCACACCCAGAGTAACAGAATGGTAATCGTTAAAATGTTTATAATTTTACTAACTCAAAAACATGTTTGCCACAATCTTTCCCTTGAAGAGGGAACCTCAAGGCATTTACTTTTTATTTGATAACTTTATATTCTGGAACAATCCAAACTGCCTAGATCTAAGGAGCATTTCGTCATGTGACAGCAGGGCCAGAGCACGCACAGGGCACATGTTTGCTCAGCCATCTGCTGGTTTCCTGGTCTGCTCTGAGGCTCTTGGCTTCAGTGGATCAGGAATGTGTCTGCATCAGTGACAAATGAAAAAAAAATCTAGAATGGAAATCGCCACAAGTGGCTATAAACTTAACAAAGAAGCGCAGCTTTTAAGTGAGCATTATGATTTGAACACAGGAATGGATCCCATTAATCTGCCCTCTGTGGGGATCCACACACTAACAACACAAGTCTGTCCATCCTGGAGGCAGCTCCCTTGTAAGGCAGAGATTCAGCTCACCTCCAAGGCCCCAGGAGAGTGAAAGGGCAGCTTCCCCTGCCCTCGTGAACAGGAGACCTCAGGCCCGCATTAAGAATGTGACGTAGACCTTTTGGATTCCCATCTCTTTCCTCTCTGCTCTCTCAGGTCCTGGCCTCTGGGGTCCCTCCCTTTTCCTTAGTTTGATGCCCTGTGTTGTAATAGGCCGTCTAAACTTTCCCGATTCAGAGCTCTCTCAGACATCTTCTGTAAGGTGCTCCAACATCACCGCCTGCCCCTCCCTGCCCATCACACCATGCATTCCCCTGCTCATCCCATTCCTTGGAGCTATGTCATCGCCAGACAAAAGAGGAAGGCAATCTGCACGTTCCCAACTGCCGGCATGGTGAAGCAGTGTTGCTGAGAGAGAGCAGGAAGGGCCCTGCACAAGGTTAGGAGGGTCATTGTAATATGAATATTGCCAATCAGTGTTCTCATAGGACGTTTTCCAGTGCATGGCAGTTAAGTGTTTTGAGGAATGCACACCTTTTCCTAATTTGCACAAAGGTGCAAAAATTGTGGGCTAAAATATTCTGCAACTCCCTGGTAAGTCTTTGCCCTCCTGGGGGTATTTGGGTATTTGTTTGTTATGTTAAATAAATTTCTAATTGGGGAAAACTTTTAGGAAGGGATTTTTGTGCAATAAATGGGCTTTTCTTTAAACGGCCCCACTGACATAAGGCAAGCTGGAGAGGAGGGAAAGAGAGTCTACGGGGCCTCAAAACCCGTCCCTTGTTTGATTGTAATAGTGGACCTCTTTCTGTACTCTTCATATTTGTGTCCCTTCTAAAATGCTGTTGTCATCTCACAGTTCTATATATTTTTTATTATTCAAATGTGACATGTTCGCTGCGGCAAATCAGAAAATGCAGTTAAAAATAATTTCCCTTTCTGGCATAACCACATTGTTATTTTAGCAATTTTCTCAGATATATTCCAAGGATAAATACATAAATGCAATAAACACATGTATCACATTATACACAACTGCTCTAACCTGTTATTTTTCTCTTAATACTTGCATTTTTTTCTCTACACACAAACATATAAGAATATGGAATATAATATTTTTAAAAATTCACAAGATTTCATTGAATGATTAACCAAAATTGTATCAATCCCTTTGTAATGAAAATTTAGGATGTCTTCAATTACAAAAACTGGGTGATCATCCTCCTATGCAAACCTTTACACAGGTGACCTTTTCTTTATTTTAGAAAGATTGCTTCCAATTCTTTTGATCTCAATCAATTTACACTGGCTGCCTCTTCTTACCTAGGGCTCACTGATACACAGATACAAAGGGGCACAAAAGCACCCTTCATTGGGTCCGTACCCTTACACATCACTTCCATTCAGATTCACATTTGAACTCACAGTCCACCAGTTCATGTATCCACTTGTCTCTGCCATGCAAAGAGAGGGAGCAACTGGGAGGAGGCTGGGGTGAGCAAGGTAGAGCACAGGAGAAATCTAAGTCAGCCGGGGATTCTTCAGAAACAGAAGAAAGTAATAATGGGGTCACAAGGGTGGCATTTCTAGTTATGGAAAGAGAGGAAGGCACTGCAGCCATCAGTCAGGAAAGGCTTGATGCTGAGACTGGGAGGCAGGCAGCGATTATGCTCCACGGGTGTAACGCAGCGAGGGGCATTTGAGCCACACAGGGGGCCACCCCAGTGCCATGCAGAGCCAGTGCTGGGGCCAGAGAACATGGCTTCTGAGGGGTCTAGCAGGAAAAGAGACCCCTAGTGAGAAACAAAAAGCAGTGGAGAAGGAACAGGCGGATGAAGAGAGGACAGATCCGGCCCCTGATAGGCAAACTGTTCAAATGGCCAATCCCCACATGTACAGTTAGCTACCCAGGATCTCTCGGTGACTCAAACCAAATGCCCCAGAGCCCTACTGTGAGGGTTAAGTGAAATAATACGTGTAGGACTGGGAACACTGCCTGGGATGTTGTGAAAGCCCAGACATTTTAACCATTATTGCAATTATTTCCTTGTTGATAAATAAAATGCATGTCACTGACACTTCCATTCCTCATCTTACCGAGTCCCAAATGTTGAGAAGTCAATTTCCGTGTGCCTTACAAATCAAAGGCAAATGACAGATTTAGGCAGAATATCCTCACATCTGACACCTCCTTAGATTGCTCCTTCTGCAGAGCCCAGGCGTTCACCAGCGTCATCACACAGACACACCTAGATCTGACCATCCTGTCCATACTTTTTCCTCTCCTCTGATGGTAGATGCTGCCTACACCCACAGTATATCTGTTATTTCAGATTCTTTGGACACAGCATTCTAAAATATATGAGAGGAAACACTCCTAAATTAATCAGACAAAAAAGAAATGGACAATATAAGGCATAGCACCTTGTTATCACTAGGCTTACAATTTAAAAGTAATTTCATAACAGGAAGGCACACAACCACATCCATAAAGATTCCAAAGAAATGTAGGTATACCACAATGAAATTCTGTTAAAACAAGCATAAAATATTTACAAATGCATTGTGTCCCCAATGGCCCTCTCTGAAACCTGGTCCTAGCACCAGTCATTTTTATTTTCACTAAAAATGGCTCATGGACTTCTTCACATTGAAAGTCACCAATGAGATCTCCCAGTTATTTCACACTTGGCCTAAATTTCTGTTCACTAGAGTAATTATTTCTAAATAATGGAGAAACTCATGAGTTCAGAGAACTTGAATGAAGATAGCTAAAGACACGGAAACAGACCCTTTGATGAACACTGCCAGAGCTGTTTAGCCTACAGAGGAGAGGTAGAAAGGTGATGAGATTTTTTTCATTAAGTTTATGAAGTGTTCTTATTAGCAGTGTAGTAATCATTTGCTATCCATGCCTACAGTGGACAAAACAGGAGCCAATAAATTAAATTGTATCAGGAAAGACTGCAATTAGACACAAGGAAGAACTTTCTGTCTGGTTAATTATTAGAATGAACTACCTGAGGGTGGCTGTCGGCCTCTATCTCCGAGTGCTTCAAGGAGACAATAAACAACTCTATCTTGGTAGGCTTTGGAAATCATCTACCTGTGGGCACAGTGACCTCTAAAGGTCCCTTCCGATTGCTTTATTTGATGGCTCTCACAGCGTTTACTGGTACCTTATTGATCACAGAAATATATTGGAACTGGCGAAAGCTGAGGATCAATAAGGCTGAGGAAAAGCAGGGATTAGCAGTAGAATTAAGTCTGAATAGACATCAGAAGTGACATTCGCCAATATGATCATATTCTAGCACTGTCAAGACCAAAAGAAAAAGGCATGAACTCGTACTTCCCAGTGGGAGGCTAAATGGTTAGGAATGAAATAAAGTTTCTTCCAGTGACCCAAGCAGAACTCAATTAGTAGAGAAAATAAAAAGGTCAAAGTAGACTCATGCTTTAACCATATTTCTCAGTATACTAAACATGCCTCCCACAGATCTAAAGCCCCAGCTTTATCCTGTAGTGCTTTAGGGACAGCACTGTTCCCCACATATTTCTTTCTGAGCTTGGAACTCCCAACCCATGCCATGTCTGTCCATAAAAGTCCTAACTACTTTTAAAATTCCCTCAGATAGGGAATGAATTTTTAGAAAACAAGATTGTTAATAAAATGAAAATGTCTGTGTGGTTTTGGTTTGGCACCTTAGCCTTAATTCCCTTCTGAGATAGAAAATGGAAGTCTCACTTTGCTTTCTTTCCTGAAGAACCTACCAAATATCACCTCTCACCTATTAGTGAAGACCGTGTAGTCTCTTTTTCATCCTAGAGAGATTTATTCAGAGGAGAACAGAAGACCCACCCTTGAATCAGGTGGCGTCTTGGAAGATCTCCACACTGGACAACACCCAGTTAAGTATATCTCTTCACATCTTTAAAGGATGTATTTTAAATGATGGCCTGTGACTTTGACCCCCTGCCCATATTCAATCCCTCTATCCTCTCTATGAACTCAACAGCTAGGATGCCAAAGAGTAATAAACAGAGCTGAAGATACTCAGAGAGATATTCATTTGCTATATATTTGTCAAGTTCCCAAGTTAACAGTATCTTCTCACTGTCTTTAGAATGTTGCAAGATTCTAAAGAAAAGTTAAATAGTGTTCTATCAGTGGGCAATTAAGTCAAGGCAGCCAAGGCTTATTTTTTTTAACAGATCTCTTGCATCAGTGTGTGACAGTAAAGTCTGACATTTTCACTTAGCACCCATTTGCTGTAGGGAGTGGGCTAGGTGGAAAATGTGAGGATATGTAAAATATGGATGCTTGATGGACAGCAGAGGGAAAGAAAATTTGACTAATTTAGGTTTTTGGAAATGATATTTGGGATTTTGTATTCAATGCCTGAAAAGAAGGAATGAAGGAGATAAAACTTGTTGGTTGAGAAATGATGCTCTGAGAATTAGTAGCAAGTGAAACAGTGAGCAAAGTACCGGGCAATCATGGGTGGGAGGAACAGGCCTCCAAATGCTCTGGTGTGGATCCAAGCTGGTTTCCTCAGCAGAGCTGGAAGGCTGATGGACGTGGTGTTTGGTCTGCAAGCACCAAGGAAGCCACTGGCTTTATGCAGTAGGAGTGAGGGGAAGTAGGCTGGGACTCAGAAGGCAGAGCCACGTCAAAATTAGACCAGCTATGCTGGACCAAAAGTCAATGGTAGCAACAGTAATAAGGTTGCAAATTTACCACTGTTCATCAGAACTGGTTTTAGAATTGAGCTGGCAATGATGAGATTCTCTTCTACCAGCTGGGAAATGAAAACAGTCCACGTGCCCTCATTCCTCCCCGACCCCTCATAACTTTTATTCCGTCACACTTAGAATAGCTGTGGGAGTAGGTCTTATTCCCACTCTATAGAGAGAGGACTGGGCTTAACCTGAGGGAGGTTAACAAAAGTTACCCATGAAGCCCACCCAACTTCAAAGCCCATGGTATTACCCTTTTCCATTTGAAGATCATTTTCCTTAATGATGAAGATAGAAGGAAAAGAGAAATGGAGTATTTCTGCATTCATTTGTCATCTGTTTAGACAAAACCAATACCCCATGAAATGAACCCTTCTTTTTGGTTATTCTTCTTGCTCCAAATCTTAAAAGTTACCTTTATCATGTCTGCATCTGAAGAGGAGGAGAGAGGAAATACTGAATCTATGGGTTTTTTTGTAAGTGCCTACCATGTGCCAAATACTTTTACTATTTTATTTTCCCCTGTGAAATATTGTTTCCCCATTATGTAAAAGACACTGATACACACAGAGAAAGGTCAACCCACTTGTACAAGGTCACAAGCACTGGTCATTCTAAGTATCTTCTTGCAATACTGCTCAGTGCACACTAATGTATACTTCCTTGTTCAGTAGGTTATTTTTCATTCACTCCAAGTTATATATTGAATGCTTTTGTTATTTATTTAGTTCCTTCCAGACACTGTCCTGAGTACTTGGGATGGAACTGGTAATTTAACAAAGGTCCTTGCCCTTGTGAAGTTTAAATTCTAATGGTGGTAACCAGACAATAAATGATAAATCTAGGTACATAAATTAACCAATGGGTTTTCATTTATTTTGTAAATGTATGCTTTTGAAATTCAAACTTACTGGTTCTGGTTCTAGTAAAATGGTGCAAATACATGCCAACTTTTCTCTCCCATTGAAAACAACTCAAATCTGTACAGAATGCATGAAGCAGCTATTTGAGATATCTGAGATCAAATATCAACAGGCAGATTGGGAAGATCACCAGAATTTAAAGTACACTAACTAATGGTTTTCAACAAGGCTCAGAATCTTTATAACATAATATAACAAATACCCAGAATATAATCTGAAGTGACTCCTAATACACAAAACCATGAAAATCTCAACTTGTAGGGGGACAATCAACAGATGCCAACAATGTGATGGCACAGATGTTGGAACGATCTGACAAAGATTTTAAAGTGGCTATCATAAAAATACTCAAACAAGCCATCATGAAAGCAAATGGAAATTTTAGAACTGAAAAACTAATAGCCAAAATAAAAAAATACCCACCAATGGACTCAGCGAACAGAAGGTTGATGGCAGAGGAGAGTCAGTGACTTAGAGGTAACAAGGGTAGCCGGGCAGTAATTCGTCTTTGGATCTCTAAGTATCATACCAGATTCTTGTGACACCGTGAATACATCCTCCTCTAAGCTTCTAAGTTCTGATTAGCACAACTCTAACTCTAGGAATAGTAAGTGTTACTAAAGATATTATTCCTCAGTATTCCCCTTTTGTTCTTTCAGCCCTCCATTTCTCATATCATACACCCTCCCTGTTGACTGAAACATTGTACATTTATGAAGACAATGTAAAATGATATAACCACTTTGAAAATGGATTTGACCATGTTTTACAAAGTTAAATACATACCTATCCTAAGACACAACAATTCTACTCCTGGGTATTTACCCAAGAAAAATGAAAGCGTATGTCCCTAAAAGGATGTGAACAAAAATGTTCAGAGTGCTTTTATTCATAATAGCCAAAAATTGGAAACAGCTCAAATATTCATCAACAGAAAACAACATATTCTACTATACTCACACAATTGAATACTACTTAGCTTAAAAATGAACAAACTATTGATACCTGCAATAATATGGATGAATCACAAGCATTATATTGAACAAACGAAGTCAGGCACAAAGTAACATGTATTATAAGACTGTATGAACATGAAGTTCTAAAACAGGCAAAAATTAAACTATAATGAAACAATATCAGAGAGTGGTTACCTTTACATTTCTTGGGGGAGGGGCATCAGGCAGTATTTGCTATGAAAATGTTTTATACTTTGATGGATGTGTGGGTTATGCCTGAAGACATTTGTCAAAACTCACTGAATACAGACCTAAAATATGGGTCAAAATACCTAGTGTGTTTTGTTTTCATTAGAATTTTACCTTTAGAGGTTGTCTCAGATTCTGAATACCAGATCATGCCAATCCTTTCTATCAGCCTTTGTAATACCTTTCCATAAAACATAGGGCATATGCTTTCTAACAAATTTTAAACCCAAATTAATATGGTCAATATCCCTCAAGGCTCTAGTTGACTCCACATCTTCAAACAGTTCTTGGACATAGCTTCTCTTGGTGATTAAATTATATTCAGAATATGTTACAGTGTAAATATTTCTTAATTTCAATTTACTTCACTTCAATAAATATTGACCATATCTGTGTACAAGGCAAGGTGCTAAGCAATGTAAGGAATCCAAGACAGCATATGGTCCTCACTTCAAGATGCTTACCAACTAGAGTAAGCTAATGAAATACCAAACAACTAAAACATAGGTAGAATAAAAGTAATTCTTAAAGGTATAACAGGGAGTCAACAAGACATGAAATTTTCACAAAAAATTTGAGAAATGTTAGGTACTTCTTTTAACATCCTTGGTTAAAAGCCATTCTACGTTAATAAATGACTTTTTTACTGCCTCTCTCAGTCCCATTTCATGTGCTACTTTTATGCTCCTAGCAAACATAATTGGCAGACATTGAGGATTGGCATTCATTCCACCACATCTCTGTTCCTATTAGTCCTAACGATTTTAGCAAGTGATCTTTAATGGCTTAAACTACACATATTCAAGAGGTTCCCAGCTTACACAAGATAGCCAGCGTGATTTCCCCCTAAAGAGGCACCAACACTGTTCCAAAGAATCATAGAGTGAAATTTTCCTAAAAATTACCTAAGCAGGAATCAGCATTTGTATCTTTCCAATGAAAGCACAGACATGGATTACTTCTTTCCGAGGAATGAGCCATCAGAGTTTGCAGCATATTCTTAATAGAACAACAAGTCACACACATCAATACTTCATTCACATATAAATGAAAATTCTGTTAAGTTGAACAACTCAAATCTGGTTGTTTCTGCTTTTGTTTTTTATAAATCAGTGTCACCGATGCTTAAGAAAAATAGTAGGGAGAGGATAGAACAAAAGTTGCTGCTATAAAGCTTAAATATTTGGAAATCTGGGTTTGTAAGATCTTTCCTTCTTCTGAACAAAAGCTTGCCAGCATTACCAATCACATGGAGCTGTTAGACTGCCTGGCTGGAGAACAATGCAGCATTTAAGATGCTCTGCCTCTTCTGTAATGATTTTGTTTTTCCTTCTTCCTAAAGAGTCATTTTTATTGCTTCTTTGTGATCTTCAGGGTATGTAATTTTCAGCTTCTGTTTAGCATCGACAAGGTGGCTATTGTTTCTGGTCCTATGTCCCAACAGCAAAATCCCCAAAACTCCAACTTGGAAATTAGATTTCTAAAAATGGACCCTGTATCACTCAACTGAAGTCTGTGTCTCAGAAAGTGGGTGGGAATAAGATTCTCCTTCCTGTTGTCCCTTCCCCGCCCATCACTGCTGATGGATAGGAGATGTCAGCTTGCCAAATCTTGTTGGGAGCTACCTGACATGACTCCACACTGAGGCAGTAAAAATCTGTTTGCAGTCAGCTCTTTTAATAAGTCCCAGAAAACAGGAGGAAAGCAGATCTATTCAGTAAGACGCTTCCTCTGATATGGGGGGAGAAAGATAGTCAAAATAGTCCATGACAGTCTTAATATGGAAGAGATTTTTAAACAAAGAACACTTCTTTCTTTAGAGAAACCAGAGAGAAATAGCTTCCCCAGGGATTCTGGGATTCTAAGAAATATTATGTTTCTACGCTTATGATTTAAAGCTCCCCTAGAATCCAAGCTCTTTGAAAAGGAGGTCATATCTTCTCTGTAAAATGCCCCCATTCCACAGAATCCTGCTGAGTGCTAAGCATTCTGTGGGTTCTGAACTTTGATGAATAATATTGATGCTGCCTCTTAATTTCAAGCCCAAGAAGAAACTCTGGAAGGGCACCGGCCTTCCACCTACCCCAAAAAGGATAAGAGAGACTGAGAAGATCAAATATTCTGAGAATATATTTTATGGCCAAAAGCACCTAAAATTCTTTGGAGAACCAAAGAGTTTTGCCAAGAGATTTCAGAATTCCAGGAGATATGTTTCTATGCATTATACCTGCATCATTATAATCAAATTAGGGTGCCAAGCTCCTGAAGACAGTGGTCCAACCTTCTCAGTGAATACTCCCATTCATAGTGGTCAATGCATTCCTGGTGTGCTGTGGGTTTTGCAGTGCTAAACATGGACAGATAGATGATGGTGCTAGTGGGGGTGACAATGGTGACAATAAAGAAAACCGTGATGCTGCCTAAGAAGACTAAGCCAAATTTCTTTTAAAAAATGACCTGATATGGTGAACCAAGAATTATTCCAAGAATAATTATTATGTATGGATTCATTCATTCCTTTTCTGAAGTATCTCAGGTATCATCTCCATGTCATACTCACTTCTCCTAGAATAATTCTGATGCGGCAGAAAGTGAATTCCAGGAGTCTAGCTAACAACATTCAAGTTAAACTCAGTACATCAGTAACTGATAAATATTTTTCTTCCTGGTTAGAACTGATAAAATAATAACTACCAAAGTTCCTAATTATATTTGGGGTTTTCAGAAATAGCTTTGCATAGAAGGTTAAAAAACTTCCTTTGTTCCTCACCCTCCAAGACAAACAACATACAATAAACACTTTGTAAATGGAACACTTAGTAAAGGCATGTGTGATTGTAAAGTGAATGAATAAATACATGAATAAGGGAGCAAATGAATGAATGGCTCCTTGAACTGCATTTCTCTGTTTATTAAATAGCTATTTACAGTACAGACAAAAATCACACTTTCAGAAATCTGGAGTTTGTGCTCTGAAAGAATGATCTCAGGGAACCTGAATGCTGATCTTTCAAATGAGCAATGCAAGATTATATGAACTTGGGAAGCATATTGCAAACATGACCCCCGATGACAAAGCAAAACACATTGGTCATAATGATGTCATAAGAGTCAGTTCTTTTTCCAAGCCATTGTAATTTTTCATGTCAATTTTAACCAGAAGATTTGTGAAGGCAGAAGACTGATCCCTGTGCAAAGTGGATGGAGGTTTGTTTCTTCCAGTGTTCGCTGACTAGCCCCATGACATCTGTTCCCAAATCATTGCTCTGTCTATAAATGATCTGAGTCCAAAATGACTGAGACACAAAATTGCTTCCATAGGTTGAAAAGAATCCCAAACCTACAACTGAAAGTATCAGTGAGCAGTCAGTGACCTAAACCATCATTAGGTTGGAAACTCCTGGGAATAAGAATATACCTAACTTCCTTCTATATCTATAGCAAAAAGAAAGTAACTTTTGAATGAAACCTTTTAATAAACATCCATTGATTAAAAGCAGAAATGGTACTATGATGATGCACTAGGCAATGAATATGGTGCCAGTCAGAGACAGAAGAGCACAATATGGGGAGGTGAAGCTGCAGTGGACTTCACGAACGACATGCGACTTAAATAATACATGGAAATAGACAGCTATTCTAGGAGCTGGGACTAACTCAGTGCCCAACATGAAAAAGCCCTATGCTTTCAGGGTCCATCGCCAGTTCACAGTGTCACCTTATCCAAGCATTTTCTGACATTCAGTATCTTCCTCTTCCAGAGGGACCATGGCTGAACAAACCACATACATCACGGTCATGGCGGGTCACAGCAGATGAAATATGAGATGCCTTGGAAGACAATGCAGTGAGAAGCATCACCACAGAAGAGAGAGCGCCGAGTTTTTCAAGAAGGATGAAGGGTCGTAATCTGGGATGAAAGTGAAAAAGAAAGGTGGAAAGAAAGAAATACTTTCAATGAAAGAAATTCTCCTTTCTCACAATTCCAGTTGAAGGATTAATCTGTCCTCTGGGAATGAATGTTATATAAAATTCAGGAAAATGCAAAATGGGACGGATTTATAACTGCCAAGTATCCCTATCATTCTATTCCTGTTCTGTCCACACGCAGTGGTCTTAGCTCTTCAATTTTGGGTTTGAATGAGAAGGTCCTTCCTATTCATCACCTCTGAGTACTGTGACTAAATAAGCAAGGGCTTGGTTATTTGATTATAAGAATAAGAATGATAGAAAACTACTGAATGTTTGTTAGGCAGTTGTGTCTGGGAGGTCTCTCCCTGTGCATGAGGTGAAACCTCAACCTGACAGAGAGGGTTCTTGACTCTGAACAAGAAAAAATACTCAAGCAGGTCAGATGAGGAAGGGAGGTGAGGAAAGAATTCATTAAAGCGAGAGTAGCAGGGAATGGCAGCTGCCTTGCAGGCAGCAGAGAGCAAGGGAGAGCAGAGGGAGGAAAAGGGAAGCTCACTGAACTCCTGCTCGGCGCAGGGCAAATCCCTTGCCGACTCCTAAAGCCAGGGTCACCTGGCATCCATGTCCATTTGAATCTGCACGGCATGGGGCTAAGCCCCAACCACCCCAGGATTTGGGGGAGCTGCAGTCCTGTCCAGGTCACCCAGGCAACAGAAACTTGCCAGCCCAAATCAGAGCCCTCAGTAACCCCTCCCTGCTTATCTGGAGTAGAACAGAGACAGAGTGAAGACGTGTGCTTAAGTCTGCAAAATAGAATGAAATAGTAAAGTGACAAAGAAGCTTACCACTGGCAGAACACAGGTAAAAATGTAGCAGGATGTTTTTATTTAAGAAAAAAGTATGCACTCAAGAAAGGGGAGTGCAGGTGGGCTTAAGGGTTTGGGATTTGAGGTTTTACAGGGCTTTTTGGGCAGGGATCAGCATAATGCATGATGTATATGGGTGATTCATAATTCCTTTGAAGTTTTGTCTTAAAAAATATTTAGGTGACTGTGTTGACCCAGATCTTGGCATTCTTTATAGAGGTCTATCACCTGTCCTGGTTACAAAGTTGCTTACTTGATTACGTGGCTGGAAGAAGAGGAGGAACAGCCTATAGATTAAATTAAATAATAGGCTGGGCCTTTTTCACAGGCTAAGTAGATTTTGCAGTGGCATGGCCCTTGTCCCATTTCCCTGCCCTCCCTTACAACCACAGAAAGTAAGAAGAGTGAGTTCTCATGAGGAGGAATGAGGGAAAGAGGACTACTGCCATTTCCTATCTAATAAGTGTTTTATATATTGTGTAATATATTAGGCTATATATTATATGTTCACATAAAGATGATATATGTATATATGTGTATGTATATCTCTATATATGTGCATATGTGCATAAGCACTCAATCATCACAGAAATCCTTTAAAAAGGAATTGATCTCTCCTTTTTATAACTGGTAGAACTGAGATGCAGATAATTTTATACAAGTTAAATAGTTCAGTATACCTGGGATTCATAATTAGATCTAGCTAATTTTAATATATACTGCAGCTCAGAAAACAGACAGATCATGGCAATTCCAGGTGATAAAACAAAATAATTTTTATTTGAAATAAAAGCAAAGCAGTGCACAATAATGAAATAATCACCAGAATTAAACTCAGAAAGCCCTGCTTGAAATACTGTCTCTGTCACCAACCCTTGGATGCTAACTCTCAGCCCCCGTTTTCTCCCCTGTAAAATAATCTGATAACAACTATGCAACAATACAGCATCACAGACTAAATATGATACCTTTATAAATGTGCCTAACTCTGGAGCTAGTGCAGTAGTGCTTCTGGCATGAAATCTGAACCCAGTAGGCATTTGGTGAATATGTGTTGGATGAGAATAAGTATGAAGTAAGAAAACCTACAAGAACCACCTCCTTTTTTTTCGAAGCCATAACATTTGGTCAACTTATTCTTAAGGATTACCAATCTCTCCACCACCCTCAGAGACCTCTGCCTATGCTTTCCCTGCCATAAATGCAATAGCACAGGACAGGAGGAGATGCACAGCCTGGCGGTGGCGGGTGGAGGTGGGGCAAACTGGAAAGCCAAACCATCCTTTTTCTGCAGCTCACAACTTCTTTTCCCATTTGTCCCTTGGCGGAGCTCCCCCTGTTGCCGAGTTCTGTTAGGGGGAGAAACAGGCGAGCCACACGTGAGGGAGCCCCAGGGCTGGAGGTTGGCACTGCAGCGGCCCCCACCCGAGAGGCTGCACCCGGGACACTTTCTCTACATTTTTCTGTAACATCTTACCTTTTCTTTCCACTCCATGACCTCCCTTGTCTCTTAAATCTACAATCACACACACACACACACACACACACACACACACACAAACACACACACACACACTTCTCTCTGTCCCCTAGCAGGGGTTCAGCGGCAGCAGCTCCTGCACAATTGTCCAGAAGGGCAAAGGAGAACTTCAGGTCCCAGAACGGCACCTGGAGCCTGCGCACCACACACCTGCTGCTCTTCCGCCTCCTTGTCCCCCTTTGACGTTGAGGAGAGGAAGCCTCTCAGGCTGATCACTGAGAAATCCAACTGAGTATTTTAAGGGAGAATCACAGCTGTGAGTGTCCAAACAAGCCTTCCAGTGCTAGGGAGGAAGGACGAGGGAAATAGTGCAGAACAACTGGATGGAGGCAGTTTCACAGGTGTAGGGGTCGTGGGGGTGAGGGGTGAGGGGAGAGGCAAGGAGCCGTCACTGGCTTATCCCCAAGTGTAAATTGCTTGCTTTGCCTGCAGCGTCCATGGTGTTGGGGAAGCTTCTCTAAGAAACTCCTGTGGGACTGGAGATGATAAACATGTAAAAAAGGGAAACTGTAATGCAGCACGCACAGCAGCTTCTAGAGAGGATCTGGAAGCCCCTTTAGTGGATCACGTGACATCCCTGGCAGGCAACCTCTGTCACGGGAGGTCACGCTTAGCAGAGATGACAGAGTCAATGTACCAGGGCCTACCAGTTGTCATGTGGCTTTGGTGTATTTAATTTAGAAGGGGGCACACTCAGCATAGGGAATGTGCCAATAATATTACACTATGTTTCGGCAGTGACTGATGGTAACTACACTTACTGTGGTGAGCATTTTGTAATGCAAATAACAGTCAAATCACTATGTTGTACACCCGAAGCTAGTATAATATGGTATGTCTGCTATACTTTAGAATATTTTTTAAAAAATTTTAAGATAAAAAGAGGTACATTCAGCAGTTCTGTTCATGCTAGAAGAGGAAACGTGCTTCAGAGAACCTCTCTCTCCAACTCGGCCACATGTGTCATGACTAAAGATGCCCTATTATCTATGAAACCTCCCACTGGGAAATACAGAAGAACACCTCCCCAGTGCCGCTGCTTAGACACATGCTGGTTGGAGGCCACCGTCCACCCACCCACGCACCTGCTCTCTCATGAATCCTCTCCCAAAGCCCCTCTCACACTGGAATCACACACACTCCCACTCACTTTCACTCACCTGTTTCCATTCCCAGAGCCAGGAGCTGCCTACCCCCACCAAGCGGTAGAGAAGACTGCCCTCCTGCATGCAGCCCACCCTCCCATCTCCCTCCCACACCAACTCGCCTGCCTCCCAACCAGTCCCCTGTGTGAACACACGCACAGAGCATTCCATCACTCATTCCTGTTTGCTTTCTCCCATTCGAGCATAGACCTACTCCTTAACTCACTCATCCACACTAATCAGACAAGTACAAATAAATCACCCATGTACTTTGGTGTAAATGCAAAAGCACGGACATAGCTCCTGTTCAGAAAAGATGTCTAAATTCACCATAAACTGTAACAAATGTTTGCTTTCATATGGGACTCCAGCCAGGAGAAGCCCTTCCTAGCAACCAAAATGACAGAACACTCTGGTTTACCATCATGTCACTGTAAGAAGTGGCACTGTGGCACCTGCCTAGGAGACCATCACGCTACAGTGTACAGGGATTCCAGCAGGGTCGCACCAACATTTCCATTCACTGTCTGCGGGGTACTAATCCAGGGAGGCTGGCAGATGGGGTAGTATGAAAATGAGGAGGTTCCTGGAAAAATAATTCCCTTTTTCTCAATGAATTATGAGGCGCCTTTACCAGCAGAGAGCACTCGTTAGAGAGAGAGAGGCGATGTCATCGGTTTCAAGGGGGAAGAGAGTGTGAAGTTATTTTGGACAGGGAAAAAGCTGACCTAGTAGGAAACACAGCAGGAGTGCTGGGCAGGACCAGGTCACAATTTGTGATCCATGGCTTTGTCCTCGTGGTGGGGTTTCAACAGCCTGGAGGAGAACCTGGAGTTTTCAATGGCTTTGAGGCAGGCATGAAATAGGCAGTTCGTCAGACAGGGGCTGGGTATCAGAAACCACATGGGGCACCACGTCAAATCCCCTCACCAATCCCACTCTTCCGTCTTGGACGCGAGGACTATTTGTGCTCGGCCTCCAGCCAGCCCCGTGTAGCACCTGTCAAGCTCTCACATCTTGCCCTGGGGTTTCTCTGCTGCCATGATGTGGTACGTCAGGGAGGGAACTGCTCTAGCAACCCCCGAAGTGAGGGAGAGCAAATGGGAGCCTATAAACAAATGCTTCCGCCTCTTGTCTTCCAGTATACAGCCCTAAGACACATTTAAGACTCCTTAGAGGATCCTGGCAGGATGAAGGATCACTTGCCCACAGCGATGCTCAACCCAATAATGCACCCTTGTATCAACTTCTTCTCCCTCCTTGTCTCATTCTTCTGGTCCCTAACTCCTGCTTCCCGGAATCACTCTCAAAAAATAAAACAACCAACGTAAAGTCTTTACCTAAAGCTCTGTCTTCAAGGGAACTCGGGGTAGGATCACTGGTATCAGGAGTGGCTACAGATGGGATCATGGAGTTCAAGGAAGACCCCATGGCCAGGGTAAGTGGGGCAGTGGTAGCTCTTCTAAGGTATGAGCAACACAAATACTAACACCCTCCCGAGGTAGCTCGGGATAAGGTGCAGGTGGAAGGTGATGCACTGGGTTATATGGTGACTGGTGTTGGAGCAGTATGTGGGCAGCTGGCTGGCTCTGCCAACATATTTGCAAGTCTCGAAAAGAGAAGCTGGAAGTGTCAAATCAGCCAGTCTCAACTCAAGGTTTTCTGTGAAATCTAGGAAACCTTTCACACCAAATTTAAGGAGATTTGTGTCTCCTGCAGCCACCAGGCAGACTGCGGTAAAGCAGCCCCAGGAACTGTTGTAACACTGACAGTGCTACAAGAGAGCATGTGCACAATCCTGGAACGCCTCCTCTGGGACAATTCCAGCAGGAACAGAACAGGAGCCTGAGCTGTGCAGGGGGCATTGGGTGTACAGTGAGGGAGGCAGGCCAGAGAAGTGCCTCCGGGCCGCCAGAGGACAGGAACCTGACCTTGCTCAGAGACTGCAGACCTCATCTGAGGCAGGTGTCTTTCAATGTGACTCCTGTCCTCCCAGATAGGTATCCCTGTCTCCTTTCATTCTCTCCAGGTAATTAACTAGAGGCAGGTCAGGCAGTGCAGGAAAACACACCAGGCGGGGGGCAAAAAGCTTGGATGAAATGGCTCCCGTACTGAAGGAACTGCCGTGGGAAGACCTGGTGATGTAAAGCTGCAGAAATCAGGGAGCCCATGTGGAAGTGGGTTTTGAGGGGGGCATCAGCACGAGGCAGTGTGGGACACAGAATTTATTGTCATGGGAGCACTTTCCTAAGACTTGATGGTCCAGATCCTAGCAAAGGCTCCTAGAGGCGCTCCTAGGATGCCCCTGGGCTGGTGGCACAGTGAATGAGCAAGAGATGATGGAATGACTTAGACAAATATTGCAAAAGGGGTCAAAAGATTAGGGAGGTGGGAACATTAGACCGGAAGGACTATGAAGACTGGGAACTGATGACCTAACTGTGGAGAGACTCATTTCATAAGGCTCTCCTCAAAAGTCCTGGCAGGATCAAGCACCAGCCCCGCACAGGGGTTAACAGCTCAAAAAAACTTGCACTGGCTTTTACTCCTTCCCCATCTCACTCTCCACATCCCTAACTTCTGCTCCCAGAGCCTGTTTCCCACACAAACTCCCTGCACAAAGGCTAATAAGACTTGCTGTTGCTGAAGAGCAGAAATCATGGGCAAGCTAAGGAGTCCCGAGACTGTTCCTGGTCCTACCACTGACTCCAAAAATTACTGCCGGATGCATTCTCATATAGTGTCTACACAGTGGGTCCGCAAGAGATAATAATTTCCTCCTTCTCTTCTCCCACCACCTGAATCAGTAAGTTAAGTGCAAACAACTCCTTGAGACAGAACAATTACGCAAATAGAGCCGTTGCCATCTCTTCTGCTCTGTGCCCAGGAAGAGCCCCTCTGAACCCACTCTTCTTTCCTTTGGCTTGGCTCTGCTTCTTGTTCCCATTGTACTGTTTTCCTCCATTGTCACTCTCTGGCCTCAGGATAATAGTATCCCCTGGAGGGATCCTCCTGGGGAAATCAAAGAGCAGATCAGGGATTAGTCACCACATGGTGTTATTTTAAATATAAGGAAGAAAGGAAGAAAGAGAGGACTGGAGCTGGGAGGGGAAGGGAGAGGTGGAGGTGGGGGGTGGGCACAGGGGAAGAGGAGAGCAAGGCTAGAGTCACAGTGCTGCTGGTGAGGAGGTCTCCTGTTCTATTTTATTTAATCATCCCTACACATTTGCAAGGCGTTCTCCTGTCACAGAGAAGAGGAAGCCAAGGCCTGGGGGCTCGGTTTTAGACAACTGACTCGAAAGGGAACTGGGCAGCAGGAGATGATACCACAGCATGAGCAAGAGACAGGGCTTGATCAGGAATGAGGTAAGCCAAGCAGATCAGATGCACAAGCACCTTTAGGCTTCTGCCTCCTTATAGCTTGGATTCATTTGAATATACCCGTTTATGGGGAAACGTCATAGAACTGCAATGCAGACCAGCAGAACACCTTCACTGTCCCCCTGCTCAACAAGTAATTGTCACCAAGCAAGCATATATGGAGCAATTTCCAGGGAAGAGGGCTCAGGCCTTGTGAGAGGACTCACTGGTCCCTGAGTTCTGATAGCGCCAGGATGAGGGAGCCCAGAACGAGGGCAGGCTGAGGGGTGACGGATGAGGAGTGGGCCAGCTTCTGTTAACTACATAATGAACTGAACGATGACGCCCAGGAAACTGGACCAGACCCGAGTTTCTTGCATATCTTCAATTGCTCTGTTTTGTTTCTGGAAGATGCAGAGCATTACACTACCCCCCTTTGCTTCCCTGCTAAGATCTTTGCCCATGAATTTCCACTTGTTTCAATGAAACAGTTCATTGCTTATTGCACTCTGTCCCTCTCTCTCGCTTCCTGCTGAAGTCATCATAGCTCTTTGTCATTTCAGCATTCTTTCAAACCAGTTCCTTTGTAAATTGTACATTCTTTCTCCACCCCAGTAGTAACTAAGCTTCAAAGTCTCCTAATATCCCAGAGCTGAAGGGATCAATTTATTTAAATTCAAGAAACAATTGTATAGCATTTGTCCTAAGCCACATACTACCTAACCACTTACAATTATTAATTTATTTAATATGCATAACAATTCTATAAGTTAGGTACTGTTATTTTCCCCATTTTTTTCAGAATTGGAAACAGGCTGAAAAGGATTCAATGTCTTATTTCAGGTCACACAAATAGGACAGGGCAAAGCCAGGATTTGAACCAGGTAAGCTGGCTCCGAAGTCTGTGCTCTTCACCGTAGAGATCAGTTAAATGCATTCCCTTCACTTTACAGAGGAAGAGACTAAGACAAAAAAGAGGCC
The DNA here is from genome assembly GCF_030020395.1 of Manis pentadactyla. Classification (NCBI taxonomy): domain Eukaryota; kingdom Metazoa; phylum Chordata; class Mammalia; order Pholidota; family Manidae; genus Manis; species Manis pentadactyla. The sequence goes on from NC_080032.1 coordinate 71,166,261, forward strand.
AAGTGACTTGAGCAAGGATAAGGTGCAGTGTGGGCAGGCAGGCAGGTCTGCCTTCCAGGTCAATGGTTTTGTTGCTATATTACCATGGCCTTGCTTCCAGAGAACAGTCTTCACCTCCAGGCTACATTTTAATTGTGGCTCTCCATGAGTTCTTCAACTGATCTCTACACAGTGGGTCTTCATTTCACCAAGGCTGTGTAGGAAAAAACACTGGGGTTGTAAGGGTCTGCAGCTTCTAGCACTTCCTCATCAGCTGTGAGATCACAGCACGTTCCCTCACTGGAGTCTAGTTGGTGTCTGGGAGGGTGCCCTGCAAGCTGTGAGAAGCATATAAATCCTGCTTCACAATAAGAAGGATGATTAGTCTTGTTAAAAACACAATGTTTTACCCATTATTTCTGTGGTTTGTGAAATGGCGACAAGGCTATACACTCAGATGGTCACTGTTTCTCAAGGTGGGAGGACTCAGTGCTGAGATGGCTGCTGGGCATAGTGGAGGCTGTGGGGAAACGACGGGACATGCAAACCACATTGCTGTTAATACCAGGTCTGGATAACAGCATTGTGGACCAAAATGCAAGGCCGTTGTTAATAACGGAGAAACTGGGGTCCCAGAAGCATCACTTTGCATGTGTGCCTTCCTTCCCCTGAGCAGGGGGTGGCTGCCTTCACCTGCTGTATACCAGTCCTGGTGGGGCACCACAGGCAGAACTCACAGAAAACTGGCCGCATCAGGATTGGCTGTTTCCTCAGCCACCTTCATGGGAGACTGGGAGCATCTCGAGGGCAGGGACCCTTGTCTTTTGTCTCTGTATTTACCAAGCCAGGAGCATGATTGACACTCGGGAAATGGCGGCTTACTAGTGAATGAATGAATGATGTTTCGACCTCCTTGAACTACAACCATTTTACTTTACTTTCACTCAGCAACCCAGGCCCCAGATTGTCCTCTATCAACGATATGCTAAGTAGCTCTCCCAGGATTGGGTGTTGGGCAAGGTAATACGGGAGTGCAGGAATCAGTGCAATTTTTAGGAGGAGTGGGAAGAGGGATATTGAAGCCTACAACTTTTTTAGATCCAGTTTTTCAGAACCACTGTCTGATAGTTCTCCAAAATTTCATCACCCAGCTGCCAAAGGGTGCCCCTAAATTGCTATGTATCAGAATGTTTTCCTATTTCTCCTATTAAATTTCCTGATTTCCTTTTAATGTCTACATATTAAATATTAAAAACTAAGTCCCATTAAAAAAATCCCAAGCAAGCATTTTGTCTTGTGGATGCCTTAATCCCTAAGGAGACACTCAGAGAGCTATAGTTTTGGCCTCAAGGATAATTTTAAGAAAAGAAATGTGCAGACAAGGCCCAGAGAGGGGGCATGCCAATTCATCCATTCCACATATGTGCTTCAATCTTAAGAATTCCTTAGGGGCGGGAAGCAAGTGTAAGTGTGGCAGGTCTCTTACAGCACCTACCACTGGCTATGCACACAGCCCATGCTCAAGAAAACTGGATGGATGAGGGATGGATGGATGGGTGGATGGATGGATGGGTGGGTGGGTGAACAGAAAACAATTTCCTATTGCTGCCATTACTGACATGCACCTGTAAACTAATGTAATCCTGGTCAGAATGTCCAAACAAATATACCCACTAATTTTCTCTCAGATCTTTCTTTGCACAGTACTGATATCTATTTATTTTCAGTTCTTTATTCCATCATATGGAAGAGAGCCCTATCTCCATCATCACCCAGCAGTTAACCCTCTATGCACACCAGGGTCTTTTCACACAAATCAAATAACATAATACAATGGCATTTTCATTCACGGTATTGTGTCTCCATCTGGGTAAGAGATGAAGCCAGAGATGTAGTTAACATTTAAGACAGGTGTTCTGTTTTTCCTGTCATTTATTTGGCACTAGCTACCCTTTGCTTCAAAAAAGAAATCAAACCATGCCAACAATAACCTAACTCTCTCTCCCAGCACAGGGTGGGGTGCGTGTGAGCTGTGTCTGTGAGTCGTGTCATCTATCGTCACTCTTTGTCACAAATAATTCACTGCCATCCCTATACTTGCATCTGGCTGTTCCGGTCCTTTCTACCCATGTCCAAATTCATTCTTAGAGCCCCTTATTCCTCCATCTCTCCTTTTGTGTAGTTGTCTGTCTGCTTTAGCTTTTGAATGGTGAAGATTTCCAAGGCCAGATAATTCTTGGGCTGGGAATAGCTGATCATAGAGAAACAATCCGTCTTGGAGTTGGGGAGAAGAGCTACTAGGGAGGAAGCTGGAGGCAGAGGATGGTGCCCAGTGAATTATCAGATGAAAAGGAAACATGGCAGAAGTTCACTAGAATATACAGAAAAGACTCTTTCCCAGATCTCTGGCTTATTCAAGAACTTTCAGGAAAAAAAAATAATAGCCGAAGAAAGGCAGAACGGGTTTGGGGAAAGTAGTCCTGTGTTCTATGACGGGATTCATTTTGTTGCTGAAGGGAAATAACCTATGAGAGAAGAAGGAGAGAGAAAGAAAAAAACCAGGAGTAGGGTGGGCGAGACGAAGAGGAAGACATATGGGGAGGGGGGTGGGAGGAGAAGGGCCAGGAGGAGAGAACACGGGATACGGTGGGAACACTGCTGGGGACACAAGAACCGCCCCCAGAAAGAAAATGCCAGCATCTCTGGGCAAAAATCTAAATTGTCAGCACATGCATCTTTGCTGTCAGGAATACACACTTTTTTTTTTCCTTTCAGCATGATTCCCTTTTTCGGCATCAGTAGAACACTTTGAACTGAGAGGCTGAGAGCATTTCATCCCCGTCATGTAGCCATTCCAGCCCCTTCCCCAGCATGCCTCAGCAGTGTCTGTCACCTGCTTTAGACAAATCAATGCTGGCAGGCCAGGGCATGGAAGATTCAGGAGCGAGTGACTGACAGATTTCATACAGATTCATGTCTTACAAAACTACAGTGAAAGAAATCTGTCCCTCTTGGAAAAAAATGAGGAAAAGAAAATACAATCTGTAATGCTTACACTTTCTAAAAACAGTTTCCCATTTAATCCTCAGTTGTTAATGTCAGTATGAGCAGGGATAGTCCAAAAAAAACAAGTCAAATGAGATAATCCTGCCAAAACAATGACGACGTGTTTTGAGCACTTTCTTTGTGTCAGGTCTCTGCTAAATACTCGGCACACATTCTGATTTAACCAGTGGGAAAACAATAGGAAGCCTTTAGTGTTATCTCTGTTTTTATAGATGGAGATGCAGGTTCAGAGAGATTAGGTAACTGGGCCAAAGCCATTCAACTAACAAGTATACGGGCCAGAATTTTGAGAGACTCTGTCTTGCTATTGTGCAAATGGCTCAAATTTTATTTTAACCACAAGTGAGTGTTAAGCTCCTTCCCCACCAACTTTTTCCTATGCCTGCTAATGGGGGCAAATGGCTAAACCCTTCCTTCCTTTTAATTCTTTCCCTATGCTGTTTAAACAATAATGAGATGATCAAAGATTAGGCATTTGACCTGAATAACCAAAAATGAAATAATTAATCCCTGGTTAATGGTAGCTAATGATATAAAAGAGGAAATAAAAGATTATGTATGGTCCACAGATGCCTGCCTTCTCTAACACACTTGACACTATTGACCCCTTTTCCTTTCTTAAAAGTCATTTATCTTGGATTCAGGAACCTGTCCCTTGCAGAGCTGACCACAGGGCTCCCTGCCCATCTCCACCAGGCCTGTGATCTTTGCTGCATATTTTGCTCTGCTTCCCTGTCAACTGTCCTGGGCATTCAAGGCTCAATCCAGATCTCACTTTACTTTTCTCTATATGCTCTGCTCCTAAGAGAACTGATCTTTTCTCAACTGGCCACTGACAGCTGTACCAACACTATGCTCATATGAATTTCAAATCTGTAACTTCACATTCCAGACTGTTTACCTGTAGGCACTTGGAGGCATCCTCATGAACATGTCCAGCCCTCAACTGAGAATTTAACACATCTTCTGTGAAAAACATGTTCCTACTTCAACTTCTCAATTTCCATTGATCCATCACCTAAAAGCCAGTTTTGACCACTGTATCTTCTGTGTGATCTGTATGTAGGACATTATTATCTAAGTAATAAAGATCCTAAAGAAACATCCTTCAAAATTCTCTTGCAGTCCCTGAGACCACCACAGGGTACAATAAATTCAGGCCCTTGTCACCTTGCATTTGAGGGTAGGTCTGACTCATGTCCCCACCTGGGTCACTGTTCCCCATTTCTCTATAAAATGAATCTTCTTAAAAGAAACATTTCATTAAGTCTTTCCCATGGTTACCTACCAGGATAAAGTTAAATGACATTAATCTAGCTCCAGGGTTTCCGTGACCTACTGACTAGCAGTGACACTCCATCAGCCCAAGCCAGGAACTCAAGTACTAAATAGGCTGTTGCATGGAGAGAAGATTCTAAAGCAGAAAGACACGTCAGAGGTGTCTACTTCAACTCTTCTACAGAAACATATCATACCTGAAACTTGATGTAGTCCTACCTTTTACTGATACATGCTTCTTATCACACTACTTTTTTTTAACCAGAGTTGAAAAGAGTAATGACTTAAGGCCACACAATTAGATGCCAACTCCTAACATGGTGGCTTTCCAAGTAAAGCATATTGCCTTTCAAACCAACAGCTCCATCCCATGGGAACTCCCCCGCTTATTTACTGTTACCTGTCTCCAGTTCCATTCAGATGAAGTTGATCACAGTGCAACCCTCACATGAGCATTCAAGTGTCAATGTCAAGCTCAAGTCTTTGTTCATGCTGTCATTCCCATTTGGAGGAATGGTCCCTTGCTTAGACTTCTACATTCTGTATTCCTTGATGTCTAGGTCAAGTTCCACTGCCTCCAATTCCTCCATGATGTTTCAAGGTTGCAACTTCAGTCTGCATAGACAACAGTCCTTGACTGTAGCATATGAATTGTACTCCCTATCTGAGGTGCTTGGTCATATTCTGTGTTGCACTTTTGCTTAACATTTTTGGGTGTGCAGGCTTTGTCTCTTAAACTAAATTCAAGCTCTGAAGAGAATAAGAACATGCCTTTTCTGTTGTCCTTCACACCAAGCACAGCTCTGTACACAGAGTAGGTGCTGTTGTGTTTGTTGAAAATGTCAAGAATTTAAGAACAGAACCTGAAACAAAGTCTTAAATAGATAATCCAAAAGCCCAGAGGAAATCAAGTTCACAGATAATTCAAAGCTTAATTTTACAATTACTTAGGTTAATTCACTCATTTAATGTGTGCCTGCTCTAAGCCAATTAAAGTGCTAAGCAGTAGAATGCAATGGTGAGTGAAACAGACACATTGCGGCCAACATGGAGCTAATAGTCTAGTCAGAGGAAGACACAAACATTAAACAAATAACCACGTATGTATGTGTGTGTGTGCATGTGTATATAACTTAACGAAGTGTATGGGGAAAATGGAAAAAAGTGGATAGATTGGAAATATATTTTGCTACCGAACCAGTAAAATTAGAAAACTGATTAGATGAAGGGGGGTAAGGGAAAGGAAACAATTAAAGATGACCTGTAAATTTCAACACATGCAACAGAAGGAAAACCATGCCTTCCCCTGTAATGGAGAAAAGTGGGGGTAGGCAGGTATATGGCGTTGTACCATGAAAATTCAACACTGGGCGTGCTGAGCAAGTCCACTAGTAGAAACATCAAATAAAAATGTTGACAAGAAGCAATTTGTGGCCCATGTCCTGACCTTTACCCTGTTCTTCAGTAGGTGGTGTTTCTTAAAAAATAAACGCTCTACAAAAAGTTGGGCCTGAGAAAAGGAAAGCAAATCAAGGAACTCACACAGCCCAGAATTCGGTAACTAGACTGTAAATAACTGCAGGTTCGTGTTCACTGAGGCAGAAGGAATATAAAATGAATCTTTTCCATCAAAGAAAATCAAGCCTGGCCCATTTATTTCTCTTTATCAAGTGAATCAAAAGCTTGGCTGAATGAAAAACTAAAACTAACCTGAAAAAGGACTGCTCCTGGAGTTGTGGGTATCACAGGATTCACAGAGGCCCTTACTCTCATGCCTGTTCTGGTGCTTTGTGAGCTGCTGCATAAGAGTGTGCAAGGGATGAGGCACAGATGCTGGATTCAAAACCTATTCAAGCTACTTCATTGATCATAGGGGTTGGAAGGAAAACAGAGAAGTTCAATATCTCATGAAATCAAAGAATCAAAGAACTTCAGAGTCAGAAGGAACACAGGGCTCATCTCTTCCAAATTCTTTCCAAGCAAACAGCTCTCCTAAGATATTGTTTTACAGATGAGATAACCAGATACTGAGAAGGTAAAATGACCTGTCACATGGCTAATTAGCAACAATGTTGGTGGATAGAACCATGCTCTCTGGCCTCCCTTCTCCTAGACAGGCCACCATTGTCTGGATGGCAAAGAGAGGGGTGTGCCTAGAAAATTAGTTCCTTTTGGAAAGTCATGTGGGATCAGGTTTTGAGATAAGTAAATTGGTATCCAGGGAGGATGACTGCCAGGCTAAGTTTCAGTTTGGCTAAAAGACGTCCCTTTAGGTCTTTAAGCGCGTAAGTAAAATGAGCCAAATGATATTTGAAAAATATCAGCCTGATAGTGGGTAAGGTAACTTTTGCCATATTAAAGAAAAGGGACAAAGAGCAACTTACAGAAATGCAGGCACAAGCTAATGAGGACAGCGACTGTGGAAGCAGAGAGGAAAGAATGACTCCGCTTAGGGGCCCTGTGCAGGAATTACTGGAGAATGACTGACTGCATACATATTAAAGAAGTGAAGGACGGTGAGGAATCATTTCCAAGTATTTAACTGATGCTAAGGCCAAAGACACTCTCTACACATAATAAAGCAAGTGTTGAAAGCTAGTTCAAAGCCTCCATTTTACTGTCAATGAATCAAGAAAAATCACCTTCACACATGATGGATAGTACATTTAATTTTTAAAAAGAATAATCATTTTTTCACTCCACAGGCACCAGCCCCACTTCCATCCTTATTGATTCATTCACATTTACATTCAATAAAAAAAAGAGAAAGTGTGAGAATCTTCTGTGCAATGAGTACTGGGGTGACTACAAAAATGAATGAGACATTCACAGCCTTAGACAAGCCCAGATATACTTTTAATTTGAACTGTTTGCACGTCTGAGTGCTATAATGGAGGTGTGAAGGCAGGGCTATGGGAGCACGGAGAGGAAGGACTAATTCTGCCTGGAATTGTTAGAGAAGGCTTCATAGAAGAGGTGACACCTGAGTTAGATCTTAAAGGACATTCATGTATTCACCAGGGGAAACTGAAAGAGGAGCATTAGAAAGAACAGCCCACTCAGAGGCACGGAGTAGTAAAAAACTGTCACATTCAGAGAATGGCCAGGCACACTGCTGGATCTTGCTAGGTTGTAAGTACTGTATGTTGGAGCAACGTGGGGGAATCAGAAGACGGAGGTGGATAAGACAAGTCCAACCATGAAAGTGCCGCCTGGATATTCCAGGGTCTTTTATGGCTTGCTGAGGAATACATATCTCACCCAGGGGATAAAGGGAACCATCAGAGATTTGTGAAAAAATTAGCTTTCTGCTCTAGCTATCTAATTCTGTATCACTTGCATTATAGTGAAATCTAATTTAATTCAGTATGCTATAGGCTACAACTTCTTCCTTATCCCCAGCTCGATTCGTGACAGACTCCTTTAGCCACTTGGAGGTCGTCAGTGACAATGCCTCCATCCAAAAAAGCGCAGTTGCCAAAGTGGGATTTCATCGCCCAAGGCAAGTGCCAGATTTCCGCTTTCTGCAAGATGCTCGCTGGGACCTTCCTCAGGCTTTTGGGATTCATGTCTGATCAGGTCTTTCTCCTTTTGAGCACACACCCCTTCAGGGAGACCAGCCCTTCGCTTTTGAATTAAATTCACAAAAACAGGGTTTTCTTTTCTCATCAAGGCCTGACGCTGCTATGTGAAGGCAGACAGACTGCTGTCCTATCAAACTGCTGCTTGCCCTTCAGCTCCTTCAGCTCCTTCAGCTGCATCTCTACTCTGGTAGATGGGCCAGTGCGGGCTGGGGCACTGGCTTGTTCTGGGGGCCCAGTGATCAGAGGCTCAGCACCTGGGCATGACGGAATCCCAGCCTGGCTTTATTCATTTCTGAAGTGTCTCTTCCCCCTCAGGCATATAGGTCCTTTTCCTTCTCACATCTCCTGTCAATTTCTTCATTATAGACATACTTCCCTGCTGCTTACTAATAACCAGAGTGACTGATTCGACAGCTGGTACAACCAAGTGTAGAGAAGCAGGGTCCTTTGCCAGTGCTCAGAAGGAATGCAAGAGACAAGGCCCAGTTTTGAAAAAAAAAAAAATTAAGCTCACAGTCTGAAGCACGTGTCACTGCCAGGGCTGACAGACTCAGCATGTGTGTCCTTTACATGGGGACCCAGAAGGTTTCAAAGGCTGAATCAAATACTGTACTCACTTTCTTTTCCCACTTTCCAATTTTACCTTTGCAATAGAAAAAGAAATACGTACAGTCCTCCTGATTCTGAGACATCCGAACTGTCATTTCCCACAGCAAAAGGAAAAAAGACACACCAGGCGACCACTCAACCCTTGATGCACCCTGGGCTCCTCCAGGGGATCATGTGGGGTTTCTGGGTCACCCCTTTCATTCAACACGTAAGTATGGTGGGCAGCAGGGTGAGGGAGATGAACTATTGTGCCCCTTCCTCTAGCCTCCTGATTCTTAAGTCAACACGAACAGCCAGGAGGAAAGGAAGCTGCCATCACTTCAGTTAAGATGAAAACCAGGCCAGCAAGGGAAAGGAAAACCCCTGTAAAGTGCAAGGGACATTAGGAATGGTTGCTGCTGTTGGGCACTAAGATTCATAGGTCCACAACTGCTTGCATTTGCATGTAGTAGCTACCGCACCCTTCACGCACCCTTCACCTCCAATGAAGAACCTAGTATTGCCTCGTGCACCCTGATACAAAATCTGGAATAACCTCTACCTACTTAGAAACAAAGAGCAAACACATAATCCTATTTATGTAGCAGTTATTGGGCAAATGCAAAATAAGGATTGGACTGCCCGCATATTTTCATAAGAGGAGCCAGCTTAATATTAGAACCCAAGGAGGGTTTGAGACCAAGGAGGAACACACATTGTGCAGCAATTAATAAATGCTTCTTAATAGTAATAAGTTCCTCCTGATGTTTGGCTATTGGTGAAGAGACATGAGGAAGCATCACAAAATAGTCCAGATCTGGAACCTGGATTTTGGGGGTAGAACAAGTATTCTAGATTCAGTTCCTCCTGCTCATTCAAGAAGGCCCAAGTCTGATGGCTTTAATGACATGAAGCAAAATGCCACCTGTTCAGCCAGGCACCTTTGTGATACATGGGGAAGAGATTGCTGGGGGATGGAAGAAAAGAGCAAAAGACAAGGATAACAATCACCTAAGAACCACCGACTTGGTAAGTGTGTCTGCAGACACATCATGGTTTTCTCTTACAAATCACTAAGAGCCTTAGCAACAAAATGTCTTGCTCTTCTTTTTCTGATTCCTTTGGACAAACAAAAAGTTTCCTATGCCATGCGAACACTTTAATTAATTGGACGGCATTGCTGTAGTCTGCAAAATTATGTCCTTCCTTGATACAGTTCCAAAGCTTTGCCTTGACCTCGCTCTCTTTCTTGTTCACAGCAGTAGAACCACAACAATATCACAGATGAGAAACTACCCTCAAAGCCAGAACATTATCAAGCCCAGCTCAACTGGCTCCCCGGAAGGAGGGCTCCCCCTGGACCCCAGGGCGAGGGCTGTCAGATCAAGGGGGACCCCCATTTCTTCCTCACCTCAGTCCACACTCTGTGTCCCCCTCATCCTAAATTCTGTCTTTTCTTTCATTTCATTCTGTAGCACATTAGGGATCAATTCTATTAAATGTGCTAACAGTGTAGTAATACAAAGAACATCATTTTGAGCACTAATAACTTTCATTTTAAAACCACTTGCATGCTCCACAATTTAGCAAAGTATAAATTTCTCATCAAGGCCAGCAGACTTCCAATGTGAAGCTTTAAAATTCTGTTTCTCTTGGATTTGTAATCAGTCTGTGTACCGAGGAACTGAAATGCCATTTAAAGTCAGATTTGTTTTGATGCTCATGCTACCAGCTTCACTGATAGAAACCCATCTCTGCATAAAAGAGATGCACGAAGCATCAGCAAAAGGACCAAAAACCGTATTAGGAAATCACGACCACCTGCAAGAGGATCACCGCTGATGAAATGTCCTGAAGTTTTTCCAGAATTTGAATTTTATAGACCTACCAAGGACCCCAGTTTTCAGACCAGTCAACAGGAGACAATCAAAGGAGAGTTCAGTCATTAGCACCAAGTTTATGTAAATGCTATCACTGCCTGTCACCCTGAATTCTGGTCACTGGGATGCTAAAATGACAGCAGAGTTGAGAACAGTGATTCATAACCCGGATGCCCTTTAGAATCAACTTGGGAGCTTTTAATACATGTCAGTTCCCAGGCCCCGATGGGCTTCCCATCCAACTAAATCAGAATTTTGCAGGGTGGGACCTTGGGGTCTGTATACGGTTTTTTAGAGCTTCCCAGGAAGTGCTGACACACGGTCACAGGGAACTCAAAACACAGGGTGCTGAGGACAGACGGGGAGTGGTCAGCCTCAACACTGCCCTGGGGCTGTTGAATCAGGATCACGTGATAAATTTTGAAGCCTCCTTATCTGGAAAAGGAAAGGGTTAACTTCTGGTGATCAGATTAAACAGACCTTATCTGAATCACTCCATTTGCCATGACTACCTGTACCACTCAAGTTTCTCTGCCAGTTTGTGGGATGCATGCCTCCTGTCCCAGCAAGACCCGGAACTCCTGGGCTGCTCTCCAGAGCTTGGAGCACACAATAGGTACCCACTGACTTGTTACTCAGAGCCGATGAGAACGATTTTGCAATAAGCTGATCATAAGGAGAATGGTTCTGAACACATCCACCTCAGTTACTGTGGGTTAATTCTGGAATAGGGCTGAGTGTTCGGGGAAGGAAGCGCTTCCCTGAGGATGCAGCCGCTAGAGGCCGCTCTGAGCCGGACCCTGGCCGAGTCGCGTCCTGAGTGAAACTGCGGCAGAGGGATAGGAAGGCTGCCGAGTCGCACCGGCGTCATGGCAACACCACCGTGCCTATTTTTAAACCTGCTGGTGAGTGACCACACAAAGTGCGTGTGTACGCGTGGGGGAGGGGCTCTGGTATAGTGCTAAAGAATTTTCTTTCATGACATTTTGAGTTTGCAAGTGGCAGATAATCTGTGACAATGAGATCACAGAATCCACCTAGAATTGGTTCTATTAGAATGGTTCTTCTCTCCTCCTTAACTCCAGTACCTTGTTCTCTACCAGGAGGGATCCTTCACGGCCTTGTGTCTGCAGTACCAGGAAATAGTTGATACTTTAGGCAACACATTCTGAAATTCTGATCTTTGTTTCTTAGGCTCATTCTGCTAGCCTCTTAGGCAATTCACTTTGTGTTACAAGAAATGTAAGCCCAAACCAGCATGCTGAAAGAACTTTCTGTGGACTCCCCTCTCCTCATGAGGCCAATGGAATGGCTGTGTATTGTCTGTATGCCCAGCAGCTGGCACAGTACATTACAGGGAGTCAAAATGCCTCCTGAGCGTGTTTTGGAGTCAGCTCTCAGTGACTGTAATATCATGAGGGCCAGTAAAGCAGCTGTCTGGATGGCACCTTTCTGTCACTTCCAATAGCACTGTTTTCATTTTTCTCCAATCTCTGGCTGAGTAGTAGCCTTAAACAAATCCAAACTCATCTGACCTATTCCAAAATTGAATAGTGTCCCTGGAGGACACTTGTAAATCATGACAGAGGCCAAGGTCTTGTTTTGTTTCATTACATGTCCCTGACATTATTTTCAATGTGTCCATAACCCCCAGGAGCCTCTGCAGATTTTAAAATAGGAAGTCTGTTCTCATGTCAGTTCCAAGGACTTTCAGGTCTACAAAGACTGTAAGTTGTTGTTTCCCCATATGTGGACTTAAAGGACTGTGGAACATACAGGAATAAGATAAGAAAAAAAAAATCATCATTTCCAATCAGAACAGAAAAGCATATGCAAGATCATAGCAACATGGTTAAACAGAAGTGCGACACACTTCAGAATGGAGAGCGGAATGAACAAGCTTGACCTGGGACATCCCGGATGTGGGTACCGGATGCTGTTGCCAGGCTGCCTCTAGATATATCACGGCTTTGGGACAAGAGTGCAGCATGGAGGCCAAGAAGGAAACTCTTTATAACAAAACCACCCTGTCCCACAGATTAATATTGTGTTCATGTGCATCAGAGTCACGCCTAATTGAGTAGCCTCCTCAGCAACAGAGATGGTCCTCAGAAGGATGCACAAAGTACACTGCACATCATGAAGACTTGGGTTGGAAACCCAAGTTTTTCTGTAAGTAAAGCAGGCAAGTAACTCAACTTTTCTGGATCTCAGTTTTTGTCTCTGAAAAATGGAAGTAATAATGACTCTGCTCAGTCCTTTATAAGATTAAATGAGGCTATATAAAGCACTTGGCACGCAGTATTCACTCAATAACCTTATTCTTTAAAGCAAATTTTCTAAATTGCTGAAGCTTAGTATTTTTAAGTATCAAGCTTTTTCTTGATTATAGGAGGCATTTTAAGTGGAAAATTTTGGAAAGGTATTATAGAGTTCTCTGACTTCCTAAACCAAAGATAATCAATATATTATTGATGAACTAACAATGACTATGCTATTTTGCTGTATAGGGATCTTTAAAGGTGGTATATCCTTTCAGTGTACATATGTAAGTTTGTCCCAAATGGTCTTAGACAAGGTCTAAGGTCTTCTTATCATTCTCTTTGGTATTTCTAAATGCTGCCAATTTGCCTACCAGATTCCCATCATGTTCGTTATTTCTAAGCTGTTTTCATCTGGAAAATCAGATAAGTAAGTATCTCAGACACTACTGATTGCATACCAGAGATATGGCTTTGACTCTCTCTCTAGTTAATAGAACTTTGCTTTGTAACTGGGCATAGCACTGCCCAAGTCAAAAACTAAACTAAACTTGCCAGGTTCCCTTGCAGCTAGCTATGAACATTGATTAGTTTCTGACCAGCAGACTATAAGCAACATGTAGGACTTCCAGGTAATCTCCTTAAAAAGGAAAGAAAATGCCTTCCTTCCTTTTTAACTTTAATCTGCTGCTTGAAACTAGAGTTCAGCAGCTGTCTTAGGCATGGGGATGAAGTCCATACCCTAAAAACAAAAAAGTAGAAAGCTGTCAGGAGATTGGGTCCTGAAGATCATGCAGCCTCCTTGACAGCTGAGGAAACACCACCTAAATATGCTTCTGTATCTTGTTTAAACTGGGTTTAAACTAATACTCTATGCTCTATTTAATCCAACTGCCCCATAAGCTTCTTAGAAGTATGAATAAAATGAGGGTAAATGAACTCTGAGTTAAACCACATTCATTTTAGGGCAAGACTTTTGTGTCAGTGATTTTTGCTCTAAGCCCATTTCTGCTTCCTTCATGGTTCTTGGTCATATTCTAGATAACATTGGATTGTTGCATATATGCCCCCCACCCGCCACCTTTCCCAGGTGAAAGAGGTAAGGCTATGTGTGAACACACATAAGATGTGCTAACAGAACAGTGAGAACGAGGTCTTTGTGGAGCCTGTGGGATGACTATTTTAAGTTCTAGTCTACAACACACACACACGCTGCTTTTTCTCTACATAATCAATAATGAGAAATATTTGACATATTATTAAACTCTATGTAATAATGAACTATGGTATAATGACATTTGACTGTGCTGTTTTTGCGTAAACAGAAGTTTTGCTCAAGCACGGGTGGGGGAGAAAAAGGGGGTGGGACTGTTTGGAAGTAGGTATCTGAGTTTTCTCTGTTGATATCCACTGTCAAGCTCTGCAGTGAAAAGAGGTTTGTAGTGATGACTCATTGAGATGACATACATGAAGATGCTTTGTATGGAAATGGTCACTTTTATTATCATCGTTTTTAGGCAGAATAACGAATGACTTGAGGTTTTCGATCATCAGTTTTTATGTCAAACACTAAAAGTATTTTGACATGTATCTTCGTCTGGACTCCATCTCTGACCTCTTTCAGGGAATTGTGAGAAGGACCACTTAGAATGAGTATGGTATTGTCATGGTGTGGCTTCCATGGCTATTTTTCTTGCTTCATCAGGGAAGATCTTCCCTTTAGAAAAAGAAGATATTTGTGGATTTCTCAAATTATATAGAACCACTTGACTACTGGGTCTACCTCCTTTGCCCAAATAATAAATATGCTAGGGTTACTTAGCAACCTTCCTTACAACCATCAAGACTTTAAGATGTAGTCAGATTGGAAGGAAACACCTTGTTGATATTCACCAGAGCTAACTCCAGGCAAGCTATTTTAAAGAATTCCCCCCAACTTTTCTCTCATACCCAACCCTTCTCATGCAATCAAGTAAATGGTCTCAGTGGGGGAAATTTAATACATATGAGAGTGTATCCAGTTCCTTTAATAATGCTTTATTCCATTTGACGTGTGTAAATGTACATACATAAATACGAGCTGTGTGGATGAGTAATATTGCATGCATGAGTGTGTGTACGGGCGTGCAAGCCTCTACATGCGGTCATTTCTAGACAGAGAGAGGTAAAGGCAGGGAAGCCTTTAAAGCTTTGAAATGAAAGCTGTGGAGAAGAGGGGGCAGCAAAAGACCACTGAGCAGAACTCCCCATGGAGAAAGAGATAGGGGAGAAGAAAGAAAGAAAGGTGCGGGGCGGCGTGAAGGGTAACGAATGAGGAGAAGAAGGAGCTGGAGCTGCGAGGGAGGCAGGAGACGGCCCCCGGCCGGCTGCCGCTGCTGGACGCCGGACAAGAGGGAGCAGATTTCAGCGGCAGGGAGCTCTAATCTGTCAGTGGCAGTTCCTTCATGTGTGACCAGCCAGCCCAGTGTGGGGACTGGTGCCAGTCTGGGCACACTCACCCCACCAGGCCCTCCCGGAAGAGAAGGCGCCACTGATAAAACCCCGAAGGTCGGGAGAAGCTTCCTCTTCCCCAGCCCCTGCTGCCACCCTCTCCCAGGCTGCCTCCCGGGCCCCTGTCTGCAGGGCTGGTTCCGACCTCCTGGCAACTACTTCCGAAGGTCAGTCACTCTCAGCTCCCTGCTTCTTCCAAATCCTTATCAGCCTCATCGGGTCCTGGAGAATTATCTCCAGGAGATGAACACCTATGCATTCCTGACAGCTCCACTGGAGAGGAAACAAAGAGAAAGGCCCAAACCATTAATTATTTAAAATGTGTGAGGTCTTATATAGATGCACAAGCCACGAAACCAGTTCTGCTCTCAAGCAGCTCCTGTGAGTTAAGTTGACCTTGTTGGGCTGTGGTCCAGCCTTCACCCAGGCTTCCAGCCCATGTCTGTAACCATAAATGACAGCACTCTAGCTTTCTGGCAAGTTGCCCCGATCAGTCCTTCCACCCAGCCAGCCTTTATCCTCTGGTGGGAAGAAAGACCAGATGGAGAAATGACTCCCACTCAATTCCTAAGTAACACCAGCTTCAATTCCTATTAACTGTGAATTTGCACCCTTGTCTGGGTAAGAACCCAGGGAGCAAGAATCATGGGGACAATGCCAGACCAGGGCAAAGGTTAAGAGGAACGCCCTGGCTGCCTGCCTGCCCTCATGAAGACACGGGCAAGCAGTTCGGAGGCAGCGTGCGCTCTGAAGCCCACTGCTCCTGCCATCGGGCCACCTGGGTTCTGCACCTGCCCAGCCTCTCACAGATCAGTGACTCTTCTGAGATTTTCTTTCTCACATTTGTAAAATCCATCCATCACTCTACCAGCTAGTCCATGAGAATACATATATTGAAAGACCTGGATTAGATGAACACCACGGATACTTCCAACTCTGACACGCTGATTTTAAGGAAAGCCAAGCTTTCTTTAAAGCTTAGTTGATGTGCAGTCCAGTGAGGGGCTGAAATCCAGGTCCCTGAGGCAAATCCAGGCATTCCATCGCCAAAGCTGGGAGTCCCTGGGCCTCAGTTTCTTAAAAACATATCAAATGGGGATGATTCCTGTCATGATTCATGCTTTTATCAGACAATGTGTATCAAGTGCCTATAATATATCAGGCAACTGTGCTGGCAACACAGATGTTAAAAATAACCCTGCTCTAGCACTATTTATAATAGCCAAGAAATGGAAGCAACCTAAATGTCCATCAGTAGATGAATGGATAAAGAAGATGTGGTACATATACACAATGGAATATTATTCAGCCATAAGAAGAAAACAAATCCTACCATTTGCAACAACATGGATGGAGCTAGAGGGTATTCTGTTCAGTGAAATAAGCCAGGCGGAGAAAGACAAGCACCAAATGATTTCACTCATATGTGGAGCATAAGAACAAAGAAAAACTGAGGGAACAAAACAGCAGCAGAATCACAGAACCCAAGAATGGACTAACAGTTACCAAAGGGAAAGGGACTGGGGAGGATGGGTGGGAAGAGAGGGATAAGCGTGGGGAAAAAGAAAGGGGGCATTACAATTAGCATGTATAATGTGGTGGGGGGTATGGGGCGGTCTCTACAACACAGAGAAGACAAGTATTGATTTCACAGCATCTTACTACACTGATGGACAGTGACTGTGAAGGGGTATGTGGGGGTGGACTTGGTGAAGGGGGGAGCCTCAAAAACATAATGTTCTTCATGTAATTGTAGATTAATGATATCAAAAAAAATAAAAATAAAAATAACCCTGCTCTGATGGGGCTTGAATTCAATGGATGAGAGCGAGACAACAAAATATTTTAAATATATAGAATACATACAGTATGTTAGATAAGTGCTCCATCCCTAGGAGATGGAGCAAGGGGGTGCTTAGGAAGAAAGGAAGCACAGGCTGCCCTTGTAAACTGGGTCATCACGGCCATCTCCCGAGGACATGGCATGGACCAGGATTTTTTTGAGGATCAAACTCCGTAACTACACAAGGCTGGACGTGCAATTAAGTAACCAGAAAGGTGACCGGCACTGGAGTCGTTAACTTCCTCGGCTTGGCTGACAATAGGACCTGCTTTTGAGCATATACTTTATGACCCTCTTCTTAACCCTTATTATTGTCACCAACCCACAGAAGAATTTGCTATTTGGAATGAGGCCTATCTGCTTTCTCTACTAAGGGCCACTGTCCTTCTCTACTCTTGTTTCTTTTCTCTGAGACCACCGTATCCCTTCCCAGACAGGGCACCACCTCTTCTCCTCTCCCAGCATGGATGCGCACCCTACCCATCCTCAGAACTGTCCTCCATGAAATGGAGTTCTTTTCCCACTCGCCTCCCCTCTTTATCTGCTGCTCTGTCCCTCAAACTGTAAAATAGTTATTTAAAGGAGGAGGAAGAAGAGGAAGTGAGAGAGTGGGAAGGAAGAGGCGGAGGAAAATGGGAGAGAAACACCAATATATGCCATGGGTAAGTACTAAACTTTACAAGTCAGCCGTAGAGTTAGACAGCTTAAGGAAAGAATCACATAGGGGTCTTGGTGTTAAACATTTGGGAATTCTCCTCACAGGTTTGAATTTAAAGTAAAAGAGCAGGGATCACTTACTGAAATAACCATCTACATACCTGTTAAGAGGAATGTGAAAGACTAGAGAAAACAGAGGAGTTGGAATAATCCTCACACTCATTCTTTCATGAACAGTGAAAGCTTTTGCTTTGCCTGAATTACAGTCAGTGTTGAGTATATCCTCTAGGAAAGTTATTAGATTTTTCAGTTACTTTTCCTAACTTATATCTCCTTTTATATCACCATCTACAATTCTTTCTATAAAATCTCTATATATACACAGGTATGTCTTGCTTTACTAACCATGTCATATGAAAATGTAGCTTTCCTTAGATTCCGTGATTTCCTTAATCAGATGAAGGGCCTCTGTGCCTGATGGTCCCCCTGTACCTATGCAGTCACAGAACCTTTTGACTGGTTCACATGCTCATTATATTAAATTAAGTGAATCTTTAATACATACTTGTCTCACCATAAATCTGCCAATGTTTGGCATGCCAAGAGCATTCACTAACAACTGAAAGACGGGTAATGACTGAGCAGTTTTGGCCCACGGTGTCTAAAACTTAAATGACTCAGTTCCTTGTTTACTTCTTAACCTCTCAGCACTTTCCAGGCCAAGAGAGGCAAGTGCCCCCCCCCCCCCCCCCGGGAACAATCCAGCTAATATTTCCGAGGATGGGGACCCGGCCTTAAGGTTAATGGAAGATCACTTTCATCAGAACTTTTTTATTAAGAAGCTAACAAAGCACCTTTCTTCTCATCAGTTATGCCCATCTCTCAAAGGCTGGGCCAGGAGAAGGATTCCAGCCTTTCAAGACAGCAGCTTCCATGGGGAAGGAAGAATGTAGGGCCAGGTGGGGGCAGGGGGAAGAGTGCAAAATAAATGTTAAACAGGAAAACTGAGAACACCAGGGAAAAACAATTAGGCAAGATTCATAAGAGGTCTGCTTAGGTTGAGATCCAGCCATCACAAGGAACACCTGCTTTTCCTACAACTCCCAAAAGGTTACGTGTGAAGAGGAGGAGCACTGGGGCCCCAGGACAGAAAGGGAGCCTAGAGGTAAGTGGCAGGTGCCCCATCACCTGAGTGACAGAAACAGGCAAGCAGAGTATCAGACAACACATTGAAGAGCAAAGTAACCATCAACTGCTCTCCTGGGGGAAGTGATAAAAGAAAAATATAGACAGTTGCTTACAAATAGCTAACAATTCTTTTCTAGCTCAGGCAGAAAAAGAAGGGTTTAGACAAGTGGCCTGATCACTTTCTAAACACTTTCAGATCATCTGGTACCAAAAGTTTTCAGACTTTTCTTAGGAACTAAGACCCTTCACTGAGAGAATGCATGGCAGAAGAAATTCTCCAGCCCTTTCAATCAAATGAAGTTCCCAGATAGAATAAAACTCTCTCAGCATGTCTCAGATGATGTTACAGAGCATTGTACTACAATTACCAATAAGGCATAAATGAAAGGCAAAAATTCCACCAGACAATTAATTTTTATTAGTATACAAAGTAGTATTGCCATATTTAGCAAAAAAATAATACAGGAACCCTGATAAACTTGAATTTCAGATAAGCAACAAATTGTCTTTTAATATCAGCATGTCCCATGCAACATTTGGGACAAGCTAAAAAAATGATCCATTGTTAATCTGAAACTCAAATTTAATTGAGTTTCTGCTCTTTTCTTGAAACCCTGGTAAAAAGCCTTGTCCAGAAGCCTGAGCTTCTCTGGAGATCGTCACCGAGTCTACAGCTGGTCAGACTTCAAGGAGCTCAGAAGTTATCAGTAAGGAATTTAGACTGACACCTGATAATGTCCATTTGATTGTAAACTAAAATAGTTCATTTTAAGGATTTTCTCTGAGGATGCTTATATGTCATTAAAAAAAACTTCCTTTGGTAACTAACAAGTAAATACCTTGGAGGTACTGCACGTTTGGTTCCAGACCACTGTGATAAAGTGATGACTGAAATAAGGCAAGTCACATGAATTTTTTGGTTTCCAGGGCATATAAAGTTATGTTTATCCTATCTTTGTAGTCTACTAAGTGTGCAACAGCATTATGTCTAAAAAGTCAATGTAGATGTTTTTTATTGCTAAAAAGTGCTAACCATCATCTCAACTTTCAGCAAGTCATAATCACTTGATCACAGACCACCAGAACAAATATAATAATAACAATAAACCTTGAAAAATTGTGAGAATTACCAAAACATGACATGGAGACACAATGTGAGCAAATGCTGTTGGAAAAATGGTACTGATGATTTGCCCCAAACCTTCACTTTGTAAAAAGTGCAATAAAACAAGGTGTGCCTATATGCGGCTCTCTTTGGGATTCTGGGCTCTCATATAACCTCTTGCCCCTGTTCCTGAAATCAAGACTTATGAACTTCCCTTGCATGAAAAGCAAGCCACGGCCTGGTCAGGTACACATGAGAGTTGTACCTCCTCTTTTTGTGCTCTGGGTAGGACAGAGCCTGTTAATGCAGCTGGATTTTTCGGCAGGTGAGAGGAGAAGCCTTTCCTAACTCGGTATTCCTGTGTCTTCCGGGGCTGGGTTATTCCCAGCTACTCTCCAGGGAGCCCTCCTTCTGCTGTAGTTGCAGAGCAATGAGCAGCAGGCCAAAGGAGAAGTCATCCTCATAAACCAACCAGCCATTTGCAACAGTTTCATTTGCAACGACTGCCTGCTGTGGCTGAATGGTGCGGCTGCTTGGCTGTTATTTAAAAGAGTGACCCTAGTGAGACCAGATCTGTGAAAGGGGAAGAGTCCCATTTCAGACCATGTGAAGCAGGGGGAGCCAGACCGAATGTTTCTAATTGAATTCCGCTGATGATTTTGATGCTCTGCGGGGTGGTAACAGCTCAGACTTTGAGGGTAGCTCCTTCTGGTTCCTGTTGGTCAATCCCTGTTCTTTCTGGGGCCTGAGAAAAAAACCCTATTAAAACATTCCCAAGAGACACAGGGATTGGGTTCAAGAGCCATGAGAGGCTGCATTGGGAAAAGCGCAAGGAAAAGACGATGGAGGTGAGGCAGGATGCAGGTAAATGGACAGAAACAGCAGAGAGAGGATGCCCAGCAGGCAGCCAGATACTGAACCCTGGAAATGTCACAGAACGGGGCAGAAGAAAAAGTTCCCAAAGGAAACATCTTAGCAGAGCAGAACATTTTTGAGACACTTTTTTACTTCAGAAATACATCCACAGTATACTTTGGAGATCAGGTGAAGGCAGATTCTCTCTGCTCTACTCTAGTACTCAAGGAAATGATGAATAATCTGTATTGCATAATCCTCGTTCCTTTAAGGACTGCTACACTTGAGAAGACGGAGCTGGCCACTTGTCACCTTGACAATGACCTCTAAGGAAGGAGCACGCTTGAACAAATCAGGGGCTAGGGGTGCCAACTCCCACACAGTTGGAAATCTTCATATAACTTTTGACTCCCCAAAAACTTAGCTACTAACAGCCTAGTGTTGACCATACGCCTTCCTGATAACATAAACTGTCGATGAACATGTTTTGCATGTTCTTTGTATTATGTGCTATATCCTTACC
Source organism: Manis pentadactyla (assembly GCF_030020395.1). Lineage (NCBI taxonomy): Eukaryota > Metazoa > Chordata > Mammalia > Pholidota > Manidae > Manis > Manis pentadactyla. The sequence goes on from NC_080032.1 coordinate 71,187,558, forward strand.
ATAAATTAAGATAGAGAAGGGAAAATGTTATTAAGAAAATCATAAGGAAGAAAAAAACACATTTACAGTACTGTATAGAATCTGTTGAAAAGAGTCCGCATGTAAGTGGACCTGTGCTGTCCAAACCTGTGTGGTTCAAGGGTCAACTGTATGGAGGACGGAGGAGGGTCACCTTCTTGAGCGGCTGCAGAAGATGGTAACAAAGAAAGAACCAATGGTGATTTTAAAGATATGGTGGTAGGAGACCAGGCTACAGAGGTGACATTTATATTCTAACATAAAGTAAGCCACATGGGAAATGATAATACCTGCGGATTGCTGTTTACCCAGAGGAAATTTTAGATAAAAGCAGGTATTTATGGACTTTCAGGAAACACCCACTTGATTTCCTTGTGTTACCTGGCTGATGTTCTAGTCTTGATATTCCTTCATTGTTAGCTTTGGTTTTATTGAACAAACATTTGGTAAAATAATCGGAATCAGATTTGAATTCAACACTAAACACAGGGGGAGAAAACATGAATGTACAGCACTGAAAGAGTAGTGAGTTTTTAAAGGAAATCACTGCTATTTTGCAAAGAGCAGAACAAGGAAGCCCCTGTGGGGTAGGCATTGCCCTGTGCAGCAGTGAATCTTGGAGGAAATCACCCATCCCCTCCCAGTGTGCCACACACAGTGCTAGGGGTGGGGGCTCAGAAAGGGGTGAGTCAGAAAGGCTGCCGCTTTCACAGAACTGACGGGGAAGAGAGAGAATAAAGCCTGTGATTATAACAGTCTGAAGAGTGGCTTCATTGGAGAAGCACAGGCATATATAACAGAGGAAAGTCAGTCCAGGGCTCAAAAAGCCCTCTCAGGGGAAGCGATGCCATGACTGAAGCCTGGGGAGTGAGGAGAACGGGGCAGGTACGGGAGCACCTGTACTGGCGTAGCCGTGAGAAGGGGCACCGAGGACACTGAAGGCAGAGGAAGGAGCTGGAAGAGAAAGAACGTGGTATCTTCAATGAACTCAAGTAAGTTGGGTCTTGCAGGAATGCAATGATCAAGGGAGAGAGTGGCACAAGACAGTCTGGGAAAGAGAGGAGGGCTCCCACTGTGGAAGACTATAAATTGTATTAAGGAAATGGGACTTTGTTAGGGGAGTAATGAAAAGCTGCTGAAAGGTATTAAGCAGGAGGGTGATGAAATCACATTTTCATTTTAGATCACCCAGGCTGCAGGGAGACTGAAAAGAAGCAGGCCTGGGCACCAGATGATACTGAACAGGCCCTGCAGCACTGCACACAGAAGAGATGAACAGTGATGTGGTGCAGGCACGCAGACGAGTGAACACACTCCAGAGGAAATCCACAGAAAACGGCATGAGCGGCTGTGGGGTGTCAGGATATGGAACCAAGGATGCCTTGGACATTTTATTTTAGGCAACTGGATAATTTTATAGGTGGTACAGATTTGCCTAGAAGAGGGTGGGAGGGTAACGAGGGAGAAAGCAGTCCAGCTTTGGATGTGGCATGTTCTAAGGCCCTGTGGCACCCAAAGGAACCCATCTAGTCATGGTAAAGAACACAGACCAGGGCTCAAGGGAGAGGTTTCAGCCAGAAACATCCATTTGGGGGAACTAACAGATATCAGTTACATCCTTGGCAATGGGTGAGAAAAGAAGAGGGTGTGGGACAAAACCCTGAGAAGGACCAATCGAAGAGAAGCATACCAAGGAGCCTGAGAAGAATTACCAGAGAGGTAGGAAGAAAACCAAGACAATCTGCACCAGACAAGCAGTGATAACCAGGGACGGCAGAAAGAGCAGAGGCTCAAGGTGGGAGAATATTAGGACTGGATCACAGACACAGCTACATCAATCTAGTGTTGGCTGCAACTCTGAATGAGAACCTTAGCTGAGGGGCTACAGTCCAACTCCCTTCCAGAAATTAAACAGGCATAAGGAAGCACACATTTAACCTCTACTAAAGGTATTTCAAGGTCCCAGAATACACTCTCTGATGTTTTATTTCTAAAGTTGGATGGTAGGTACCTGAAAATATAGTAGGCTTTTCTGAATACCTGTCTATATCTATGGTGCAGTTCATGATCAATTTTAAATGGTTGCCCAAAACATACTGTTAAGGGAAAGGAAAGAGGTTATTGAACAGCATGCACAGTTATATTTCCATTTATGTAAAATTATAGGTTTATATCCATATAGGTATACATGCACAGGGAGACATCTAGCAAGATGTTCACTAACTATTTCAACAACGGTTCTCTTTAGGCAGATTTAAGGTTATTTTTACTTTCTTCTTTGTGCTCTTCTATATTATTTGAATTTTTACGATGTGCACATGCAGAAGTTTTATACAAAGAACAAAACCACAGAAACAGAGTATAGAATCTTCTACCTCCCAGTCACATGATACTCCCAGAGGATGTGTGCAGGCAGAGCTGGATTGTTAGGCGAGGTCAGGGGAGCAGAACTCCACCCATATTTTCCTCTTACTGAATAAACCACACTCAGAGCAAATCTAAAAGCTGCGTCTACAGCAGCACTCACAGTCTTAAAGGCAGAGAGAGAAGAAAAGGAGATAAAAACAAGGGAAGAATCCCCTTCATGTGCTTACAGAAGCATGTAACCTATTCACCACTCCCTCTCCAGAGAGCAGCCTTCCCAAGCAGGCTGGTCCCCCTCATTTCTAGGTCAGTGATCAGGTATGCAGGAATCACGGAGGCCTGAGTTCAACTCCAAACTGAACCTCTTACCTGCAGTGTGACTTTGGACCATTTACACCCAAGCCTTACTCTCTTGTATTGTGCAATGGAAACAATTTTAAAACCTTTCTCCAAGAGTAGCTGCTTTGAGGGTAAAATGAGGTCAAGCATGCAAAACAGAGTAACACCTAGCACACAGCAAGTGATTAAAAAACGCAAGCTGTTTTGTAGACCTTAGAACAAGAACACAGCAAGCTTTGGATCTGAAACATTCCCACCATCACAAACAACTGCCATCCCAGTGGCCAGGCTTCAGCCTCTGGTATCTTGAGCTGCTCGACCCTCTCTCTTGGAACGACCAACCCCAGCCTTGCAAGCTCTCCTCTGACCTCCACCATCAGTGTGCCCTGTGTCCCACACTTACCTATTTAGCATGTTGGACTGATAGATTCTCTTCTCGTGGGTGTTATAACAACTGCTCTTGGGCTCAGGGATGAAGCTGTGCTCGGACAGCATGTCGGAAGCAGCAGTTGTGATTATAGCAATTCCATCCCTCACTCTGGCAGGGAGGCCATAGTCCCATTCATCATAGGACACAGAGATGAGCCCGGTAGGGAACTCCGAGGGCACTGTGTCTGTATCCCCCGCTACCAGACTAGGCACAATCCACGTGTAGCCATAGCCAGTCAGGCCTACCGAGTTAGCCACTTCAAAGATGTAGGTGGCTTCTTCCTTAGTGCAATAAAGAAGAATGATGGGGCTTTGGAGTTTCTTGAGCTGGTTCTGGATCTTAGAGTCCCCATCATCCAGGGACATGTCCAGCAGGAGGACTTCCTCTAACTCCCAGCCCACGAAGCTGTTCTCGATGGTGCTGCGGATCTTGTTTACAAAGTCCTGGTAGCCAGGGAAGTAGGTGGTGACGATAGAAAAGATGTACCAGTCATACTCTTCCATGATGTTGAGCATTACAGAAGCCTGTTGTTCAATTGATGGGCCAAACTGGAAGAACATGGAGGATTCATCCTAGAATAGGAGGGAAATGTGAAAAAAAAGAAAAAGAGAGAAAAAAATCAAACCAAAGACGGAAAGGGCACGTTTGAACCAATTGGACACACAGGTTAGTGTTTGTTATTTACTTTTTCATTTAATGTCTTTAAAATTGGATATGTCTGAATGGCAAACGTGTGATTCTTTTCATCTTAAAACTACCTTCGAGAATCTAAGCAAATCCACATAGGTCTGTGCTCTCCTTGTCTACTGCAGAATCTAGGGCAGCTTCCTAAAATCAAATCTGTCAATATGTCTATAGCAAATTATATAGCAATATACTCCAGGAAAAGTCACATAAAGTGGGATAAAAACCCTAAATGGCCGCATGTCAGCTCAGGTCAGGTTTTATTGGCAAACAAGTTATACAAACACACATGTACATATACACACTTTCCATTTTTTGAGCCTTGGACTTACCAATGTGGATGTGTATCACTCAGTCAGAGTGAATAATCCAAAATGCCATCAATCTACCCTCGGACCTACTCACGGGAGCGCCACAGGCACACGGACCCAGCTGCTGGGCGGTGCCCACGTATGGGCATCAGGAGGAAGCATGTTGTAGCACAAGATTTGGTCAATACATTTTCTATAAAGGTACATCTGTTAATAGCACATTTAGTTTTCTATTTCCTACTCTAAAAATGAGATTTGCAAGGTGGAGTAAGACAGACAACATCTAGGCTACAAGTTAGGATGACTTTTCTTCATGCTCATATATGATTATGCTTTACTTCAGAGCAACATCTAAAAGACTGTTCTTTCTCTTCCCTATAAGATGCCAGGGGTCTCACTCTGACCTGTGTATTATACATACAAATCTGTCAATTCTGAGCATCTTATGTTTTCTCCCTCTTTTCGAGGGAGAAGCCATTTTAAATTTCTCCCATTTTAAGCTGTATTTCACCTGCTGTTTTTAGATGTCAAGCCCTGCACCTTACAGCTAGAAGACTAGGAAGCCAGGAAATGACGGCCCTCTCAACACTGTCCTCTCTCAGGCCATTTTCCCCGGACTTCCTCCTGCGTAATGGCATCTCCCCTCTTGCTCTGTGCCCCCTATCTTCTATCTGATGATTCCTCTCCACTTTATCACAATCCAGGCGAACAAAATTGTGCCTTCATCAAAGGGGCTGTCCGCTTTTTTATCCCCCAAACTAAACTTCAAAGTACAGTTGCAAGAGACCTGGCTTTTAAGCAAAATTGTACAGTGATTTCTTAGTTCAGGATCGTATTGTTGTACAGCTGAAAAATCGCTGAGTATTTTCTGGGCACCCACTATTGAAAAAAATACAGGTTGGGAACATCCAGCTGGTGTCCAGAGATCCCCTGATTGAGCGATGAAAGCTGCCAGCCCCTTGGCTCCGCCTGACCGTGTTTGCTTTGTGTGGTGTGAACTTCTCCCACTTGCCACAGGGTCTCCGGAATGAAACAGTATGTGCTTAGCCATCTGAGGGAGGTTCCTCCTGCTGAGGCACAATGGTGCTTATCCCCGTTCCCTCCCTGGGCTTCACCCTGCAGTCGAAGAGCAGCCTTATGGGACAGGGAACTGGGAGAAGGGGAGAGGGCAAGGGAGGGAGGGGGAGGGAGCGGCAATGACTTCAGAACAGAATGATGATCTCATTTGTGTCCACTCCAAACTGCGGCCAGCCCCTGCTCCTGGTTTTCTCCTACTACAAGTACTGCTCTTCAGGCAAAGCTGACCTTGTCCTCAGGTTATAGGATATAGTGGGAATACAGACAACAAAGTTAATTATTCTAAGACTTGTCAGGGGCTTAAGAGAACCACAGCAACACGGGACGAAGGCCAGGGACCCAACAGCCCACCCAGAAGGACTATTGTTTTAAAGAAAGAGCCATTTGTTTTCCTTGTTACCTTGAGCTGAAAGGAATCTGGGGGAATCTCCAGTGAGACATGTATCACAAACCATTTTCACAAACCTAGTGCATATAGCAAAGGGACAAAAGTCTCCAAATATACCTGAACTGTATAGGCCAAGGGTGAAAGGGATCCCAATTGTAAGCAAAGTAAGTCTACCTGCCTATGACAAACGAACATTTCTTAATATCTTAGCACAAGAAGTTCTTGGATATCCACAAAGTTCCATCTATGGTGAACCCACATCTGGTTCAAACACATGGGGAAAGATGACCTTGAGGGAAAACCCATGGGGGTAAACAGTAAATGAGTCCATGCTAATGAGATAGAATTTCAAAGGAAACCAATATATTATACAGCAACCTCACCCTCCCCTCTCTTAGCCTTCTCTTGAAACTCTCACAGTCACAAACGCACTCTGAGAGAAACTGCCAACTGCTCTGAACAAAGCCAATGCATGGTGAGAGTAGGGAGAGAGAAGAAGTGATGGGGCCCCATCCCAGCCCCACTGCACCCTCTTCTTACCTTCTAATTCTACTGCTCTCCTTTTTCTGACTCCTCTGCTCCCATCAATGCCCAGTTCAACCATTTTCTTTTGCCAGTCCTTCCTTAAATTAGGATGCCTTACATGACCATTTTAGCTGTGGCACCGAGAGGAGGTTAATGAAGCCAGACATCAAGAGACAGAGTTACAGCTCAGGTGGATGTTCCCTGGTATAATGAGTGGTTCAGTGTTATTAATTTTGTTGACACATCAGTCTGGTGTGCAGCATTTGGGAATGGGACGGCTCTTTTTCAACAAAGCTTTGGGCTAACTCTACATTGCAAGTGTGGTGACAGGCTTTGCAAATTATGGCCATAGCCACAAATCAAAGAGCAATCTTCACGTGTGCATGGAGTGGAAAGGACTGGTGGCCACGCATCCATCTTTGCGGGCACCCAGCATGCGCTGTCATCACCATAAAAGGTGTCATCTTCTAGGATGAAGGGCAGGGATGTAATTCAGTTTGCAGCTCCCTACACTTCCCCACTGGTGTTTTTATCTCCTAATGTCATTACAAAATGCTGGTGTGCAGGAGTCCTTGGTGCATTCTGCTTGTAGTGATGATTCCACTTACTGCATGAATGTACTTCCCTAACCTGCCTTGAAAGCATCTTTAAAGCTTTCCTGAATAAATGGCCGCCGTGACTGAGATGAGCAATTAGCGCAGGGAAGGTACAATTGTACATTAGATATCATCAGTCTAGAACTATTATGCTGAACTCCCATCACTTTGATGTTCATGGTGTTTGTTTGCTAATAAGAACAAAAATGGGTACTTTTTCATTCTCTTATGTCTCAGAAAATAACTGCTGAATTAGTGCCTGAGATTCTTCTTCTGCATCTCCCAGATTCCTTACAGATCCACCTCAGAAATAAAGGATTAAACTACGCCAGCTGCTGATAATGCCCCTGGCAACAGGCTGCAGCCCAGCTCACTTTGAGGAGTGCGTCAGCTGAGGAGAACCCCTTCGCCCAAAGTCACGGCTCCTTCCCGGGGTAAACTGCCCTGGATGATGGGCTGTCACGTTCAGGTCCTCGTGTCTGAGCTCTGACAATGCTGAAGGATGAGTCTATCTTCAGAGCTCCCTGCAGAGAAGGCTACCGCTTCCATTACAGCTGCTTCACACCTGTCCTTCGCCCCCTGCCCACTTCTCCCTTCCCTTCCACAGCACTGACCTCAGGACACTCCCTGATAAACCTCCTGTACACCAACTTTGGTCCCAGAATCTGCTTCCCAGGGAACCCAAATGGAGGATTCATTCATTTCCCTTTTTTCAACATGGAAAAGAGATGGTTTGAAAGAGAACTGATATCTATTTTCAAATACAGAAAGGACCTATATGGTAGAAAGATAAGCCTTGCCCGTTAGCTCCAGAGGAAAAAACCTGGGACTAATGAGTAGAAATATTAAAAGGCATTATTTGTCTCAATGTAAGAAATGGATAGCTATCTAAAATGGAATGGGCCTTAAAGTAGTGAACTTTCTGTCACTATAAGCATTCAAACTGTAGGTGGACTATTATCTGATAAGGGATTCTCCCCACCACTTTGGAAAACACCATGCTCTCTTTAAGATCACTTTTTTTGTGCATATCATCCCTGCGTTGCTAGTTATTTTTCCCCCTGTGCTTTCACAATATTTTGTATGTGTGTCTATCTTAATATCTATCACATAGGAAGCATAGATGCCTGCCTCCTCCCACTAAAACTGCTTTGTTTCTCAAGAACAGGAATGAAGCCTTATTCATCCCTGGATTCCTAAGTGGCATATGAAAAAATTCTTAAGCATTTGTTGTATTAATATTATAAAGATTCCTTTGCTGGGTGGGAGATTAACTGAAATGACCTTGATTTCTCATCTGATTCCAAATTTCTATGGTAATGGTACACATCTACTTCACAGAAACATGCCTGAATAGTTATATACAAACTGAGCTTTTATAACATGTGAGGGGATCTAACCTCAGAGTCAGTCAGGGAGGCAGAAGATGCTACTGGCCACTTCTTGACCCCTCTTTGCAGCAAATTCCTTGAAAGCACCATGTGTACTCACTTCTTCCAATTCCTCTTCCCCCATTCCCTCTTACACTAACACAGCCAGCTTTTCGGCCTCACTATTCCATGAAAACTCTTCTGCGAAAGGCAGTGGTGACCTGATACTGCCAGGTCCAGCATCCACCTGCCACCATCCTTACCTATAAGCAGCATCTGACTTGCTCCAACACAAGCTTTCTTTCCCAGGTTTCCTGGGCTTCACACTTCCTTGAGTTTCCTCCTACCTGACTGGCTATGGTTTCTCTGTCTCCTTCGCTGGTTCCTCTTCTTCCTTCTGACCTGTTAGAGCTGGAGTGCCCCAGGGTCAATCCTTGGTCTTGATTTAAATTCTATTTACATGTGCCTTGCCTGAGTATTTCAGCCCCGGGCAAGTTTGCTATGGATTCAGTGAAACTGAGAGATGACAACTGAACGTTCTTAGGGTAAAAGGGTTTATACCTGGTTTTATCCTCACAGCAATAGATGGAGCACTAGAATCATGTCTGCATCCAGCAGTCTGCAGGTCTGTAATCCTCCTCCATCTCTGCCTCTGCCCAGAGCACTGAGCACAGCTCTTTCTACAGTGACTCAGTCAATAATAGCTTATTGCCTAGGGTGTGGAAGCCTTAGCCTAGCAGGAGACCAGTTAAATCATCAAGTAGTTTAGGGTCAGATGAGGATCCTGGCCATAGGAGCTTCCATTTTCCCCACATATGCCAATCACTCACACATTTCTTTCACCCAAACTTCAAACTGCCTATTCTACATGTCTGCGTAATATCTTAGAAACACCTCCAACAGTTCCAAAACTGAACTCAGCCTTCCTGTGGAAAAAGTGAAGGTTCCTGGGGCCAGGATTCTCACCTGGCCCTAGTCAGCTAGCTCACTACACACGTGTGGGCAATACATTGTTTTTGACTCTATATAAAGAGCTCTGCCCAGTGCTCTGAGGAACATGGTGGCACAGCTTAGTGGCTACCTAGCTGCAAAGTTGCAGGAGAGCAGAGACTGGATTGGTGGCAGCACTGAGGACAGAGACTGAGATGGCTGCGGGGGTGGAGAGACCCTGTGAATAAAGTGAAGGTTCCTATGAAGGTGCTGTGCAAATGGTCAAGGATATGTGGTAGCTGGAGAGGAAGCAGCATGAGAAGCAGCAGCACAAGAGTGCATGTTCCCAGGTGCCGGGGAGCAGGTGAAGGATGTAGTGGAGCCGTCAGCCCCAGAAACAGAGGAGTGGAGATCTGACAAACAGGTGGTGGAGGAGGCCCTGCTGGTGCCAGAGGTATCCACCCCTCCTCCATTGAAACCCCAACAGGTTGAAAGCTGGTGGGTGGAAAACCTGAAAGAAAATAAAGGCTCTGCAACTGTGGGTTCCTGAAAGAGAGGTGCAGCCCCCTCCCCAGGTCGTTGAGCACTCCATGCTCTGCTCCTATCCTCAGGCTCATGCAAAGAAGGTACAAAAGGAAATATGGTCTGCTAATCGAAGGAAGAATTTAAAGGGCCCCGTGAAGGTCACCAGGACCCAGATGTGAGTTGATTTGATAAAGGCAGGAGCAGACAGAGAGAAATCAGATGTTGAGTCAAGTAGACTCTTACTGGAGCTGTGGCAACAACTGAAAAAGGAGCAGCAGTTCTGGCCCCTGAGGACAAAGCAGAAGCCAGAGACAAAGCAACAAGACTGGCCTGTGTGTCTGCAAGACTTTCTGCTGGAAAGGCTGGAGAAGGTGGGTGTTGTGAGGCCCACCCATGGTCCTTTCGGTCAACTCATTTGAGTAGAACCAGTTTGAATACAGACAGGATGACCACTTGGTGGCAATGGATCTCCTCAGGCTTGAAGGTTACTATAATTTGTCATAATTTTTGTTATTTGTATATTGTCATAGCCTCTGTTGCTATTATGTTATGGAATTTGGTTACAATGTTCCAGCTTCTAGCACAGGGACCATTGCGGAAGACTGAGGGCACATAGATTGAGAGGCAAGAACCCTGGAGGGGTGGAGTGTGGATAAAGTGAAGGTTCCTGTGGCCAGGATTCTCACCTGGCCCTGGTCGGCTAGCTCACTACACACATATGGGCAATATGGTGTTGTTGACTCTATATAAAGAGCTCCACCCAGTGCTCTGGGAGACACTGGGCCGCACAGCTGCAGGAGAGCAGAGACTGGAGTGGTGGCAGCTCTGAGGACAGAAACTGAGACAGCTGCAGAGGTAGACAGGCCCAGAAGCAGAGACCAGCTTGCTACATGCAGACTCACTTTGAGTGGATGGGATTCTAGTGATTGACCTGCCACTGTGGGAATAAAGTTGGGTATAAACCCTTTTACCCCAAGAACGTTCCATTGTCATTTTGTGGTCTCACTGAATCCGTAGTGAACTTGTCTTGGGCTGAAACCCATTGGCAAGACACTTCCCCATTCCCCATTTTCGTTAAAGCAACTCTATCCCATCAGTTCCTCTCTTTCTCAGGAACCCTATAACTAATCAATCGACCTTGACTATTGACCTTCCAAATGTATCTATAATACAACTTTTTTTTTCACCAAGTCTGTCTGAGCCACCATCATCCTACACGCTATCACTGTAAGAGGCTGCTACGTGGTCCCTGCCTCTGCTCCAGCCCCGCATAGTTTATGCTCAACAAAGAAGCAGGATGATCCTTTTAAAACCTAAATCATAAAATGTTATTCTCTGCCCATACCCTCAATGGCTTCCCAATTCACTAAAAAGAAAAAGCTGCTGCCCTGGGTTTGGACACTGTTGCCCCATGGATCCACAGCCCCCCACTCTCTCACTCAGCTCCTGGCTCTCTGACTGCTCTCAAACATCCTCCAACATTCCTGCTCCAGACCTTTATTGTAGCGATTTCTTCTGCCTGAGACACTCTTCCTCCAGCTTTCCAGGTAGCCACAGGGCTAACACGTGCACCTGTTTCAATCTTTGCTTAAGCTTCATCTTTTTAATAAAACCCAGTCCCGACCCCATCAAACCTGCCCAGTCCCGTTACCCGGCTCCACCTTCCCTTGTTGCCACAGTATCTACCACCATCCAACAGACTGCTTGAGCACTTATTTGATGTATTTATTATGAACTCAGTGCCTCTTGCCAACTGGAGTGTAAACACCATGAGGGCAGGAACAGTTATTTGTTTGTTCATTTAGCACCTGGAATGGGGCCTGGCTCACTGTGGGTTCTCAGTAGGTATTTGCTGAATTAAAAAAAAGTGTGGCAAGTGATACTGCAACGAGATAATCCTCAGTCCTCAAATGTAGTTTATCTTTGTTGGCTATCCAACCAAAATTATTTGTTTCTACAACCATAGAGCCTTTCACACTATTCAAATCTTAGCACCTTATACCATCGTAGGGATTATAATCCTGTTAGGACATTAACATAGTTTCGATTAAATAAATCTGATTTTCCTCCTAGCATATGAATAAAGAAAATCTTTCTATTGTCCTTCTAAACTCAGTTCTTGAGGAGGATCTGTGGCTGACAGAAGGCTAGAACTAGTAGGCTATCACAGAAAAATTTCTCTACTACCACCAGATTTCAAAGGCAAGTGTGGAAATGATGGGGTGATAGGTCAGGACCCCAAGAGAAGTTCTGGGTATTTCTGTTTTACTTCTTCCATACTGAGCACAAAATAGAAGCAGAATATGGGAGATAAAATCTCTTTCCTCTCCCCAAATAAGGAAAGGGTTGCTCTCCCCACCTAACTCCGGGAGACCCTCTTTGGTGACTAGGAATTGATTCCATACTATCATTTTTTCAGGTGACTAAGGCTGGTGTTAGCTATTTAGGGTGGGTTTGAATAGTGCGAGAGTTTTGTGAGCAATGCTTTGCAAGAGAGGGAAATTGCTGGAGGTTCTCCAGGCTTACCATTAGTCAGAAGTATCATGACTGAAACACACAATGGAAGCTCACTCGCGGACGGTCATGCTCTTCCCTGCCTGTCAAATGCCAGGCCCGATCTTTTGTAAAACCTCTGCACACAAAAGGAGAACGTTCTGGGTTTTCAAAGCCCAAGAACAGAAATTCAAGCAGATTGGGCTAGTTTAAGAGCCATTCTGGACAACTAAACTACTCCCACAGAAGCCATCACTCTTTTTTCTTATTTGTTCTTTCAGAAGATAATTTTGTTTTCTCCTTGACTTTCTCCGTTTTCCTCCCTAATTGAGTCTCCCTCTTGGATGTGCTTCAATCGCCAGATTTAAGACATAGCTGTGAAACAAGCTGAAGGTATTCACTTTGAGAATGCTTGGGAGGCTCTTCCTGTTCCAGGCCTCAGAGACGATTTTATAACAAGAAGAAAGCTTAGAAGCAACAGGCAGGGCAGTAAGAGGAGAAGAACAGGAAGGCAGATTCCCTCTCACTAGGACACCCCAATGAAGTACAGAATCGAGTACAGGAGCAAAGGGCCTGGAAGGTACTAAGAGAGCTCCAGAGGGCATTTGCTCCTCTGTAAGGTATCAGGACTGCGAAAAGCTTAACAAGAGTATTTCATTTCATCTGAAATTAAAATTCCAGCCTTATGGCTTGCTCCAATATGCATATCAAAATAACTCAGATGGATTGACTTGTATTTTTATTAAGGGGTCTTTCCTATAAAAGAGCGAACTGACAAGTTCAGCAATGGTCAAGTTCTGTGACTGAATAAATGCACTTTCAAAATAAACACCAGGGAAGAAAGGGGGGAGGAATAGGAAAGACTGAAGAAAAATGAAAGAGAAAAAATAGTGGAAATACTAACTAATGCTATTAATTAGGCAGTAGGATTATCAGTATCAGACTAAATTTATGTAGACAAATTTATAAAATCAAATGTGTTCAACACTAATATAGATCTGGGCATTTTATAGGATAAAAGGAAGGGCATCATAAAACTAAACCATATAACCAAGGGAAACCAAACCAATTTTATCGGGTATGAAATACCAAATCCCAAACTGCCTATGCCGTTAAATCTTTCTACTGAACTTCAGCCAAGAGAGTAGAGTTTACCCAAAAATTGTGATGATTATTACAGAATAGTGTAAGTACAAGCTGGTGATGGTACTGATGTACTAGCAGTATTTTTCAGAGTAAAACTGTTGATGTTGGTCTCAAATTAACATTCCCATCTCTCTGTATGTATTTGATCATAGCATTGTATTCATATACCAATGGTAGTAGAGGCATGGCAGGCCCACAGGAACAGAAGGGTAGGAAAGGCATTTTTTATGTGATCAATCTACGATTGCTGGTACCTCATTTGTGGCTGAAAATAACAAATGCACTGGTTCTAGATACAGTGATTAAGTTCACACATGTGGGTCTATTCAAGAGCTTCCTGGAAAACAGTTCTAGGTCCTTCTGTCCCCACTCCACATGGAAAGATGAAGGCATTGCTGAATTTAGCATCTGCACCAAGTCACGCTCACTGGGCACAGGTTAGCAAGCCATTATCTCCAGTGGCAGAAATAAGTTTTCTGAGAAAGTTTTTCTCCCCCAACATTCAGTGATCAGTTTTCCTAAGTCCCTGGATTGGAAAACCAATCACTACTTCCTCCTTTACAACAAAGTACGGCTGTTCACAATCAGCTCGGCTCTGAATGTATTCACATTTCCCAAACCAATTAGGCCCTCCGTCTAAAAGAGGCAATGCAAAAGGGCTCCAGAAATGAAAATAAAATTGCATACAGGCAGATTGAAAATATACATACATATTTTCAACAGCTTGTCAGCACCTGCTTGTCTCAGCCTCACTCAGATGTAGGACTTAGAACTCTAGCCTACCAGACATGGCTTCTGACTTTTACACCAGGACTGGCCAATTACGTTTCTCACCAGAAACATCTTCTAAAGCTAACTGGGCTGTTCTAAGCCCAG